>NC_085055.1:14265606-14618503 GCF_963662255.1 Cinclus cinclus
TAACTGTCTAATTTTTATTCTCTGAGTATTTCCTTCATAATTACAAAAATATGGGTATGAACCAACGTCTTTTAAATATTTTTTTCTTCTTCTTTTTCTAGCGTAACTTAGAGAAGCAATTTCAGAAAAAAAAAAACAAAAACACATTTTGGGCCAGACCATTAGGTCATACCAACTCACTACAAACTTCCAAGGAAAATTAATAGATTTAGATGAAATTCACAAGGGATTATACCTGTGATTGAATTACCAACTACTCATCAGCAACTTCTGTTGCAAAGCAAGGAAGGAATAGCCTGTACCTCAAGACAACAACAAAAAAGAACCTCACATATCAGGGAAACTCCCAGCCCGGTTCCTACTGAGCCATACATGATTTCCAGGTTTCTGCATGTCCATAGTTCTGAAGGAGATTTAAGCACTTTTAGGAAAACACAGGTGGGACAATCAAAGGAAAAAATTGTAAAAGCAAGCGTTCTTCAGTGGAATAATTAGTGTATGAAAACTTGACTGTACATAGAAAAAACTTATAATATACTTCACAATTCCAACCTTTCAAATACTAACACACTTTGTTCTTATCAGCTCCCATAAACTCTTATTCAGGATGAAAATAAAACGTCATGAGTAGAGTTTACAGGCAGGACAGAGACAAATGGAGCTCAAGATGCAAAGATTCATCATCTTCATGAGGCTGGTTATAAAGAACACAGTTCAGAATCTCCTTTTCTCTGTCAGATATGAACATTCAGTTTCATTAACTTCCCAAAGGCAGGGGCACAGTACATCTCTCCCAAGATATGTGAGATGTTTAGAGGGAAAATGGAAATCCTCAAACTCCAAAGTCTGGATGATTTATTTTATGACCTATTGTCCTTCCCTTAGATTCCAGCATTGAGTCACAAGGTTTGGCTTTTGTTTCTTGAATAACTGGCAAAGCTTTAAATTCATATACCCAGTTTCAAGGGGTTTTTGTTTTGCTGCGTTAGACATTCTCAGTTTCAGTTACAGAATTATAAGAAGCATATTCCAGAAACATTCTGATGTTAGTCCTCTGTTGAAACTTTTTCATTTTCTGGAAAACAGTAATAATATCAGCTAATGTGAAATTTCCCTTCCCCTAAGAACTTATTCAAGTATTTTATCAAAAAGAAATAAAATCTTGTTGCTTTCGTAAACTAAAATATGAAAAATAAAAACAACAAACTAGTTGTCATATTGCTTTACTTTTACTGGTTTGTATTTCCACTTGTTTCTTCCAATGTCATTTGATCTCAGCTGAGCCTTCTAAAAGCTCTTCAAGTTTCTACTGATGCTGCTGAAAAATTTTGAATTTACATAATGCCTAAAATGGTGTATCCAAGGTCACTTATTTGCCAGTGACAGTGTCTAGAGTAGAGATCAGATACTCAGACTCCCACCCCAATGTTCTCATCTAAAAACATCTGAAAGACAAAGCTCAATTTAAATGAACTTAATGTTGACAGGCCTGAAGATTTGTGCAGCTGTATTCTGTTACTGGCTATTCAAAAAACAGTTTTGTATTCAAATGCAATACAAAATTAAAATTTAATTAACTGAACAGTAAGAGCAGTTTGGATGGGATAGGACTTATAGTTTGAAGTTTTTCTAATAAACTAATATTTAGAAATGTAATGCATTTGCAGATAGTGTTGGGACTAAATCTACAGAGTCTCTGCCAGTGCATTTACTGAAGGAAGTGAATGAACAGGAAGAATATTTCCTGAAAGGGAAATTATGAGAATTTGGAGATAGAACTGAGAAGAAAAAATGCCAAACTGTAAAATAAACAACCAAAAAGAATCTTAATTATAAAGAAGAATGTCTTGGAGTCAGCCATGCAGCAGAAGACTCTCAGCATCACAGCAGTCATTCCACGTATCAGAAAAGAGTAAATACACCAACGTTTACTATAGTCAAAATTTATATCGCCCTGGTAGAAAAAAAATTTTGGAGACGGATATCCGGGATGTAGGAATATCAAGGTTTATAATAACGTTCACCGTTGCACAGAAAGACACTGCAGTAGAAGGACGGGAAATGTTCACTTTCAAATGTTCTTCAGACTTTGTTATTACTGCGCACGTTCGGTTGTCCAGAGAAGAGCTCTTTGAGCCAGCAGTTTCCTGGAGAAGCGTAGCAGCAGCGAGCGCCGCTCCGGCCCAGCACAGAGCCGGACGCCCCAGCCCACCCCGAAGAGCTCGGCGCGCCCATCGCCGGGCTCGCCTCGCCCTGCTTTGGGACGAGCGACGGCCTTCGCCGGCGCTTCCCCTACCCTTGACGTGGGTCAGGCGCCAAGCCGGTCCGTGAGATCCTTTCCCCCAGCCTCTGTGCTGGAAACCATCACCCCGGGTCCGTGGTCAGGGACGAGGGCCAGGGGGCCAAGGCAGCAGCGGCTGTGGCTGGAAGGAGCAGCAGGACACAGCACAGGCTGCCCAAATTCGAGGAGCTGACAGCACCAAAAAGCAGAAGGGAAATAATTAAGTCCAGTGCATGCCTGATTTTGTGAGCTACTCTTTCTTACGGCTCTTCTGAAAACTGTGCCAGAGCTAATTTATGTCATCTGTGACAAGACGGCCCTTTTTAATGAACTTGCTTTTTTTCCCCTGCAACTGAACTGTGCCCCTCACATTTGGAATGCAGTGTCACATGCAGATACTACCACATTTGCCAGAAATATTGCTGCAAGTTTTGTATGTCATTGCAATGCTTATTTATTCCATCTAAAATTTATTTGAGCTACTGACTGAATAATGTAGGATTTTCTCTGTCTTAAAATTGATTAAAAAAAAATTTACCATCTCCTTCTTTAGACCTTTTTTCTTTTGTCATTTTTAGACATCACATTCTGATATTTTCTCATTCCAAACACAAGCAAAAGGCCTTTCTGTTCAAATGGGTATTTTCTTGCTTTTGCCAGTATTAATATGGATCTCAGTATCTATAAGAAATTACTAAGTCTTAAATCTTCTTTAAATAAAAGTTATTTTTTCATTTAATTTCATAACATATTCATTCTTAGAACCTAATGAAAACACTATTTTTTTTTTAATAAAAAGTAGGTCAGATTTTCTTTTTGCTGAGAAAGGGGGAGCAGTACACTTTTACCTGCTAACTTACTAAAGTCTACAAAAGTAATAATATATGAAGAGGTCAATTCCCACTAGTACTTTATTTTAATTATATACAATTATTCCCCAAATTAAATTTTGCCTGCCAGCTGATTATTATAATTTAAGTTCTTCAAGCGATCACAATTTTTTTAACACACTGTCTTTCAGACGTCTCACATTCCATGTCAATATTCTTACAAATGACTCCAAGGACAAGAAAAATCCCACTACTAAATAAAACACAAAGAAAAAGACTTCATGATCCAGTAAACCATGAATAAAAAGGAGTTTAGCTCAGAGCTGAGAATACATTGCACTGAAGAAATCTCAAATCTTGCTAGAATATGGTCCGGTTGATTTCTTTACTACATGAAAGACATTATTGATGTCATTGATTCCTAAAAGCAGAGCAAATTCCTCAGCAGTTGAGTACAGAACAGTACCCAGACTAAAGCTCTCCTGGAGAAAGGAGGATGCTCACACAAAACCTTGGGGAGATCCTGGGCCTCCTCTGCTGTCAGACCCACCAGAGGACACCTGGCTGCTCTCAGTCCCTGCCCCAGCTCCCTGCACATCTCCTGTTCCAAAGGCAGCTCCCACAAACCGTGTCAGGCACAGGGACACACAGATGTCATTCCCCAGGCTGCACCACTCACGTACCCACGCAGTGATTATTCAGTTCTTTATTATGTTAGTGATATCTCAGGATTTTATTTTGTTTTCTTGTGCTTAATTTGTTTTGGTTTTTGTTTTTTTGTTGTTGTTTCATTTAATAGCCAGGGACTGCATAGAAACACTACAAAATCACAGGACACTATGTCACATAACTAAGCAGACCACAGTGACTAAAAATATTGCCTTACACCTACTGCTCCTTTGTTTGTGTTCAATCCTCTTTAATTTCTTTCTGCATCATAAAGCTGCAGCAGCACTGATGGAGGTCAGTTCAATTTCAGACATTGCAATTTTGTACACAGATAATGGGAGTGGAAGTGCACAGTGTGTCCACTGTTCATTTCCTCTGTGTACAGGGCAAACTCCTCCTGGCTGAAATAAAGCAAGGTGCTTAAACAGGTGAAGTGAATAGTTAAAATAAAGAGATTTTAACTATTTTAGGAGATCAGATGCTTTGCTGGATGTTAACATTTATAATGAGATCTACAGGCACCATGGCAATGTAACCAGCATGAGACTGAGGCAGGTAGAAAAGAAAATTAGATCTCATTTTTGAGAACATGACATGTTGGATATTGGAAGCCTTTACCCAGTTTCTAAAATAGGGAGGTTATGATCCAAATTGCACAAATATGATGAAAACTCAAGAAACTTAAACTCAAGACAAACCTAAAGATATTTAAGATTTTTATTATCAACTCAATAAGAAGTAAATTTAAAGAAGTCAGTTATCCAGTGCTCTGCATTGAGTTCATAAGCAGAGTTTTGCACTAACTTTTAACTGATGGTTCCTGGCTGCACAGGGTGTTGGTCTGTTTGTATTTCATTTCTTTCTACTTAGAATCAGTATGTATGAGATTTGCTATTGTGGGCTGCCTCCATATCCCAGATGGCCTCCCTGAAATACTGGTCCACCTCCTGGTTCCACCTCCCTACAAGATGTTTGAGGAGTTTTGTAGACTATATCAAGCAATGTCTCTGGATAGTTACCCAGTGCTATTTGAAAGCTCAGAAGCTGCAGCCCACCCAGCCACAGAAAAGCAGTCAGAGAGCACCAGAGGATAAATGGGGCTCTGCAGGCAAAGAGCTGATTTAGGAAGTCTGCTGAGAAACTTAGGCTGAAATTTATGTGCTTTTAGAGAACAGTTTGAAGCTCACAAGAGCTGTGGTTCCAAAAACCTCAGAGCAGAGCAAAGAAGATGTTGGCTCACTGCAAACGTTTTGCTCAAGGTCGAGCTCTGGATAGAGCTTTCTTTCTTTGCAGTCTGAACATTTTAGAGAAAACAAACTGAGACTGGATTAAAACTTAAGACCGGAATTTTGCCTCTGTATCCAGCACTTGATGCTGCACGATGAGTGCACTACTACAGGGCTCACTCATCTCCCTTCACACAAGTCCAGCATACACTGTAATACCTTCCAACCCCTCTTATTTCCGTGTTCAAAGGAAATCCAAAGATTCTAAACAGTTATAAACTTAAAAAAAAACCCCCAAAACAAGTATTTTTTCCATGACCTGCCGAGGCCATATGTGAACTAGAGGATATCATCCCACAGCAGCTACAGCCCACTAGCCCAGGTCAGCTCAGTCACTGTCTGACAGAGTGAATCTCAAAGATCTCTCCTGATCCGGGTTCGTTTTTCAGCTGTCAAAACAGAGGCTATCACTATTGCTGTCAGAATTATCATCTAAATTTGAAGAAAAATTTTACTACTTTTACTATTCACACCAGTCTGAGTTCTTCCAACACAAGAGTTTTAAAAAAGACAAGTAGTCTCCTTGGTAGAACAAGAAAATTACACATAAAGAAACTGAAACAGGTGGAAACTGCTAAGTTTTTTTTGAAATCTCATTCCACTTGTCACTTAGGAAACACAAGTTCTAAGTCCGCTTTCCCCAAATGACAATATTCCATGCTCACTGAAGCAGCACAATTTCTGCCACAGTATTTAGAGCTGAGAGAAATGAGATTTCAAAAGCTTATTAATTACTAAAAATATGTTTCCAAAGGGGAAAAAATTGCAACACAATGCATCAACGTCATTCCAAGTTTTCAGAAATACTAGCTTTGACTTAGCTGAAATATAATCATAGAAATGTCAATTAATTGTTCCCCTAGTGATCAAACTTCAGCTTTTGCATCTGCTGTAAATCCCTGCTAATTCCCAGACCTAACATGGGACCAGAAACCCGAGCTGTCACTTGGCCCAAAAAATGACAGGCTTTTCTCGAGAGAGTGCTTAATATTTTTCCTCTTCAAATTTTATTGCACATTGAATCTTAAAACTAAATAAAACTTTAAAATAATCAACTTTAAAGATAGGTACAGCAGGGGTGTTATTTGTATAATATTTGCACGTTTGAATCACTACTAAATCTTTGAAAGTTATCTATTGCCAAGAGCTGTTTTACCTATAGGGAAGATCCCAGGAGAATTGGGAAAGCCAGGATGATATTTTTGCAGGATTTAGTCAATATAATTGTGCAGTGTAAAAGAACCTGGTTCCACACTCAGTTTGTACTTCTTCTTGCTTCTAATTCAGGACTTCCTGCAGGGGCTTATTTTCTCCCTTCCTTTTTTTCCAAAACATTTCTCCTGTATTCTTCAAAAAAACAATGTGTCCTGGAATTCAATACTGATTCAGCAGCACTCACAATTTCACTCCAGAATAGTCATATAAAGTCATATTTCTCTTATTTATTCATCTATGGCTATGATTTTTCCTCTAAAGCCCTGGCAATTGCTAAAAATTTTAGATCCAGCTTTTATTTAATGGAAGCTGAATATAATCTCTTCTGGTGTGACCCAAAGTACAGCAACTTTAATCAGACTTAATGTCTTGATTAAAGTGATTTAATAACCACTTTATTGATTTAATTCATTTCAGAAAGCATCTAAAGTTGGCAGACTTAAACCTCTTTGAACATTACCTTTTTAATTCCAGGAAGAACACTGACTCCTGGCTAGAAAATCTCCACTTCACATTCATACATGCAGGCTCTGGACCTTCACCCATCATACTCTGCATTTTTCCATATGTAGTGAGCCCAATCACAGTCATGCATAATACTGGGAGAAACTGCTGGTAGCAGAAAGGCAGTTTTGTACTGCAGAGATGCACAGATGAAAGCATGAAGTACAGAGCTGGCCTGGGTGTAAATTCATCCTGCTCAGAAACCTAATGCCACTGTCAGCACACACAGGCTTCCAGGCTCCCAGACACCAGCTCAAGATTTATACATTGCTGGTTCCAAATCCTACTCGAGATTAATAAGTTTGGGCTGTTACTCAGTGCATGAGTGAATTAAGTACAGTGCTCCCAATTTCAATGGAGCTGGTGCAAATTAAAGAAAAAACAGGACAGCAAAGAAAAGAAACTCAGATCTTATCACTTCATTCACTTTTACAATATATATGTAACTGCACAGATTGAAATTGAAGAAACGTCCTAGCTACAAATAGTTGAGTTTATATTAATTAGTGAATTTTTCCCACAGTGAGGCAGGTGTGAAAGTAGATGTCACATGTCTCTGCTCAAACTTCTTCCAAGTAGTGATTGACAAGAACGGTTATGGCTCAACCAAAACATTTTTTGCTGCCTGAAGGAATCATTTCAGTAACACTTCTTCATCTATCTTCTTCCATATCCAAACATCAATGGTTATGACTATTAAATATGTAACATATTAGCACCTATAATTTGTCTATTCTCACTGTAGTGTCTATAGTGACTATAAATTTAATTTAAGCACCAGAATACAGGTAGATTCTCTGTTCCAGGTAGTCTCATTTTGGGAAAAACACACAAGAAAGAAACAGAGAAACTACATTTTTCCTGAGCAAATGATTTTGCATTTTCTTGTTGAGAGTGCTGTATGTATCAAAAATTTCAAGAATGGTTGCCAAAAAGATTCAGAATATGAAGCAGGAAAATAATTTCCACCTTCTATGGGAAGGAAAAGTGGAGGAGTAAAGAAGACCTTGCTCTTATCAGGATCTACTCTGTTTCTGACTCTGCTGTAAACTCTGACGTGATGTCTATTCAGTGGCATATTCAGAATAATTCTATTCAGAATAAGAGTTGCATGACAAGTCCCTCTTGCTGGAACTGCTCTTCAGAGATAGGATTCTACAGTCTGAGACATTGGGCAGGTTCCCCCCTCAGCATCCCAGGAGGTGCAACAGCCTGTCCCCCCATGGAGGCTGGACATATTCACACATGAACCTTTCACTCCCTTTCCCTATACTGGTATTCCTGAACTTTATCCTGCAAGACTAACAGTGGCAAACTCAGAAATTGCAATTCTGGGAATCATTATACAAACCAAACATGGCGACTTCCATATACTATATTTCTCTGGAAAACAATAAACTTAACAATCAAACAAACAAAACACAAAAAAAGCCGTATTCCTTCACAGCTGGGTCAGGATTAATAAAACTCATGTGGATTCTATAGGTCTGGGAAGAGTTTATTCTTATGAAAAATTGATCGAGATAAAATTTATGCTCTGCTGTACCTCAGTAAATCTGCAGACTTTAAGCCATGTCAGTGGAACTGTTGTGGAATATCAGCAGAATAATTAATACGGTAGTTTAACTGGGGAGTTTGCTTCAATAGAGATCAATTTCCAGACTTATACATGTAGCATTTCTCACACTGTCATTCACAGATTCTGAAACCAAAATGAAAGATAACATCAGCTAACAAAGCAGCTCCCAATATATGTAGATAGCTTACATCAGTATATTTTTTTTTCTGAAGGAAGATTATCCTTGTCTCCTTTTAATCATAACAACATCAATGTTTCATTCAGTTTTGGTAAGAGTTCATCTGTTTGTCTTCAGTGCATTAACGTATTTTTCAAATGAACCTGTTATTTATTACTGACAACTGGAAATTAACCCAGTAAAGTCATCTGTGTTCACTCCATGCATTATTATTTTATCCTTAAATTCCTGTCCTAAACACAGTTGAAAATTAAAAGAGAAATATGTCTTCACCAAATTTGAACTATAAGACACTCAGTGCACTTTGAAATGCTAAACTTCTACAGAAGCAGAAAATTGCAATAGGCAGCAAAACAGAGTTATGGTACATGAAACAGAAATAAACATGCAAGTGATTGAATACATATTCACAGAAGTTTAAGCAGGGTAGCATTCAGCAACAGGAAAACGAATGTGCAGTTTTAGGCATACCCTGGTTATCCTGTCAGTTGATGCACACTTGTTTGAAATATGGCAAGGAAATAGAAAACAGTCTTTATTCTGAAGGTCTCCAAAAGCATTTCTCAGGGTCAGGGTCTGATTTGATGTGGTGTATATAGACACATGCAGCAAATGGAGACCTACAGCTCAGAAATCTCAATACAATGAGGAAAATCCCTTATCAATGCTGCCTTGAATTCAAGGCAGCAGATAAATATTTCTCATGGGTTTTGGGGGGCTTAGGAGATGCAGAGGTGGTGATGGCTTGGTGCTCAGGCTTTCCTTCCTCCCCAAGCACGACCAATAAAGCAGCAGCACGTTCTGTCCTGGGCTGGCTCCCACTGTGCTTCTCAAAAAGGCACAAAGAGGATAGAAATCACACCTAAACTGACACAAGCTGCAAGACAAGACTGATAAGAGGCTTTTGCATCTCCTGCTCTGAGATGAGGCGCAGTAACAATGAACAGGCTTTATGCACTCATACACACAGATCTCATGGCTGTGTCTTGCTTTGCTTTTCTTCCCCCATGAAGGCAGGCATATGCTTGGCCAGGTTCTCTCGAAAGTCAACGATATAGCACAAATGTAACAACATCTGAAATTACAGCCAGGGCTGGTGAACAAGCCCTCCAGATCGTGATTTGCAATAGAGGAGGTTGTTGGGGCCTTGGTGCACCTTCAGACACAAACAGTAAAACCACAGTACAGGAAATGCTGCAGCCCTAGAAAGGAAAACTATCAGCATGATGAAAACCAGAATAGAAAAAGAGCTCTATTAACCAAAAACTTGAATTTTTTTTTTTCCAAGACCAAAAGATTATAAGCAGACTTATCAAAGGGATAATAGCTGCCCAATTTTTTCAATCATTTTAATTCCAGGCTAACATCTATCTTCTTATACAGCTGTGTAAACTTCATCACTTTGAATCCATAGCATATAATTAATCTGACTAGAATAGGCTCAATTTTTTCTACTTATCTTGTTTGTATGAAGCTTGCCTTTTATTTGCACTGTTACCACTGATCCACCGAGTGACCCAAGGGAGTGTCTCACTACTCACCAAATCCCTGTCTCATAAGTTTTTCATAATGTCACAACTAAACCTACATGAACCAATGAAAAGAAAAATAAATAATGACAAGTGAAGAAAAAACAAAATAAAACAAAATTATATAAAAAACAACAACAAAAAAGCAAACCACATGAACAAAAAAAAAAATACCACACAGAAACACTCCAACACAAAACCCCAAGGCTTTGTGAATTTCCCACAAGATGTAGCAGTATACGACATACCTAATCTTAGAATCATTTTGACACATTACCTCACCATTCTGTGAGGACTCAAAGGGTGAATGAGGACCTGTAGTACCCAAACCACTCATCAGATCAACGCTTTCCCTCTCTTAAGTGTGCACAGCAAATTTGGCACATGATGGAAACCATAAAGTTGCAATCCATAATAGTCTAGATTATTACATCCAGAAAATTGATTTCCACATGTTGATGAACAGAAGTCTGCTGTGAACTTTTATACTTTTCTATTACTTTTTGAATGAATATGACAATAAATGTTGGGGTTTTTTTTTTCAATGTATTACTTTAACATTGGTTTGTCTAACAGGTGCTTATTAATATTTCTGTAACAGGGACACAAACTGATGCATATCACGTTAAGCTTCTCTCTCACACGGTTGTTTCCATGAGATTTAGCAATAATCAGGGTATAAATTGTCATGATTCTCTGATTGGGTTTTATTAAATGCATTTTTAGCATATTAAAATATGTCTTGCATTTCACTATCATTCCAAATATTGTTCCACAAAACTTGTGCTATGCTATGTCGTATCTGTTGTAAGACTGGTAACAGAAAGCAATACAACACATGAAATGTAATTAAATCACATCCAGCAGAAATCAAATATCTCAGATTGAACTATGCAGAGAAGATTAGCTACAAGATAGAAAATCCATTTTTTGGTATTAATCCTCAGCAGGAACTTGTTTCCAGAGGAAATTTATTTCAACACATATGTGACTTCTATATGCACATCAGCCAACCCAAACAGTCCTTGATATAAGGCTAAGCAGAAAACAAGAGTGATTTTTTGTGAAAACCTTTTAAGATTTTCTTCAACCCCAGATGTTCCCAGCTGGAACAATGACAGAAGTTACAAAAGGTAGAACAAGGCCCGAATGAGCATCCTGGATCTAAGTTGAGAAAGAACTTCACCTTAAGTCCCCTGCAATGGAAGGGGGTCACTGCAACGATTAAAGTATTTGCTATGCAGACGTGCCTTCCTCTCTTGAGGAGCGTTACTAATCTCTTTTTAATTTCCCATGAGCTGTGCCCATTTAGAACAACCAAACAAAAAGCCCTGCTAACAGATGAAGTCTTTGTAAAGGCAACTCTTACCATCTCTAATTTCTCTCTCTGTATGCCAGAGGCATCAATCATCCTTTCAATATTATCAGGTCTCTGCAGGGATGAGACCATATTTACAATAAGACACTGCACCAAACACTTGACTCACGGATTGGTTTCCTGGCTCTCACTACATAAGCCTAACGAGCAAGAACCAGCAGCAACAAATCAAATTGAGTTTCAGGACACATCAGACATTCCAAAGATTCTTGGACAATTAATCACACATTTCCACCCATTTTTGTTCCTCATGGATTGATTTAGCTTGGCCCAGGCAATGAGGGACGATGTTTCTCTTGTCACTGGGACCCTACAGCCTGGAAGCCAGGCGAGATCTCTGCTGCACCTTCTCCCTCTCCCCACCATTCTCTCTGACAGTCCTTGCTTCCATGTCAGACTACAAGATGGAATTAAGGATTCCAATTCACCAGGAAAAAACATTTTCTAGTGTAAAAAGCCTAGATAAACTAGCACAGGGTCTCTCCCTAAATATTTCCTTCTCTTTCCATGACTTCACTCTTCCTTTCCCCTGTCACACAAAACCTACTCAAAACAGAACTGTATATGAGAAAAAGGATTTTTAAAAGGATTTTGCCCAGTGGGAGAAGTGGATGTGCAGTTAAAATTTATCTCTTTTTCATTTTGATGATTTGCTTTTTAAGCATTTAAAGCACTTGAAATAATGCCCATCTTCAGCCCTTGCTTTCTGGTTATAGATGTGGCTTAGTATATCTTTATTTTCCTGCTTTTAAGACATTTATATTTTAAAGATTAATCAGAGGCATCCTGATATAGTGTCACTAATGGAACTGAAATTACTCTTATTTGCAATTTAGGGTTAGTTCCTCCTTTTTTATTTTCTTTTTTCTTTTTTTTTTTTTTTCTTTTCTTAAACCAAATACTTTGTGTGGCTAACAACTATAAACAAGAAACCATATGGAAGAAGAGGGTAGACTTGAGCATGGACAAGTAGCAAATAATCTCTGCTTAACTATTATCTGGCAACTCCCAGCTCACCAAATAGGATACAGAAAGGTATAAGAAAAAAAACAGGAAATCAAATATTCACATCTTTCATGTCTCTATGCCACCCTTCCAGTTCCTAGGATGCTTCTAACTTTTCCAAGGAAATGTAGTTTTCTCTCTCTGGTATCATGAGGTGCTGCCATTATACTTGAAGGTACATCAGGTGAAGTTTCATATCGCAGCAGAACTTGGAAAACCCATTATATTTTTGCAACCCATTAACCTTGAACTGAAACCATTTTTATCCAGAACAGTGTGTCAAAAATAATCTTGTACTGCCAATATTAAAGTTGACTGCCGTGAGTCAGAGAAATGTTATAAAAGGTACTCTCGATAAAGTAGTTGCTTTCCTACTACTTCTAGAAGCTCCCTCTTATTAATTTCTACTCTAGATACACAGAAGAGTGGAAAAGTGACAGGGCAGGGAACCAGACCACTGGCTGCCCTGTGTAGGCAGCAGGAGAGGTCAGGAGGCTGCTCTTGCATGGGTAATGCAGCCCAGCACAAAAGAGGTAACATCAGAGGAGAAGGAGAGAATTTATTTATCTGCACGAACAAATGGGGATTCTCTTCCTCAAAGCAAGGAAAGAGAAGCTACTGGGAATTTTCAGGGGCTATAGATGAGCAAATAAAAACCCTTCATGGCAAAGGTTTGTGTTGCCCCTCTGGGTTCAGTGGGGATGATTTCTGATCCACACCTTAGCTAAGCACTGCTCTGAGCCTGGGGCAGTACAACATCACAAGAGAAAGCAGACTCACAAGCAGGACTACCTTAAGTTATTAAAGGCACAGGGTTAATAATGACAAAATGCTTGGGGCCTAAGAAACTTTAGAAATCAGCATCATAAGTTTAACTCCAGTGGATGAATCTAAGATACAAACTAAGATTATGGGGGGAGGGCAAAAATTCTGTATTTTGTGTAATCCTGAAGGGAGTCCAGAAAGGGGTATTTCAGTCTGCAGGCTTTTGCAGTTATCATCTCCTTTCGCTCATCCTCACGCAACCCTGTGAAAAGCACTTAAATACACAAGAATACATTAGGATGCCTGTGTTTGCAGAAATGCTCTAACTACAATCCTGTAAAATTTTAGTAATTTAGGTCTGAACACAGGGAATGAGGATAATACTTTCCATAAAGCACAATTGTAATTTGCATTCCTCAAAGTGTTCAATATTGGGGTAGCACTCAGTTATAAAAAAAGGCACAGAAAATAAGGTGCAGCCAAAGTGGAAAGAAAATAGTTTGCTATTATTGCAATTGCATTTCTTTTTGATTTAGCAATGTATTAACATGTACAGCCCTTAGCACAAAAGAAGAAATGCTGCAGAACTGAACTTTAAGAATGTAACTAGGACTTTATGTTTATCAAACTGCTCAGTTCACTTATAACATGATTTTAAATATCTTCACAGTGTGCCAAGACATTTGCAAGGACAGGTTGCAATGACAGCAAAGGCTATCATATCTGAATCATCCCTGCACTATCAAAAATCTTTGCTATTTCTTTGTTCATATTACTGGGACTTGACACCACAGACTCAACTTGGATCTCAACAATGGGTAGAGAAAGAAGGGCCTGAAAACTCCCCTGATTCTTTCAGTTACAGGAGCTTTGCTTTTACAGCTATGTACGAGTGATCAAAATCAGCCTGAGAGGAAATGGAATTCATCCTACAGCTACACTCAGAGCTTTTTCTTCACAGTATCTATGTTCCTCAGAAGCATGAAGAAATAGATACATATATATGCAAAATTATACCAAACAAAATGAGTTTAATTTTGGTTGAGATATTTTCTTTGGGAAAATTTAATGGAAAATATTCTTCTAAAAGTATTCATGCAAGAAAAAGGCACAAACACAAAGGTTATATAAAATTCTCAATATTAGTATTCAATGATAATTTTCACAATATTTTCAGCACCATATTTCCTGTTAGCAAGTTTTTAAAAAGTGAAAATCCTATTACTGATACATATCAAGTTAGTAAAATATTTTCCTGATGAATTATACATCCCTATCTGTATACAGGTCATGCAGCTTTAATGGAAAATATTTAAAACCTTTCCATGAGAATGCAGCACATTTCTACTGCTCTATTAATATTCCAAGCAATTTTCTGCTTGTTGATCAACTTTCTGGTTTAATAAATACCAGAAAATGTGGATGATTACATGGATCTTGACAGGTACTCGTCTCCTCGTAAGACAGCATTTCCCACAAAGAATGCAATGATCTACAATACTGTGCAATTCATTATAGCACTAAAAATTTCAGTAAAGCATTGAAAGAAAAGCATCTTTTACAGGAACAGATCTTATACAGTACTGATCCTCCCTCTTAAAAAACAGAAAATAAGAAATTAGAGAAAGACTAGATAACTGTAGACCTAAACTTCCTCTCATCACAGTTGAAAATAGTAGTTGGACATTTTAAGTCTCTTAAGTGCCAAGAGATAAAATTTTCCCTACCTGAGGCAGAAAATGGGGTATTTTTTTCTTCCCCTTTGAAATACTTCAAGAGCAAAAAAGCTGTACTAAATTGAATACCACTGCCACAGAAATGAAACTGCCCCTGGGCACACAGAGCAGTACCAACTTGATGAAGGTTATGTAGAAGTCTGACTGTAGCCATTGTACCAGCCATAACCTTGGGAGAGGTCAGGCTCTGCTCCCTCCCTGCCTGTCCTCAGGTCCCAGCTGTGTCCCAGCTGTGTCCCAGCTGTGTCCCTGCCAGCACAGCTACACCCACTGTGACATGCCCTCCAGGCAGGTCCTGCAGGCTGGTCACATCTCAGGGACACCAGAGCCAGAAAGCCATCAGGACATGTTCTGAGCCCTTCCAGCAGCCGTGACACACTGGCTTAGCACACACGTTTCACTTTACAGGATAAAACACAGATGCCGAAGGGGGGCACAGACTTTCATTGCTTTGCAGAAATCTCTGGGTTTGTCTTGTTTAATAATCTTTCAGAAACAGTTCTGAGACCCTTGACAATCCAAGAGTGTGAAGAAGACATATGATGACCAGATTGCCCGTCCCCTCATCCATCTACACCCATATGTTTCAAGTGTGTTTTCAGATTGCTGCTAAAGAGTGGGGCTTTGGAGTTATAAAGATCTTACTTGGAAGGAAGAATCCTTACAGATGTTAGGAAAAAAGCTTTCACCACAGAAGGATCTCAACTAAGCATGCATTGCATTAAGAATTAAGCTGATTTGCTGCATATCCCTGAGCCAGCAAAAAAATTGCAGTTCTCTCTGATGTCCTACTGATAATACTAATTTTATTTTTTTAAACTTGCTTTTGGGGAAGCAAGTCTGGAGTTTAAACTGTGTTCTTGTGATTGGATTCCTCTGGTTGACAATACTGGACACAACTGACAATATTGAAAAATACTAATAAAATAAATCCTATCAGTTTTGGTGAAGCCATTATTTTTAGGTTAAAAGCTAAGACAAAATCTACAATCTTCAATTTGTATTCATGCTTCCAATTCTCTACAAATCACTTAAAAACTTTTGAGGCATAGAAAAGCAGCATATTTTAGGAAGTACTAAGGTTACAAGAATGCAAAAAATTCAATGAGAACAATTTAAAATATTGTATGCATTTTATAGAACCAAAAGTTCCTTTTAACAAAAGTTCAAAAACGGTTTATATTTTTCTATTTCAGATAAGATTTTCAGAACTCACAGATTACAAAACTGATAATAGATGATAACTGAAGCACTGGTATTCAGAAGACTGCAAGACTCTTAGGCTGGGATAGCTGAGCAAAAAAAAAAAAAAAATACCTTCCGTATCTTTTCCTGTACTAAAAGTGATATAGTCATTTTTCTTGGGTTAGCTGTATTTATTCCTTATCATCTCATTAAGAAATCTCTCATAGACTACAGGATCATACAATGGTTAAAGATCACTTGTTCCAAGCCCTCTGCCATGGGCAAGGATACTTTCCACTGGACCAGGCTGCCCAAATCCCCATCCAGCCTGGCCTGACCATGAGGAACATTTGGCATTTGTTGCATAACAGCTTCCCCAGAGTCCCTTTACCTAACAAACACAAACACATATGGACTGAATTCCTGAACTCCTCTCCACAACAGAAGCTTTTGTTACTAAAGCTATAAGTAACATGGCAAGATACGTTTAGCTGTTCCCAATGATTTTATCCATTTTTTTTGTGAACTAAGAAAATGAATGAATTAGTTCACTGAGCCACTATGGCTGTGCCTAGCTCTGTTTGTAGTTGATGAAGAAAACCAGGCAATTTTAGAACATTATGTGGCTGATCACATGGAAACATCTCCTTGAGGGTAATGCTAATTAAATACTTGTTTTCACTGAGTTCATAGACTAGATCTCCAGCAAGTCCAAGGGGAATAGAACACGACTAACTCAGCAACTCATCACATTTTGTTTATTTATAAAATCATGTGGCTTAAACTAAAACATTTCCATATTAGCAAGCTGAAAATCCAAAACTAGAAACATGTGCCCAAGGGTCTGGATAAGTAAAGTCTTTGAAAAATCCTATCTTTTAAAGCAGTGCATTTATAGACATGTAAATATTTGTCAGATAGGTCAAAACCTTAAATAAAGTATGATATGGTAATAGTGCTGCAGTTTGCCCTATCTACTCACGGGGGGCCTATCATGAATAAAAATGCACCCAGAAAACCCCCAAAAAATCCTCTATTTTAGCTTTTATCAGTCAGAAAAATTGTGGCACTAAAGAAAGAGGCCCAAGAGATACCTGGACAGTGCAGCTTCTGCCTCAAATGACACAAGAGGGACTCAGTTGGGGCATAGAACCTAAGCCATAGCAAGCTCCTCTTCCTTTGTCAAAGCAGAATATGCTTGGGCATGTGTTAAATCTCTGGAAGACTTTCCCCTTTCCCTTTGTCATTGCCCTTCCTCTGCCTGTGCACCATATTCACTAATCACAAAGTTTCATGACCAGCAAGATACAAAATTCCATTATTACAGAAAGTTATCTATGACAAGGCTTGAGGAACCATGACTGAGGTCAACATGGGCTTCAGCCACTGTCACTGATATGACATTATGATGTATTTAGACTTGGCAGCATTCAACTCTGTACAAACCAAAATGCTGGTACATATCAATAAACAGACTCAATCAGGATCCCTCCCTTTAACGTGCAATTATTTCTATTTGCAGTCTGCAGTGTATTTTCATATCACCCAAATAACACAGCAGATGTTAGCGTCCATAAATCCACTCTTGTGACTATTCCATTGCTTAATGCTCCAGTTCTCACTATCTAAAAATAATACATTTTGAAAGCTATGTTTTTTGTTACAATGAATATCTTTATACCTTTTTAAGATAACCAAAATATGAAGATATATTTTTGCACACCTAATGAGCTCATTTAGCTAATTTTAAAATAAAAGCAAAGCTATTATATAATGCTGTGGAAATAAACATAATGAAAATTATCTAAAATATTAAAAACTAATATTAGCAAGTTATCAGTCTTAAAGACAAAGGAATAAAGTATATTTATCATCCACTAGACAAAGAATGGGCTAATTGTTCTTAAGTATGAATTTTCAGAAGTGACATGATTTACAGTTTTATATTTTGATTTATAGATTCTGAAGTCATGAAATCTTAAGTGATTTTTCAGAAAGGAAAATAATTAAAGAATTCATCAAAAACTATTTATCCCAATGTCAAAGCACTCCAGGTCACCTCTATTTTTCATATAAGTAAGAATTCTAGGGATTTTCTATTTCTAAAATTTTCTGGTTTGCTGCTTTAATAGCATCTAACAATATAAAAGAAAAACCCTTCAAATGCTACGATACAAAATGTCCAAAATCAGCATTAAATTCAGTCTTTACCTGTAATAATACCAGCTTCTTACACAGGAATATATAAGTCCCTACAGAGTGTATATAATCCCCTACAGAGTAACAGGATTTTTCACGGGGGTCTGACACTCTGGCAATTTTACTGGGAAGATCTTGAATGCTGCGATCTGCCACTGAATTTTCCTTCTTCCCCACACAGCCACGCCACACTGGCAGCTCACAGTCACACGGAATCACAGAGCGGCTCGGGCTGGGAGGGACCGCTGTGGATCACTGGGTCCAGGGAGGGACTCTCCACATCCTTTCTGGGCAATCTATTCCAGTGCATGGTCTCCTGCACAGTAAAGTTCTCCCTCATGTTCATGTGGAACTTCCTGGGTATCAGTTTCTGCCCATTGCCTCTTGTGCTATTGCTCAGTACCACTGAGCAGAGCCTGGTCCTTCCTCTGGCCCTCCCTGCAGAGACTCGTGTGCATTGGTGAGGTCCCCTCTGAGCATCTCTTCTTGAGGCTGAGCAGGCCCAGCTCCCTCAGCCTTGCTTGGAAGAGAGATGCTCCAGTCCCTTCATCAACTTTGCAGCCTCTGCCAGACCTGCTCCAGGAGCTCCATATATCTCTTGTGCTGAGGAGCCCAGAACTGGACACAGCACTCCAGATGTGCCTCGCTAAGGCACACCTGGATATAGTCATACTCCATCCCATTTACCCCTGCTGAAGAGGGGCAAATAGCATAATGTGGAATATTTATTTTTTTTTCTTCCCTAAGCGCATTACTTTAGGATTTTTACTGTGGAATTTAATCTCTCTTTCAAGAGTGGGAGAGGTATCATTAAAAAAAAAAAGAAAAGAAAGAAAAAATTCCAGCTCCAATGTCATTCTGCACTTTCTGCCCAGCAATTCAATTTGTCCTGTCTGTTGACAATGCCACCCGACTTTGAATCTTTAGTAAATTTCAACAGAATACTACGTTTTTTGTGCCAAAGCCATTACTAAAAAACATTAAACAAAATTGGTTCCAGGACTGATGTTCAGGAACTCTATTAAATAATCTTTCAATACATTCTGCTTCCTCGTTTTAACATGATTTATTCTGAGTCAGGTTTATCACTCCATTTAATGCTTATTTTCTGGAAAGTGTGCAGAAATATAAAATAATTCAATTCAACACCCTGGCTCAAAAAGAACTTGCTTGTGTGTGTAGCCTAGAGTTGATGTATTAAATGACAATAAAATGGATAAAACAACCTTACTGCGCTAAAAGTTACTGCCAATATACGACATTGTTAAATTAAAAATTAATTGCCTGAAGAAACACGCAGAAATGCATACATGCGTATTTCAAATTTTTTATTTAGGGTTACTTAATAATTTATGGCTTGAGTAAGAACATGCCTCCTTCAGCAGAAAAATGCTAATTGCGTTAAAGAAGAAACAATCCCTGGAGCCAGAAGTGAGCATTACAACTTGTTAGTCAAAAATTAATACTCAGCACTGTAAGTCATTTTTATTAACTTACTCTACAGTTGCACTGGCTGTGCAATTACAAACAACAATGAACTATTCCCCAAGACTTGAGATAAATCATGAAATTAATTTTTAGTTTAGTAAATTATTTTGTTACTTCAGTCTCTCTACTTAGGACTGAAGCCCAGAATGAAGAAAATGACATTTTCCATATTTTTTGCAGTGTTTTTACAACTTCTGCTTTGCCTACTGTTGTGCTTTCAGTACTGGTATCAGTTGCAGCAGCCATTACAGAACAAAACTAATTAAAGTTGTTTCGGGGTTTTCCCTCTCTAGCTTAAAAAAATTGTCAGCTTCAGCAAGATATTTCCTTAATTTTGAGTGCATCAGGACTCCTTTTCTAAACTCGGACACTTGCAAGTAATACTTTATGTGTTTTGGGGAATTTTCATATGTTCCTCTTTTTGAAATAAAGCAACCTGTCAAAAGTTTGCAGAAAAACTGTGTAAGTCACACTGAATTACTGGCAAAAACTTTCACCTTTGTGAAAAAACTACCACAATTAAATGATATCCCACATAAAAAAAAATAAATAAATAACAAAGCCATCAACTGCCATATTGCAGCAGAAAAGTCTTATCTTCCTCTGTGGCCAAAACATGTTCAAGTCTTGCTTCGCTTGATTTGTGCCATCACAGCAAAACCGGTGTGTGTGCCCAATATTCAGTGTGTGCATAAAGTTCACAGAGCTCGTGCCACACCAAACGTGGTGTTGGGGAATCTGACCCCCTGGTAGGACTCTGTGAAAGTCTCCTATAAAACTGCACTACAGCAAAACAATCTCAAGGCAAAAGGGCTCTTTTCACCACAAAAATAGAGAATCATATTGTGGGGGGTGCCACTGGGACATGACAAAGGATGCAACTGGGAGAAAAATAGGTAAAAGTTGGAAAAATACCTCAAGAGGAATCACACAAGATACATCTGGCTCAAAATGCCCTTCAGAGAACCAGATTTCTGGAGGCTGCAGGTGTTTTCTGGGAAAATATTGCTGATTTTTTTGTTGTTGTTGTTCTCTGAGTCCTTTTTTATTCTCCTGCCTACGTATTTGCTGCTGCAGGAGATGAGGTGCCATGAGGACACCAGTCCAATGTGGATCACACCTTTTAATGGTAAGGAGGTTACAAACAGCTCAGCAAACTAATATCTAGAAAGCAAAGCTCTGGCTCTGGGGATATGTAGTGGCATCTTGTGGCTTCTCATCACTGAGTGCTCTACCACAGAGCAATGAGACAGCTCTCTGCAAAGAGCTCTGTGGATACCCAGGGTAAGAGTCCCCAGGATCCCTGTGGGATCCTGACTGGGATCCTTGCACTGCAGCTCCTGTGTCTGCCATTAGGGCAGACTGCAGTGCTGTGAACACCTTGCTTACCCAAGAGATTACAATTGCAAGATGCAACACACAACTAAGGAAATAACCAGGCAGCCTCTCCAGAGCAACATTTTTTTCAGTTTTCAAATTGAAAAGCAAGGCTTGGGAAGGAGTGCATCTGATTATTGTCAAGAAGTGTTTCTCTTTTATTTTTTAAAATAGGTAAGGTTTTGCTCAGAAAATGTCATGGTGCTCATAAATGCTCGTAAAATGTCACAGTTACAAAGTTTAAGTTCGCCAAAGGCTATGAACAGTGTAAAACATTGTTTTGATTACTTGGTCAGCATAGAGATTCTATTTCCCATCAGAACACATCACTGTAGAGAATGTTGACCAAATGAACTTTCTCCTTGTTTGTGTCTCACCTAATTAAGCATTATAATTATAAACACCTTCAGGCTGTCATAATTAAACTCCTGTTGATTTTACTACTGTTGTATCACACAGCTCTCTGCTCCATGCCCAGTCACACAGAGGCTGCACACAGTCTGTCCTTTAAAACTCCTGGCAACTGGGTAGCAGTGGACTTCTTCAAAACCAGCGTCAAACTGTGCATATTTAGAACTAATTTCTGATCATTCTTATCTTTAAAGGAGGCCTAAACTTAGTACTCATCTGCTTTTTTTTGAGAGCGGAACTTAGAGACAACCAAAACATTTCTTTTTCAA
Source organism: Cinclus cinclus (assembly GCF_963662255.1). Taxonomy (NCBI): domain Eukaryota; kingdom Metazoa; phylum Chordata; class Aves; order Passeriformes; family Cinclidae; genus Cinclus; species Cinclus cinclus. Next base: position 14,287,491 of record NC_085055.1, read on the forward strand.
TGGTTATATTGATTCAATTAACAGCAGCTCAAAGCAATTGCATCCTGATCAAATGTCATCTCTGTTATGAAGTTAGTCAAATATTTACCAAGATTAATACTAAATTTTTGCATGCATGTCCTCTCTAATTAAATCTGCATATTCATGGCTCTAATTAGCCCAGTGGCTTTAATATGGATCAGACATTGATACACTGTGCATGTTCTCAGGTGGTTTAAATCTCAGAAAGGTCCATGATGGTTCTGAAATGGCACAGTAGGTTTGGTTTGCACAGCCCATCTCAAGCAGGGCCAGCAGTGACAAGGTGACTGTGCAGAGGAGTCAGTGAAAACTGCTCATGACCTAAAAGAAGGTAAACAGCCAGCAAGGACAGGTCACACCATGGGGCTAAGATTGAGGCATGTTGTAAAGCAGTTGATATTGTGTTATTCTGAAGGGCAATGCACTGCATTTTCCTTTGACTTTGTATGATTTGAAACCCATTTGCATTGACTGCTCTGGGCTCTGCCAGGCATCTGGAATTTATCCATGCAATTACTCCCTCTCCCTTCTCTTGTATCACTGTGCATCAGTGACCATTTTTCAGTACTTCTAATTCTTTCCTCACTTTTTTTGCCAGCAAGCACACTGGGGAAAATAAACACAAAACAAAAACCCCAAAACCCAAGCCAACAAACACTGGACCTTAAGATATGAGGCAGTTTGAAATTATTCCCACTGCAGTAATTCCCAGAGATATACCAGCAAACAAGTCAGGAGTGCAGCAACACTTGATTTCCCTTCATGCAATACTGTCACATTGTGAAGGTGTTAAATGTACTTGATTTTCTGGTAGTCTTTACTTCAGTATAATTCCATGTGTATTGGGAGGATTCCCAGCAGAGAAGATGAGACAGCATTTTAGAGGGGTGGTAAAAAGGAAGAAAATAACAACCTACCTTTCCTCTAATACAACAGAATGCTACAGAAATACTTTTAGGATGCCTCAGCATAGATTTCTCTGAACACAGAGAGTTATGAATTTTTACAGAAAGAAGTCTTCTGGGAGAAGAGCTAGTAAGCAGAGTTAGTTCAAACCCTAGATTCAAAAAACCACCAAACCTGAAAATGGTGCTGGTTTTTTTCTTCCCCATCTCTCCTGATATCTCTTTATTCTTTCACTGTCTGTGATTCCCAACATGATGTTCAACAGGGAATATTTCTGTTCTAAACTTTAGATCCTTTCAAGACACATGGCACACGTGGTAAACTCAGTCTACATTCCTCTTGCCCTAAAAATATACCATCATTTAAGAGTCTTCTCTTAGCCAGTTAACTACAGAAATTATTTTGTTTGCAGTTTTAGTATATAGTGCACATAAAACTTTACTAATACCTTGACCAAATGTTGCTGCTCTTCTTCACTCCTCAAAGCACAGAATTCCCCAAAAAATGAAGAAATTCAGCCCCCCCCAAAACAATCCCTTGAAATGCTATACCTTTTCAGAGGAGAACAAGGCTTCAGGAAAGCATATACCCATCAATCCACAGAGGCCATCATCTGCCAGTCCCACTTGTAGATTTGAAAGCCAAACCCTTTGCCTCATTTCTTGACATCTAACCTGGCCAAAGGGGTGGCTTGCAGGGATGGCCAGTGAGCAAGGTGAAAACAGCACATCAGGAAAAACAGTGATTTTGACATGTGGTAGGAAGGAGAGGCACCTATAACCTTTAACTGATCAGAACTATTAATAAATATATATATGTGCACAGAGCATGTATAAAATTCCTGATGGCATGACACAATATAATTCTTAGAGGTGTGGGTTAGAATGACAGCATCATTCCTAAGCGTCTGTATATCATTTATATAACCATGGCACAAAGACTTCTGCACATGCTACATATTTTATAGAAAAATGATTTTTTGCGAGTTAATCTTTTACTACGGAGTTTTGAATTTTATTGGTACTATTTTTCCATGTATTGTTCTTGCTGGACTATGATTCTTGCAGCATACATTTTTCAGGAATAAGAAAAGGAGAAAAGAAGTGCAAATGTTATAAAACTTTAGAACCTTTTAAAAGTTATCTAATGTAGCTCTACCTTCCATAAACCTGTTATTGCAGTTTTTATGTCTGCTCTTTTGTAACCAGCCTGGGTTAGCAACAAGTAGGATTTTTTAAAACTACTTTTTACAAATCCTATTGGCCACATTTTCACAACTGACATAAATTCAGAGTTTTGTTCTTCCTCTAGTCAGTACTTATTGGGGAAAATATTATCCTGCTCTTGCCATATCTCTGTTTCTTTGGTGTGGAGGTAAGTTTTGCCTAGAAGTTGGCACCCAGACAGTTCCCAAAATCTCAGCTCATTCTGGCACTGTCCTTAGTGCTTGACTAAGCGTCAGGTTCATGCTCAAATGCATTGAGAGAAAGGAGACAATAAATCCTCAAACTTTTTTTTTTTTTTTTTTCACTTAAAGCACAAGAGCACAAGAGAAGTTTAAGCATTCTGCATCAAGAGGCTCCACATAGTACAGGTACTCCCAGCCCCTAAACAGATCCAAAGAGTTGCAATTCACATGCAAGAAACAAACTCTTCCAGAAAGAATGAGCCTACATTGAATACAAGACCGTGAGCAAGAGCTAATGCAGATCTCACAGTTTTGTGGTCTACTGTCAAGATTCTGACCGCTGAAAAATACAACTGGGAAGAAGGAGATATGAGAAACTGATAAACATACACATTGCCTAAAGTCAATATTCAAAGCTGAAATAGTGCTACTGAACCAAAAATAGATTAAAGTTATAAACTAGAGTGTGTAGGCTGAGTATAAAAGGGTTATCAGCAAAAATTATCCAAAAATACTGCAGCGACAACAGGGTGAGAGAAGTTACTTTTCTAATTTAGGGGAATCGCATGTACTGATCATGCTAAAAAACTGAATCCTTTATAAGCATATGACCCAGAATTAAAAGGACATAAATACATACATACAAATAAACATGTGCATATAAACATAAGCATAGAAATCATTTATATAAGCATAAATATATACATATAAATATAACCATGTGCCCATATAAGCCACTCCTTGCCACAGCTTGTCTTAAAAAAAACCTCAGCATCTCAACTTTCATGAGTTCAGATAATTTATGCAATAATTTCATGCAGTGGAATTCCCAGAGCAGAGCTCCCAATATGCACATGGAGCAATCCTTCTTCAAGTGCTGTAATATCCTTTGTGAGTCTCATCATTAAAAATGGTCATATTCAGCTGGTTTCCCTTTGTGGCAGCTCTCTGAAAGCACAGGAAGCTGCACTGTGAAGTGGATATCATCACCTTGAAAACCAATGTGGACAGAACAACTATTTGTGCCTGGAGTACATTATTGCTCGTGGCAATATTTTATGTTTACTGACTCTGTTTGCAAATCGCACCATGGAGTGTGTTCTCAGTATTGCTTCAGTTTGGTGGAATGAAAAAGAACCATTCTATGGGGAGCATTCTCTGTTTGTTTTACAGCAAGGGATGGGAGGAATTGGATGCTGTACTTACTGCTTAGCACTCCAGATGCTTCAGCTGCGAGTGGGTAGGGTAGGACCTCACTGTCACAGCAGGGAATCCCAGCAGCATCAGAGCTCCCCAGCAGCTGGCACTTTCAGAGCAAATGGATCACATTGCAGTGTAATTGAACACCAAGGCAGTAAAAAGACAAAATGCTTTAGATGAGACTGTTAATTTCAGGATCACAAACCTCGCTTGTAAATATTGAATTGAAAGCGCAGTAAAGTAGAATTCCCAAACTTTGATTAAGGACAAGAGTTGTTTAAATTCACTTAAAAGAAGTAAGTCAAGGGTGTTTTGATGCAAAAACATCACATGCTGCCTGAACTACAGACCAAAAAGCTGGTCTGGAAACATCTTTTTATGCTTGCAAGGTGAAGTTTTAAAATAAACTGCAAAAAATGGCTCTTCATAGAGCCCATAGATAAGCTGTGGAACTCCTTGCTCCAGACAGAGATGGTAAAGGAAGAGACTGACAAGTTCATGAGAAAAAAAATGCAAAACAATACTAAACTTAGAGGTCACCTTTGGCTCAGGAAACATCTTAGCAATAAATTGTTTACTGAATGACTATTACAGTAAAGTATTACTACTGATGTGTTCTGTTCCTGTGCCTTCCCCTAGATACACACTTCAAGTCACTTTGTCCTTAGATCTGAGCCTATAAAAATTTTATGTTCTCATGAAAAATAACACAATCAGATTATAGATTTTATAGGTGAAAAATTTCAGTCAGCAAACAGTAAATTCTAACTGGAAATATTTTCTGGAGGCAAGTGTATTCCAAGGGGATATGTGACAACAGAAAAAAGAAAATATCTTCCTAAAATAGAAGTAGAAATTGAAATCATAATAAAAGCTGTCTCAGACATTATTTACATCTCATCTTGGGATCAATGGAGTCATAGTGTCCTTGAAAATGCACCTATAGTACATGTTTGTCTCCTAGAAGAAACTAGAAATAATTCAAAGTACCAAAATAAGGTTAGAGTGAAATCCAGTTGAATAATGTTTGCACATTTGACTACAACTGCCAATTATGGGATGTATTAGTGCTATGTTCTAGGCATTATTTTGGGACCTAACTCACAACACATATAAGCAGGGAACAAGTTACACTGCTTTCTTCAGGTTTTTAATTTGGTTGTTTTTTGCTATTCAACCAAACCAAACTGAGACATCAAAATTTGGAGCTCTGGTGATGGTTTTATCAATACATGGAACAATATATATATATATATATATATATATGAAAGTAGTAGACTTACACCATCTATTTAGTGAACCTTTCTGGACTTTTTCATCACCTGCTTCTCAGTAGTTACATTGCACTGATGAGGTAGTGGTGAGTTTTTAGCACATTTTAAAACTTAGCATTTTCTTGCTTCCATGTGAACAAGCTGTGTAATAGTACTCCACTGATGAAATACTGCCTGATAATGCAAGATCCAATTGCCAAAAAACCAAAACAAACAAACAAACCAAAAAACCAAAAACAACAAAAAACCCCCAAAACAACAACAACAAAAAAAGGACTGCTGTGATTTCCATGTTTTGTATTTAAAATCACTTTTCCCACATAACACAGAAGGCTTAGAACAGCTCGTGCCTTGGACTTGTATTCTCTTATATTTCACACACTAAAGAAATGTCTGGTTAGCATTTTGGTAGAATTCTGGCTGAGGGAAATTTTTTCCATTGTTTACACTGCATATGCATTTTACTAAAGAAAGGAATTTCTTGTCCTTTCTTCTTAAACTGTTTATTTACTTTCATGAAAACCAGAAAATAGCTATGTTCTCCAACAGAGAAAATTGAAATATTATTATGTAACATAGTAAAATAAAATGTAAACAGATGCATTTTAATATTATACAATGCAGTATTCTATGGCTCATTAAACTATATTCATTACTAAGCTGGAGCCATAGAAACAATTTTGTAGCTTTAACAATGTAGCAGATGTCAGATGTTTGCTGTGTCAGATGGTTTTATTCTTTAGCCACTAGGAATTTACAGTCAAGCTTGCCTCAATAAACACATAAATCTGTTCACATCTATCAAATTTGCCAGTATTATACAGAATTAAATTCTGAGACAGTAGTCAGGCCCCATATAATTTTATGCAGAACTACTTCTTCTAGATAAAGGTCCAAAGTGGAAAATACTAGGGAGTGGGAATTTACTCTGGTTCCAATCAAAACAATTTTTTTGAAATCATTCTCTATACCTACAAATAAACCTTGTCACCTTGAATGAAAAAAAAAAAAGATTCAGCTGAAAAACATTCAACTGAAATGTTCTGCCAATTTTTAAATATTTCTCCTTTTACCTCTCCCCATTCTTCCCCTCCACATATCAGAGGGGAAAAGACCTCAAACAGCAGACCACAGACATTCATCTCTGAGTTACAGCAACCAGAGGACTCTTGTAACCCAAGCTACCAAGCCACAGTAACTGCATCTGTTGAAATTTCCACCAGCCCACTTTCGTGCTTTTTGGAAAGAACTGAAAAGACACTGATCTAGAGGATCTCTTGCTGAGAGAAAAGATCAGTTTGTCCTTGCCATTACTCACATCCAAGCTCCTGCTGTAGCACCAAATGACTGCGTGCTGCTAATGAACACCATCATCACCCCAGCAGCCTCAGTGCTGGATTTGAAGAGCTATTGAAGTTGTCTGTACAAACAATTGACCACAGACTGTTGTAGTCAGTTATTTATGGCCATCCTAATGATTTCAGGTTTTCCAGTCTCCACTGTACAGAGTTGTGCAGTGCTCCCCTGTTATCAATCTTAATAAAAGCATTGGAGCTGATAACCTAGAACCTAAATGATTTAGTTTAGCTGCCAGATCTAATATCAGTCCCATTTTCCACTTGTAAATTTTGGATCTTGCAGCTAACCAACCACTTTTAATCCAGCATCCTGAAATCTCCTGGCTCCATGCACTGGAAAAGGTAACAGCAGCCTATGATGACATTAACCTGAATCCAGCTACACCTGATTTCACTTCTACTAGAATTTTCTGCTTTCCAAGATAAAATGCCATGTAGCTTTATGGGAGGTTTTATCACACAATATGGTTTTAGGACTATCCCACCCATTTATGTTGTCTTTTAACTGATTTCAAAGGCATGGATGCATGCCAAGGAACTAACGTCAAATCACAGCTGCAGAACATGCCAGGCTATCAGAAGCATCTTTAAATAACAGTTTAAAAGTCAAAGCAAAAACTCAGTTGTACATCTGGAAGTTAAGCATAGATCCAAACATATGCCCAACTACTGCTCTGCCTTTACTCTCAGTTCTGTGTGAGCTTATTTGAGTTTAAATTACTACTTCAGGAGGACAGACAGGGGTTTGGTCGTTTATTTTTTTTAAGTATATATAGACAATTTCAACAGCTGCTCTTCTTACCAGACCTTTACATTTTTTAAATTAAACTAATTCCAAGGATTTCCTAGTTCCCTTCTGGATCACCATGACAAGGCATCCTCCTGAGCTCCAGCAGCCATGAAAATTGGCAGCTTTGTCAACACTGACCACTAGAAAACGCTTTCCCCACCCATACACCTGCAAGAGAAATTCCCAGAGCAGTCTGCACAGCTCGGTGAAGGCAGCTACTGGCAGTCCCTGGAGGCAAATATAAGGACCAAAAGCAAGGATGGATTTCCCATCTTAGCCAGTTACATTGAAAGCAACTTGAACTTGGGTCAGACTGAAATAAACCTTTATTTACAGACGTAGGAAAGGTGACTAGACCAGAACCATTTATAAGTTCTCTCACAATTGAATCTGTTAGATATCTCTATATCTTTCTAAACCTAACCACAAGGTTTATAGACACTGCTGGCAGTTCTGCAACCCTTTGCCCTCACACTGCATTTACAGGAAGGGATCTGAATCTGGAAATCTTTGCCCATGGGCCTCTAAACCACATCAAAAAGCTGACCCTTTCCAGCGATGTACAACCTCTTTTGTTGTTGATCTTTCATCTGGTAGCAGTTTTCAAGCTGTCTGTTGCATAAGTTAATAGCTGCCTCCTCCAGCTGCAAGGCGTCTTGTGAACGCAGCCTGTTGAAATGGTCAGCTGCCTCTTTAGACCCAGCCTGTACTTTCAGTGTGTAGATGATTAGCAACAGATCACTCAAAAAAGCTTAAAATAAATGTCTGCCATACCACAAGAAAATAGTCAGACATCAGTTTTAAAAACTTCAGTTACCATGCCAGATTGTGAATTGGGGGGCAGAAAATAGCTCCGTAATGGTGCCTTGTTAACTGCCACTGCTAGACTCAGCACTCGACAACTGGACTTGGGACAAATTTAATTTAAAAAAAAATGTTTGTCAGATATTCTTCTGTTTTGAAGCTATGTGGAGATCGGTCCTCCAAAAGCATCACAAAATTGAGAAAAGGCTGTTCCTCTTGAAGTAACTTCAGCCAGAAAAAAATATCCTCTAGACTTGCTGCAAGTGCACAAACAAAAACTGAGATAGTTTCTCTGCTCAGGTGGGACCATCTGCTTTCAGTGCTGTCATTCCTGATGGCTTTTGAAGCATGTTTGGTTTGAAGAAATAATACTGATTTTTTATTTTTTCCCATCCCCTCAGGTTTCCTTGGTGTTATCTTTTAGTAGGCTATTGAGTCAATTCAGGGGTATTAACAGATGTGTTGCTCTCTTTTTAGAACCTGTTCAATGCTCTCTATTGATCCAACAGTTGCTGATTACAGTGGTAAAATTCTGACAAACAATTGATATACGTTATGGAAATTGAGCACCCCACACAGAAAGGAGTTTCAGTTGAGTTTTCAGAATACTAAAATTTGAGGTTAGTTTCTAACATATGTTAACCATAATTAGAGCATCTGATTTATTGATTAATATTACTGTATTTTATTTCCACTTTTAGTCAGATCAGCCTGTCTGTTTCTATAGTTACTGATCTGATTTTCTCCTTTACAAAGGACAAAAGAAAGAAAATTGACACTTTGTTTGTTTGTTTTTAGGAGGGAAGAGGGGCTGCTCCTTCCCAGAAGCAGAGTGCAGCAGGTTCTTGTAGAAGAGAAGCGGGCAGACTGTGGGCCATGGGCAGCACAAAGCTCCCATCCCAGGGCTCTGAGACATGGCCAATAAAGGGCTGTGCCTGCATGGAAATCCCAAAGTTCAGTAGGAAAGGCTTAGTGCCACATCTCTGGCAGGGCCACAGCCCAATTCTCTCCAATTTATGCACTGCTATGGCCTCAAGGTAGTTTCACTGAGATTTCTCAGAGACATATATCTCTCTAGTATGGAGAAACACCTCCTAAAATTAACTCTTCCAAATCCTTCAAATACGACAAATTCAAATAAAGCCTTGATTCACTCACTCCATACTCCATCTTCATGCACTCACTAATTCTGCCCTGACAGTAAAATAAGCATTAGGTGAAAAGAGTATTGCTTAGACTCCATCTGAAAAGACTTGCACATTTTCATCAGTGCATACTTTGCAGTGCTTGAATCACAGATTTTAACGCAGAGAATGCACCCGATGCAGTTTTCTGCATTGATTTCTGTGACCTACATCAAAAAAAGTTTTATGTGCTAATTCCTGTGTCAAATTTAATCAAGTGGGAGTTAATCTAGCCAAGATGGAATCCATAGAAGAAAAACATTTCAAAAGTGACATAGAATCCATTTTAATTTTTTATCCACTCATGCTTTATGCTTTCCTGAAATTATGAGGGGAAAAAAACAAACAATAAAAATAATAATAAAAAAAGCAGAAAAAACCCTCCCAATAAATCAAAGCACATCAAGAAGGAATGATAGGTCCTAGAAACCTAAATACAACATTCAGAGTAGTACATGATAGAGATTTTTTTTTTTTTGTGAGTATGCTAGAGATTATGTAGCCCAAGAGAATACCATCACCAGTCGTCATACTTTTATTGTCAGTGTTCAGTGTTTTATAAATACTGCATTGTATAAACAAGGAAGCTTCAGATAACACATTAAATAATTCTCCCATAGTTACCCATAGATGCAGATCACATTAATAAAATACTGCTTTCTTTGAGTCTGACTATAGACTCCATATAGGTCTGACAAGTCCTTCTGCAGATATATCCTTGCTGAGTTTTCTCAGGCTCCATACTACTAACTGGCTTTCTGGAGTAAAAAGAAAATCAAGCAGCAGCCTCCAAAGCTGCTGTTTAGAATACTCCAATGGACTACTTTTTTGTTTTTACTGATTTTAAGTAAAATCTTACAATAAATATGTATCGCAACTCAGATAATGTGCACTGAAAAGAGCACGTGACACATATTATAAATGAATACTTCATCAAATAAAATATTAAAAATAGATTTTAAATTTCTTTTCAATTTAAATGATGATGTCTCAACTGTTGCACGAAAGAAATAAAGAGAATCCCTTAGGTAACAACCCTGCTGTTACACACTGTGCTGTAGCATGTGAAAGAGACAACACAATGAGGTTCCAGCACCCTATTTCTGACACTGACTCTTTTGCTTGCTGAATTCTGTGCCCTGAGTATTAGCTAATGGAAGGGGTATTGATGTCCAGTTTCTGCCAACATCCCTCTCCCCTAGCACCACAGAAGATGCTTGAAGAATGAAGAGCTTCATTTCAGTTGTGGGTGCTTAAGGTGATGAGTGTCAAATGCTTTCCACATGCTCATGAGTCTCTGGGTTTCCCCAGACCATACACCTGTGATTCCAGCAAACAAATTCTCCCACCACTGTGTTTCCCTAAAGTACTGATTACTGTGCTTAAACATCTAGGAACGATTTCTCCTACAACTAAATTAATGCTTCTGTTTGAGACACTGACAATCTAAGAGCCTTGACTTTACTGAATGTTAGACCTATGTATGCTGTTCATTCAAGATCATTTTTGTGCTTTAGCAGATGTTACACAAGAAGGAATATTACCTAAGCAGCCACCAAAGAAAGGGACTTTCATTCAGAAATCCTAGTTGACTGAAATAATGTATAATTCTTAAGCATGAATTTCTGATAAAACAAAAACTTGTTTCAGTTGCACATTGCCCTTGACATTGTGCTTATTGCTAATAGATTAACATGCAGTTTATGTGACCCTGAGTGAAATTTAATTTTCCTAATTCGTAAATGATGAAAGCCTTGCAAACCACTAGAGAGGAGAAAACTAATTTACATCCTATTGTGACTTAATGTCATTTAACATTCCATACATTTCTGGCAGAGATGCTTCAGTTTGTAGATCCCACTGGTTATTTGTGTTGTAACTTGTCCCAGGGGAATCGAAATATTTTTTACAGATCAGTGACCAATAATATTAAAGATATCAAGAAGACCATGAAAACAAAAACTGACGTGAACTGCATTTTTACAAACACTTATGGCCCCATTCTGACCGTTGTTACTCAGCCCAGGGATCTACCACCACTCCAAAAGTTTCCCTGATTCAACTTCCAGTGAAGATCTTACCCAGTAGTCTCAATGCTCGCTTTGTATGCAGAATCCCAACCTAAATTTCTTACAGTGTTACCTTTCTGGATGGCACCCAAGAAGCAGGTGTTGTAGTTCTCATTTGTGCTTTCCCCATTAGTTTTTATGGCGAATCCTTTTCTTTAACATACCAAATAAAAATGAGAGATCCCGAATTATAATTTTGATGCATTGACAAGGCCAGAAGCACTGAACAGTAGTTTGGAATACGCTCTCTCCAATCCAAAGGAAAAGTCAAGTTCAGTCAAGGCTCAATGATGGCATATGCATAGTGGAACACACGCAATTGCAAAAGCAAAAGTTTTAATTTTACTTGGATGAGGGAGGAAAATGAGTGTAAGAATTTACCAGTAATTATTGAGTTTGAGTAATTCTGATTCATGTGGATCAGAGAAATTAGGAATAACTGGTCCTGGATAGTCTCACTACTTCAAATTTCTCTGATGGCATGATGAAGAGAAGAAATACAATAGTGATTTATGGATTCTTTCAGAAGGAAGTTTTTTTTAATTGTGTGAATATTAGCTTAATATTCTGGGGAAAGCCAAGCCAATACAGAATCATACCAAAAAGTAAATGTCCCCTTGGGGAACTTAAAACTAGGTCAATCTCAAATGCCATACCAAAGAACCAACCTCAGCTTGGCTGTAACATGGGAGAGAGAACAGAGGAGACTCCCAGTTTTTATGACACTGCTACTTGCTGGCCAGTGCATCTTTCCCCAGTGATGGGAAACCAGAGCGATGGGAGGGGAGATGGAGATCCTCACAGCACCACTACCAGCAGGGTGCAGGGCAGGCCACAGCCCTAAGGGTCTGCCCCACCTTGTGCTACCCCAAGCCAGAGCTGGCTAGCAACAGCTCTACATAAAATCCCAACCCTGTGAGTTTCCAAGTCATTCTTGGAGTACCTGGGCTAAATTATCTACAAAACCCCCTAGAGCACTGGGATAAATGCAGAACACAAATCACAGCCTCTTGTTTGAGAACACCCGCTTACATTATTTCTTGGCATGTAAAAGAAAGTTTCAAAGTGTGATACAAAAAATTAAAACAGCTGAATATTAGCCAGAAATTTATCCTGGTGAGTCTCTATAGTTTATAAGTACTCCCTACTGACTTTCAGAGATGCTTCTCCTTCTCCATTACCCATTTATCTATTTCTCATTCATTTTAATACTGTGGCACTTATTGAAAAAATTCTATGCTACATCATTTCTGTTGCAAGCTATTTACTTACTAGTGCACACACATATCCCTGAAGGACAAAATACTCAAACTGTACAACAAAATACATAACTTCCTGAAAGAAATCAGATCTATGCAAGCACTGCAGATAAAGCATCTGCTCAAGAAAATTGGAGGTGAAAAAGTGTTAAATACAATTTGTTCTCATCAGAGGGGATTAGAAATAGATTGCTAAACATCCGTGAGACACAGGAATGGTGAATGCTAGAAAGCAGGGAAGCAGAGAAAGGTGCCAACAACTTAAGCTCTCCTTTGTTCTTTTCCATTTACAAACTAACAGGTACACATAAAAACCACATACACATAAAAACCAGTCATGAATGTTTGATTAGTTTTGATTTACACAAAAGTATCTGTTATATTTCTTTGAAGGGTGCTTGTTTATTTAGTGTTTTTACAATAGCAAAGCTAAAAAAGACTTTGCATTAGCTCAGTCTCATGCTAAACAAGGCTCTAACTAACATTATCATTTTCAGGGGTGAAAACTCACCAGGTTTCCTCATGGTAACTTTTCATTTTCTGTCTTGGCCCTCTAATATAGTGGGTAACAATATTGCCTGTTTCTTTTCAGTACAAGCTACATATATTCATGAGAATTTTTAGAAATGCTTTGATTGAACTAGGTTTAAAATAAAAAAATACTTGCCTAGCTAATTTTACATCATAAAGTGTGTTCCCCAACTAAAACACTATAGAGTGTTTCATTCACTTCCACAAGTACTTTGAAATCATTTTTTTCTATTTCTGGAATCACTAATCTCAGATGAAAGGTCACAGAACACTAGTTGACATAAAAATGCAGGTGACAGTGCCTTTGTCAAAGGCAGAATTAGGACTTCACTAATAAGATTAAGTAAAGGAATAGTGTGTCAGAAAGGTATGAAGAAATTAGCTTAATTACATTTGAGGAAAATCTGTGAGTACTATGAAGAATCAAAGAAAAATGTAGAGAGTCAACCTGAGCAGATAATTTTCACAATGAATGAAAAAAGCTCAGGATTTTTGAAGGGATATAAAAATAATAATCTCATATCTTTTATGTGGAATCAAGACCATTTGGGGATGTCATGTATAATGATACCAGTTTTTAGACTTCTGGCAGAAAGTAAGGGAAGAAAATCTAATGTTATATCAACTTTTTCATAGAGATCATTGGAGTATTTGGAAGCAGAATTATACCATCAAGATAAAAGGTTAATACAGTAGGTTAAAAGCCTTTGTTTTAATATCTAGCACTGCTGATTAAGTCCAGAACTGGTGACACAGGTGAGCAAGTTTCAAGATTTCAAATTTCCAGGCAGCCAGCAAGATCAATTTTTTCTGCTGCTAAGATCAGTGAATTAGAAAATATATTAGCAGGGTATATAAATAGTTGGGTGTCATTAGTTGCCATCAGCACCTGCTACACACCAAATTCAGAAGGACCTTCATGAATCTTTGGACATCTGCAGTATTGCAGCATCCCTCTACCACCTGCAGAAGATATAAACCCTGAAGAATGGACCCCAAACAGGTGAAATTACACACTGCATTAGTTGGCAGAGAAAACCCTGTTCAGAAAAACATTATTCTGTCAGGAATTTGAGATTTGTAACATTAAATAATGTACAGCAGATGGAATTAGACCATAGAAAGTCTTGAATTGGTGCAATTTCCTGCTTCTTTATGTGTCAGCCCATCTGGGTGAACCTCAGGCTCCTATTCGAGTGAGTGTCCATACATTTAAATCTCCAGTTCAGTTGGTTATAAGGATGTTAATTCGTTTTGCCACTGATACAACACATCCAACAAGAGAGAGCAATTTTTTTCCTTTACAACATGTGAGATCTTCAGAAGTTCAAGTATTCAATTTTAATGCCAATACTTGATATATGCACTGATCATTGGAAAGTGAAGGCTTCTGTCCCTCTTTCTAAACATCAAGAACAATTTACTTGAGCAGATCTTTGCCAGAGAAAAATATAAAATAATCCACCGCATACCTCTCTTAATTAAAAATGATTAAAGGATTATTGCCACTTCTAAAAAAATCACAGTATCACAGGTTTGTTTTCTTTTGTTTTGTTTTTTTTTGGTTGTTGTTTTTGGGGTTTTTTTTGTGGCTTTTTTGTTTGTTTGTTTGTTTGCTTAGAAATAACTTTTGCTTGTACTTTGAAGTGTAAAAGTTTAGGTGGTTGCCCGGTTTATTCTATGTGCAATTTCAGGGAAAAAGCAGCAAATCCCAGCCCTAAAGGTAGAGTACTCTTCACTGCTGTAAATGTCACTCCTAAACAGCACAAGGTGAGACTACAACCAGGCATTTGCCCTGCACCTTAAAAAGATGGCTAGAAAGGTGAGATATTAGCTAAGAGAAACATTACATCACAATTTCAGATTTTTTTAACCCCTTTCTCAGCTTGCCACAATACAGACAGCAAGGCTGTTTAATATGAATGTACCACCAGGAATTGTTTTAGTCACTGTTGGGCTCCTTCCCCACAAAAGTACTACAATAGCAGCAATAGATACTGAAAGTTATATTAAATGTCTACTCATTATTTATTAGGATATAATAGCAGAATTCTTTTTCTTTATACACATGATTGCTTACACAAGCCCCAAGTACATCAAATGTCTGATTTTACCTGACATTAAAAAAAAAGGAAATAAATTCAAAATCTTCCACTTAATAAGAACACTGGAGTCTTAGTAAGACTTCTGTGAGTAAATTACTAACATGAAGATGAAGTTTGCCATTTTTATGAATAAACATTAAAGAAAATTATCTTACTAGTAAACGACTTCACAGATTAGACCTGCACCTAACATCAAAGCCACACAAATCCTGTGTGACTGATGGTACTGGAACAAATGAACTGTAGATGTAAACCCCCTGGAATGAGGATAAAAACTTCTTAAACCTCAATATTTCATAGGCATGTATTTTGATGTTTTCCCCTTATTTTTACTAGTCAAAGTTCTTTTTCAAGTACTTCCTTTTTCCATTATTCCCTTCTTCCAGATTCTTTATGCAGAAAAAGCTACCTTCCATAATACAAGAGAGCAGTCCATGAGTAGCTCACAACTATTAATATTTGAAAAGTCAGCATCATATTATGGGTTTGAGTTTCTGTATGTATGGAAATATCTAAGTGGTTTAATATCAAGGTGAATGTGTGAGCAATTCCAAGCCCTTTTTGGATAAAGGATATGTAAGGAATTAAAACCAATGACAAGACAGCAGTGAAATTAAATTATTTTTTGGGCAAGCCTTTATCATAAGGGATAATGAGGAAATTTCTATTCCAAGAGCATTTCTTGTAGGAATTCAGAGTGTGGACTTAAGAGAGATGGAACACCTTACCAAGGAAATAATAGAGCAACCTGAGAAACGCAAGTGCAGTCAATCGCCAGCATATGGTTCTTGTTCCAATGTTCTGGAAGAAATGAACTATGCCATATCAAAGTTACTGAAGAGTAATTTAATGAACTTAAAAGTATCAGCACTTCTTGAGTTCAGAGGCCCTCTTATTTAGCCTGAGTCTTCCATTGGAGACAAGAGCGATCTCAGAATACAGAGCCAGGGGAATAGCTTCAGCCTGAAGAAGCTACTTAAGAGTCTAATTAAGCATAAAATAGCGTAATTATATTTTAATTGGTTCAAATTAGAGCAACTTTTGCAAGAAACAATAATGCTTTTGCAACCAATTACTTGTGTTTGAGTAAAGTTAAGAACAGTGGAGAGATGTGACCAACCAGCTCAATAAAAAGCGTGGGGCTTGTCATTCACTCTGTGCACTAGCACAAGTACCTGCAGAGCCACAAAGAAAAACTACAGATTTGTTAGATGCTTTTTGTTTTGGAAAGTGACAGATAATTGACCTTGAGAAATTAATTAAACAATTTAAAAAAAGCAAATTACAATTCTACATTGGTAATTTTCATATTCAAATCATTTTCTAATCCATTTCAATTACACCTACTCAATCAGGTGCAAATTTACCTCCCTTTGTACAGCAAACATTTACCTAGCCACAAGTGGCATACATGGTCAGAAAACAAATCTGTGATACACTGCAGGAGTATCCCAGTTTAGTGTTTCAATGCATCAGCACTAATCCAAGGGATTTCCTGCAGGTAATGGAACGACTCCTCCAGGCCTCTTACTGCACCCTTTCATCCCTTTTCTCTAAATCCGAAATTGCAAAGCTTCAGCTCACCCTTACTCTGTATCCCTATATCTTCTTGTTTAGATGAATTTTGCCTTTAACTCCCTGGTAGTAACCCTTTTTATTGAGAGAAACCCTCAGCTCCTCACAGATCTCACTGCAGGGCTCTGGTTGGGGTTTTTCCCTTTACAATGTAATCAGCTTATGCAGTTGACATACTCCATAATTTCATAGACTTTGTAAGCCTTGATATCCACTTATCAATGAAATACTTTAATCACAGGAGAAGTCTCAGAAATTGCTGTCTTAAATGTTTATTCTGCTACATTAAACTATGAGAAGGGAGGGAGAGTATTACTTTGCAGCCAAAAAATTCATGAGGAGTTGAGTGATTGCAGTCTTCCAGAGGCAGCATGAAAAGGCAATTCAGCCTTTGTTGTCAATGGGAATGAATTAACTGACAAAGTTGGTCTGGTACATCTGTGATGGTGACAGGACCAACCTTCCAATTCCAGACTGTAGCTACTTGAAAACTCCTTTGACAAAGTGATCTGGGTTGAGATCTCCCTCATCATTAATCAGCAAGGTGTTTAATATCCCCTGGAGGGTGGATAAATGAGTTATCATCTTTCTTCTTTTCCCAAAATTTTCAAAGATGATATTTTGAGATTGACACTGGAATAGCACATTTTAAAATATTTGAAAACTGTGCATTAGAGAGAGAGAGAGGGAAAAAAAGAATTCTGAACTATGAGTTAATTTCCAGGGCTGATAAAACTAAAAATGATGGAATTAATCTAAAGGAGATTAATCTGCTGCTGCTTGTTTTTATTGAAGACCCAGGAAAATAAATAATGTTATGACTACCTTATGAAAGTGTACTAAAATACCAAAAGCCAAGGAAAGGAAACCCTACTAAATAGGTACATGAAAAAGTTAAAGAAGGGAGAAAGTCAGAACAAACCCTTAAAAATATAAAATAGTAGAGATCTTTATTACAGTAGTAAAGGACTAGGCCAGATGTATAATTCAGGCTGCAAAAAGCAAAAGTATTTAAATCAATGAAAAGGTCCTGTACACCGTCACTAAAAGTGTTTGTACCTGCACAGGTTCAGTTACAAAAATGTTTGCAATGGAAGGTTACTTAACTGCCTGAGAGCAATTCTAGGGTGTTTTTAATAATGTTCTTTGGAAGCTTCAAATAGCACTAAACCTGCAGCAGAAAAACAGCCCTACTAATTTGGACCTACACCTTTCTAATAGTCTTTTACCTATTTTCTGTGAGCATAACTCATATTAACCTGAAAGACAAAAACCTAATTTACTACACTCTGTTAGAGACTGAGTAGAAGTGAGAGCTGTAACTTCCAAACATCTGGTTTGCATATAGCCACTAAAAGCTTATATTGACCCACTATGGGTGTATTGGAGTATTCTTCCTCATCTTAAAGGCTGTTTAAAATGCAGGCTGGCGTGTCTCCAGCAGCATAATAAAATCAAGCAAGAGGGGAAACAAACTTTTTTATGCTTAAAGATAAAAGAATAAAACCACTACAACAGTCCACAAGAGGAATCAGACCATTTGTACAATTTATAGATACAAATGTACCTGAAATACTGTCTAGAATTTCAATAACTCACTGGCAGAACTGCCCTTAGGAGGTAAATCAGAGAAGAACGAATATTCTGGGAGGACTGGTGTCACTAGCTGGGGCAAAATTACAATGCCAAGAGAGAAACCCTAGCCTTACTGCAAATGAACAGTCAACTCCTACTGATTTTGTTAATTTAAAATAAAAACTCCATTCCAAAAGCATGAATGGCAGCAGCAGTGTGGCACACCCTTGGCAGAAAGAAGCCAACTTCTCTTGAAAAGTAGTCATTAGGGAAAAATACACAGCAGATAAAAACATTGCCTTTCATTGCAGTTTTGCATTGAAGGTTATACAACGTAATTCAAATGTAACATTTTAAATCCTCCCAAAAGAGCCCAATGATCACTCAACTGTGTCTGTAGCCAACAGCAGCAAAGAGAAAGATCAGTGTGTTATAAATGTTACAAGAAGTTTTTCTGTTACTGAACATTTGACCTATTGAGGTTTCTTCTGGAAATCAAATGGCTATTTAAAACAGAAAATATTCTAATGTTTAGTAGCAATTTCCAAAACTCAATAATCAAATTTATGCCCCAAACTGTGTGTAATCTCATTAAAACTCCTTTTCTGTCCACCATCACTTTCCTGTACTTGGCCACAAATTAGCAAACCACAAAAGCCGCTACACCAAAATGAAGACCTGCAGCCAAACCATGGAAGTGAGCAGGTCCCAGGGCTCACTCCAAGTGGGAATTATCCCAAGGCTGGGACTTACATGGCTGTCCTTCCATCACCCCTGACCCTTTGTCATCCGAGCCAAGTCACAGGAACACAAACTCCTACCCCAAACTGGACAGAGCCTGTTCAGCCCTCCCTCTCCAAGCTAAGCTCACAAACCACTGCTCACAAACTTCAAAATCCAGCCCAGTGCTCCCCTTTCCTTAGGGAGGCAGAGAGGAGGAACACATGGTGAGCAGAACATTATTTTTTCAGCCATCCATCATTCTGCCAGGTGCTGCCCATAGTCCCTGTTTTTATCCCCAGAAAAGTGCAGGACATCAGAAAGCAGCAATGCCTGGCCACATTCTCTTAATTATGGGGAACAGGACTGAATTCTTGAAATTCTTGAATTCTTGAAATTTGATGATATTGTTCCTCAGCTCAGCTACACTGTGTCCTGCTGTGCAGTACCACCTATCATATGACTTTCCCTGGGAGCTAACACTGTAACCAGGAGCTGGAGTATTCTGGTATGAAAACAGAAATAGCCTTTAACAAAATTCCATACAATTAATGCTATTTATTGACATCCATCTACAGGTTTTGTAATACCCAGTTTAGAGATTTTTTCACAGGACATGAAAGACAAAATTTACAATAGCTCCAGCAGTTGTAAGAAATACCAGATTGCTCTGGAGAGAATATAGTGCACATCTACGAACAGCACAGCTGCTGCTGGGGCCTCTGAACTGCCTCACACCAACTGCTCCAGAGCTCTGCACTGCTCCAACCCAAAACACACATGTATTTATTATTGTTCACCTTCGGCCAACACAATGTCTGGCTTTTTAATGGTTTGTTTTGGGTTGGTTCTTTTCCACGCTCAGTGATGGAACAGCATAAATCCATGTCCCACAAGCATCATTGCACCCACTAAATGGCCAATTAACTGGAAGAAAGACTCACCTTAAAAAGCACTCCTGTGGACCTCAGCTAAAAATTTGGCATCTCTTTTACTATTAATATTACTCATTAAAGCAATTGATTTGCTGAAAAAAAATACTCAGGCAGTTTATAAAAACAAGTCCTTTTAATTTTCAGTTTTTCATAAAAAATGTATCAAAATTTTCCATGTTTTAGTTTGACTCTTTGCAAATATAAAGTATACTGCCCCTACCAGAAAAAAAAAATATCAAATTTAAGATCATGTTCTGACAGAGTTCAATAATCATTTTCAGTTTTCCTATGTATTTGAGGAATGTTTATTTAACACTTAAGCATTTCCACTGGCAAGATAAGTTTTACTAAAAGTGAAAGTGCAGAGATGAAAGAAATCAAAGAAAACTGACTACCAATTTAAACCTCAAACTTTAAATTACTGACTGCAATATATAATAAAGTTTAAGAATTTGACCCAACTTAAAATTCCCTTCAGAAAAGAGACATCTGAAGAAAGCAAAGTAAAATCAGAATCATGAGCTGCTTTCAAGTGGGAAATGAGAATTAAGAAAACTGCAGTGATATTGTAGCAAAAATTATTTTGAGTCTGAGGAGGGAAAGTTTTGCAAACAGTATCATTTTGGGATCATACATCAGTTATGATTTTTTTGCAATTTAATGTAATATACCACACAATGTGACCCATATAACATTAACTAATCATCTTAGTTATTAAAATGAATAATTAAAAATGTTAAACCAGTGGCCCTTGTCACTCATAAAGTGATAATTGGGTTTTTTCAATCCTCACTGATGCTTACAGAGCTGGAGCCAACACTTATTATACCAGAATTCTGATCATTATTTCCCTGCCACAGAAAAGAAACGGTCGATGACAAAAGACAGAAAAGAGGTGTCTGAGCACCAAACCGGGGGCACTGACAGAGCAGCTGCAGGAATGTCTGTCCACAGAAAACGACCTTGACAAAAACTGTGAACAAAGAGGAGCATCAGCAGCTGCTGGTTGTAAGAGCTGTGACAAAAAGCAGCAGCAGTAGGTGACCAGGAAGGAGCACGTCAATTAGGGTGAGAAGTGCTGCACAGACGGGTTAGGAAAGTGCAGACACATCAAAACCTGAGACTCTGTCACAGCAATGTCTTCGTAACAAGCACAGGCACAAGGCTTAGGAGCAAACTTTCCCAGTGTGACACTGTGAAGGGTTCCCTGTCCCAGACCCTCAGCAGCCCGCCTGCCCACTGGGGCAAGACTGCTTCCACTGCTAAAGGGGGTCTGCACTGCAAGCACAAGAAGGAAACCTCTGGCCCATGGCAGCCAGAACAACGGGGGCAACATCTGCGGGACAGAGCTCGACTTGTGAATTTGGGAATCAGAAAAGGTAACAGCAAGGTCAGAGAAGGTACGGTAAGATTTAAAATAAATAAATAAATAAATAAATAAATCTGTCATAATTTGAGTGAAAAAAAAAGCTTGACTGCACATATACTATATTCTTAAAAATAACTTGTTGCAATGAAGGATAATTGCCTGAGGAAGCCTGGGAAGTGTGTATGTGGGCATGGTCTCAGCAGGAACCGGTCTGAAGTCTCTTTACCATTCCTCTTTGGGTTCCATTTGTTGCTCAAAGAACTGCTGATCAGAAAGTATAGCTACAACTTTAAAAAGCAGACTAGGAAGAAAGAAGACAGGGCCAAACTTTAAGGACAAAAATAGTTGAGACGCAGTGACAGAGCTTCATGTGATTTTTGGATTATCCTCATCTCTCAGACAGATGTCTCATGACATGGCAGAAGGAATTAACACTTTGACTTCAATACAACTAAAAAAGCAGAATCATATACAATTCTAGAGATCAAGATTTAGGTTGGAAGGCAGCATTAATCTTGAAAGTCAATATAAAATAGTAAAGCAAGATTTGTGAATCATTAAGGGAGCTTTTTAGAAGGCTAAACACAATCCTTCTGCAAGGTAGACTTATATAACCTGCAATGTTGGGATTTATTCTATGCCATTTATACAAAGTTCACATTTAATTTTGAAAAAGTCTGAAACCACTTTCTCTGATCCCTCTTCTACTATCAAACCCTCTTTTTAAAATACATTGTTTAAAGTACAAAAAATAAATTACTTGTGCAATTAAGAATTTGCATCCACATCCAGTGCATTATGTTCATTAGAACTTGAGCCTGATTTTTTTCTAAAAGCATGGAATAGAACATGAAAAGAGTTTTAAAACTAGGGAGCCACATTTTCAGCACTGATATAAGCAACAGTATTTTTACAGGTTTGATAAGTGAACCCATGGACTGGTTTCATGCAGACCAGCACACATCTGCCCCTTGGGCAGGCAGCTTTCCCTGCCTGTGTTGATTTGGTGTTGAATTCACATTCACAGAGTACCAGCAGGTGATCCTGCAGACTCAACAGAGCAGTGGCTGTAAACTCCCACTGCATCTTACATACATGGATTTATGTGGATTGGAAACACCTTAAAGCCATCATTACCTTCTACACATAGTGATCACTAGAAAATTGTGATTTAGATTTTTAAAGGTGTCAAAGGTGTCTAAGGTGTCTTGGCAAAAGAAAAGGGCACCAAAATCTAAATCTCTAATTGCTAATGATTCTAAGAACACTATTTTTAATGAATGCATTATCAAAGATAAGTTAAAAATCCCAATATTTCATTTAGGACCAAAACCAAAACCAAAACCATACTTTTTGTGCTCTAGGGGAAAAAATAGTGCAGCCCTTTTTATAACAAACTCTTGAGAAATTATGCATAATGGGAAAAACCAAAATTATTCTTGTTGCCAGATACAAGCTGACACTGGCCAAAGGCTGTTTTGCATTTGACAAAATGGGGGTGGTGAAAAAGCAAAAAGCCTTGGTTTAGATTTGTGAGTGAATTCCAATCAGTCACAATTCCTTTTTACAGCTTTTAAAAAGTTCTCTGTAATGATGGACAAAACCACTACAGGCTCATTATTTTTACTATAGTAGAGTATGGATATTAAGATTTATGAGTGAAATAAAATTGTCCCCAGGCCATAGATCTCGCATATAATAGGTACTCATTCACTGGGTTCTTCTCATATTAATGAATGCAGAAAATACAAGTTAGGCTAAATTACAGCCATATAAATACAGTGAGATGGTTCAGATGGCACATAAAATGCAATGTTACACTCAAAATTATTTTTATTACTAGCACAGAGCACAGATATATATTTCCTCATGTTGATTGTTTCCTCTTGGTTTTGTCTTTATGTTTGCACTAATTAATCTATATTTAAATTTTTATCAGATAGCACTGCAGTTAGGAAAATGCTATTAATTCGTTTTAAAAGAAAATTATTTCCCATAATTCCCTATTTGTATTGCATTCACAACTGGTTCTTGACAACAGAGCACTTTGTGCAATGTCCAGGTATTCTGGACTCTCTTATAAAGAGAGCAGCTCAAGCCTGTATTGTATTTCACAACTCCAAGATTTAGACTGCTGTAATTTAGCTTTGGTATTCTCAGAGAAATATAAAAGTTTTTTACAAGTTCTTTCTCAAAATAAGTCTTTATTCACATAGCTAGTGGCTATGTGAAACTCTGTATGCACCTAAAGAAAGGTTAAAATTTCATTCCTCTCTAAGGAAATTTAGGTAGTTAATTCATTTCAGTTTCTTTTTTAAACTTACTCTTAATATTTGTATGTGCAAGCCCTTTGGAGCTTCTGTCAAATGCTTCATTACAGGAAAGACTTAAACAGGGCAAGCTAACTTCTATATATTGTTTTAAGTGGGCATATGTCAGCTGTGTCAAATTTTAGCCTTAAATACACTTGTAAGCAAATAAAGCTGCTGCACAACCAGTCACAAGCTATTAGTTTTATGAAGACCTATAATTAAGACAAAAATTTCAAGGTGGAATTGGATAAGACTGGCATTAGAGCACTGAATCACAACTCTTTCAATGGCTTGACTCATTTTAGCTCCCCTCCAAGAAATGGTTCCCTTTCCTTCCAAATGACTGGAGAATTTAGGAACTCTCTAGCTGAGAAAATAAAGTGTTTTACCACTCATAAGCTTGTAAAGCAAAACTACTTTGGAATTCAAAGGCTCATGTGGTAGCTCAAAAATCTGCTTTATTCATGAAAAATACATTACAGTAAGTAACACAGCTAGGAGCCATCTTAACTGGGGACAACTTACATGGACTACTAGAGTGTGAAGAGAAATTTACTGATTTCATCAATCAGTGGAGAAAATTAGGAAAAATATTAGTTCCTGAAGAAAAAAAAATACAATTACTAAAAATTTCTGTTTGCTTTAAAAATTGAAGCAGAATCATCACTATTGTAAGAATATGTGCATGCCTGGAACTTCCTCAATCCAACTGTTTGTGTGCAATTTAAGGGGAGGGATTACAGTTTTGTTTGGTTTGGGGGGGCTTTGCCTTTTTTTTTTCTTTTTTTTTCTAAGAAAGAGGAAAATTATCAATTAGCTTCAAATCAAGATGCAGCAGCTAAAAGTGAGACTTAGCTCTTCCAGCTGTGTGCAAAAGCCAGAGCCACTTTGCACCTCAGCTTCAGAGACAGGGTATGCTCCCAGCAGATGCAGTATTTTAAAACACACATACCAAGTGTTGCTCACATCTCACTGAAACAATGCACATTTGAGATCCCACCATTAGATGTGGCCTAAGAGAAACCAGATGGGATACAATGAGATGAAAAAGAGTAAAATTTTACCTCTTTTTAATTTATCCAATTGTTACAAGAAGTGTGGAAAAGAGGGGAGAAATTAAGATAAAAGAGCAGAAGAAAGCAACAGACATAATAATAATAACAATATCAATAATAATAATAGTAATAGTAATAATAATAATAATGTATAAAATAATCTGTATATTCCTGTATGACTGGTACTCTATTATTAAATTGCACAATAGTTACATATCATAATATCAGTAATACTGATATAATAAAGGCAATGGGGGGAAAATATCTCTGTATTTTATGTCTTGCTTCCAAGAAATACATTTTCTGAAAGACCACCCTTAGAGCTGTGTTCTCCTGTCCTAGCAAGATGTCACCAGTGTGCACAAGAGCTGAAAGAACTTCCCTCTGAGTAAGCTGGCAGCCCTTATATTACTTTTATATCTTGTTTACACTTGCAATTGTGTCAAAACTACTCAGACTGAAGGGATTTCTCACAAATTTAAATATTAATGGCATACTGTAGGAATAAAATTTTGCTTCTTCACTATAAGGACTTTGCTTGTGTAATTAGATGGGGTTGGGTTTTATTTGGTTGGTTGTCCAAAGGCGTTTGATGAGAATTAGAAGTTCCTTCACTTTCTAAGTGATCAGGCTGCAAGGAGGTTTAACTTACACAACTGCAAAACAGCAACTAGTGAACTTACTTCAAGTATTGTAATGAATTATTTCAGAAGAGCAAGGCAAACAGATCTTTGCATAGTTAGTGGCTCATTTAATCAAAACCCACCAAGAATATAATAAAAAATTAAATGTCCTACCCAAAAAAACTAAAAATTAAAAAACCCAAGCTGCCTAAGGCAGTAGAATGGGGACTGCACTAGAAAATAAATTCACTTCTTGGAATCAACCAGGAATTACAGACTGCATCTCCCCTATTTGATAATATGTCTGTCTTTGTTCTCTGCCCTTTGACACGTTTCTTCTGAGTTCCTTTATTTTTACTAGATGGGCAATTTTTTATAAATATATATATATCACAACTGCACATCCTCTTTTATCTTACCTATCTTCACCTCATCTTTGGTTGTCTTTTCACTTTATTTTATTTCTTCCAATTAGTGGGGGAAAAAAAATCAACCCACTAAGCTAAGAGGCAAGTACAAAGAAGAAAGAGCAAAGAAGAATTCTATTAATGTTTTTGCAAAGAGATAAAGAAATGCATCTTTAAAAATAAACCCCAGCAGTTTGGATCACTCTGAAATATATAAAATCCACCAGATTTATAAGCACTACTCCAAATACTGGATTGTTTTTTTTCATGTCTTTTCCTTCTGTAGGTTTACTCTGTTTTCTTTTAAACCACCAGTGGCAGTCACTAAGTTTCTCCTGAAGATTGTTTTCAGACAGAAAAGCCATACAAGACAGTCCATGAGAAAAAATGCAAACCAGCTATACCAAGATCCTATCACTGCTGTAAATATGAACAACCTTGGGCTTAAAGATTCTGAAAAAAATCTAGCACTTTTAAATGTAGAAAAGCTATACAGCATCCTGAGAAATCATCTGGTCCATCTCACATCTTAAAACACATCAGATATTGAGACATTTGATGCATGCTTTTCTACCTGCTTTGTTAAACCGTGTGTGATGGATAACCCAGACTTTCCTGTCTGATAAATTCTCCCTGTAGACAGAAAATTCCATTCATGTCTGGGACAGGCAGTCCAAACTACACTATGGATATCAAATTGGCACAACAAGCCCTTCCAAAGTACAGCACAGCCTAGTCCTGAGACCAAAATATTCACAACCATGGTACTAATTGCTACAATCTATGCAAGTGCATGGACCCTTGGCCAGGCTTCGAGGCCATGATCATGGATCACTGCCCACGCAACATTCTGAAGGTTCTTGACCTTCTTTATTAGGTTAAGTATTCTTCTCTTAAATTTTCAAGTCACCTGTCATTATTTCTGCATCTGCCCTGCTATCTCTGGCCCATGGTCTTTCTCGAAGTGCAGTACTGAAATTAGCAGTCCCATAGCTGGAAGCCTTACCAGCACTCAGATAAAAGAATTCCCTTTGCTCCTATCACAGCTTTCCTATCTGTAACACACAAGAAGAATGTATGGCTGCTCTTCTGTTACTAACATGAAGACACAATTTATCATTAGAAAATTACTTCTCCCTGCCCCAACACATATATATATATAAATAAAAATTAAAAAGGAGAGAGGGAGACCCACATCAAATACGGCTTTTGTTTTCACTGAACAGCTGATCCATTGCTGACCCATTCATTCATTATGAATGTCCAGATAAGCAAAAGGCTTTTCCTCTACAATTTAAGATAGAATTAACAAGCTTAAGGCAGGTTGGTGCACTCAACTGCTAAACTACTCTTAGTCCCCAGTAATTTTAGCAATTCAAAAAGGGAAAAGCCTTTTAAAAAATTATTTGCCTTCAACTTTACATATCCTGCATACAGACACAACTACAAGCTCAGAGAGAACACTAGCAATTTACATGAATTGCAAATATCCCACTTTTTAATAAATAAAAGATCAATACATCCTTTGAAATCATCCTTGCATCTTGTGTTTTGCTAGCCCTTTACCCTTAGAAGCTGATGTTACAAAACAAGGTAACTTCTATTTCATCATGCTGTATGCAGAAAGGAAGCAGAATCTCTCTTTCATTATTATGGACAATGGGACTCAGTGCAGCTTCCTAAGTACTTAAGAAAGTGTGCTCTTTGCTTTCAGGCACAGTAAAAGCATTTCAGCCTTCCTTTTGTTTCCTCCTGCTTTTCTCAACACTTTGTAAAGATTAATGAACGCTGTTGTTTATGCACCTTATCCCTGAAGAAGCTTGACCTTCAAGGCAGTTATGAAATGGAAGTCAGGAACTTCTCAGTGCTCATTAGTTTTATATTAAGTTAATCTGTTGTGGCTTTCACTGGTAGTGGTTTGGGGTTCTTTTCCAACTGTAGTTAACTATCTGAATACAGAGGTAAAGGGGTTTATTTCCATTACCTTTTACCATTAAGTTATTCTTTCATAAGCAAACAGAGATCATTCCCCGTTTCTCAGAGCGCATAGAGACTTTTCACATTTCCTGAGTGCACAGCTGGTGCATCACTCACCAACCATCACAGACAGCAACACTGTAGTAAATTGGTATTAAATTATTCACCAAGCTCTGCGCAAAAGAAAGTTTAAGTGTCTTTCTGGAAAATGCTATTAATACATAAAGAATCAGGCATATGAAGCACAACCTGCTGAAAGCAGCTCTGTGTACATACCAAACAGATCTAACTAAAATACAATTGTTGTGTTTCAGCAAATGAAGCCCTGAGGCAGCCTAAATCTCAAAGTAAATATTTTGGATACTGGCTTTTTCCTTGGTTTTATAGCAAAGTTGTTAAACATACATACAAAGATACATCTATTTAAAGTGTTCAAATTGATATCCTCTGATTTTATATAAAAATAAAAATGACTCCACTACTTTTACTGCTGCAGTACTAAAGCACTGTGAACTAGCTTTTTTCCTCTTTTCTGCAGCATCAGGAAAAAAACCCTGAACTTTCAGTCACATATCTGCATCATAGGCCAGCTTCCAAAACTGCATCTCACAAAAGTTGTCAACTGTTAAAAGACCTGAAATATTTTCAAAGTCTACAAACATACATACAAGTATTTGTTGCGTGAAATTACTACAGCAATAACCACAAAATGAGGGCATCATATACAATCACATAAATAATACTGCATTTCAGTACATAATTTTAACAAGCTAGTTTCAACTTGCAACAGGCTATTTTAATTTCTCTAGACACAATTTTTCCTTATTAGAACTCCTTCACTGCACAAACATAAAGCCAGTAGCAGAGGTATTACTGCCTTATCCCCATAGTCCTCCATTCTTCTCATTTTCTTTCATAAGTGGAAGGTATCAGGGCCCTTCTCAGCCAAAATTACACATGAAACAAAAGGAGATACAAGAGCTTTATGCGGCCAGTTTTCCCCTCCCTGCCCCCTTGTTATTCAGTCTCTTATTCCTTGGTTCTCTGGATAACAAGGCCTTCATTGCTTTCCTTTACCATGAGAGATGAGAGCTCATTTTCTGAGAAACAAATTTTGAAATTACTTGTAGATGCAGTAATTTAAAGCAGGAAAAAAAAATAAAACAAAGTTATGAATAGGCATTTTGTAATTTCCATTTTCTCTCAAGATAGATTCCTCTCTTATGCAATGTCAAAGACAGAAACCAGAGCTCATTGCCACAGTGCACTACCAGCTCTGACCGAGAGGATCACGACTTCGCCCCAGCATTGACAGGGCAGAGACAATACTGCTTATTAGCACAAGTGAGATTCATTACTATAACCAAAGCAGCAACATCCCCTACTCATAAATCCTCAGGTAATCTTGCATTGTTACAGCTGCAGTGCCTGTACTTCCTTTTTGTCACTTATAAAAATAGTTTTTATTACAGTCTATTCTGGGTGAAGGTCAAGCGAGAGAGACAGGATTGGAAAGTGAAGTCTTTTAAATGGAGACAGCAGTAATGCAGATCCCTTTAATTCAAGTTCTCCTGTCTACAGTATAAGCCTTGACCTAGAAGCCCCCTGCATCTTCAGCATTTCAGGGTTTGAAATAATTCAGTCTATATGCAAGAATTTATGAAAGATGCTTCTGACCTCAACTGTACAACCATTTGTTCTAACAGATGTTGGTAGGGCTATAGGCTGGTTTGGATTAGAAGATTCCAGCCCTCTGCCATGGGCAGGGACACCTTCCATGTGTCCACATTGCTCAGAGCCCCATCCGACCTGGCCTTGAACCCTTCCAGGGATGGGGCATCCACAGCTTCTCTGAGCAACCTGTGCCAGGGCCTCAGCAACCTCACAGGGAAGAACTTCTTCCTAATAGACAATCAAAGCCCACCCCCCTTGGTTCAAAGCCATTAGTACTTGGATAGTTCTCTTTCAGAGAACACTTTACACTAGGGCTTGCTCTGTGATCACCAGACTTTGTCTATTAAAGAATGGTAGAATGACTTGACAGGCTATGAAAGACGAAACCTTTCTCTATTGCAGTTCTATTGTTCGGTTTTCTAATTTACAGATCGCAGTAGTAGAAAAGGTAATTCTATTCAAACACAAAGAAATGTGTTAAATTGTCTGAAAAAATATTAAGTATTCTACAGAGAAACGGGCGTCTGCTTGTCTTCTGAAATGGTACCTGCTTTTGAAATAGCCACAGAGGAATATTAAGTGAATCCATACAACCAGTACATTTATCGGAAGCGGTGGGGACAGCCAGGTTCATAATTATTACTGAAGTGTTGCTAATACACGAAAAACAGCAAGAGAAAAATGCTGATTGATTGCTATGAATTTCTGGCAGCTGTAGCTTTTGAAGCATGAAATACATTAGCATTGTATTCTAATGTCTTTGATAATTTTTCAGAACTGATGCTTGTCTTCTGAGCAAGGCATATTATTTATTTACAAAGAAGTCACTGGCTGTAAAAAATTAAACATGTAAGAAATAGGCTGACCTCCATTTTTTCTGCAAAATGACATTTCTTTGAAGGACAAAGGAAGAAATAACTTACACTGTTAGCGAATGATACAGGTCCAATTTCATGTTCATTGTCCAAATACCTTTGCCCTTTACAGGTTATTAACTGTAACAAGCTCCTGGGTGAATTTATTGCATCATTACGCAGCAACTACAGACTATTTCTAGTAGAAAAACCTACAGTGAAATAGCAGCTCTGTTAAAATGGACATTTTCCAAATACAGTGCCTGGTTTGTAAGAGTCATTAAATAAGTTTCTTCCGACCAAGTCTTCACATATACCATAAAGGTTCTCAAATGCCATAACTTTAATTGTGCTTATACATTTAAGTCTTGGGGGTTTTTTGTTTTCTCCTACCATTCTCCGTGTATAACTCACCACTGAAGAAAGTAAACCAAGTTATTTTATTCTTCTCCGATGATTTAATGATTGTTTCTGCTTGAATACAGAGATTATACTGGATATAAGCTGTCTAATAGAAACACTATTGCAGGGCTTTAAGGATTCGGAGCTGAACTGATGGTTCTTTTCAAAAATTTCTGCAAGCATCTTGAAAGAGGAAAATCAACTATAAGGGAAGCATGACAGAACCAGATAACCAGCAAGAGTAGGTGTTACAGTCACTGCCACACCTTAAGCAACAATGATATCAAGAAATAGCAGTAACTCCAGTTCCTTACACTCTCAGGGTTAAATGCAGTGGTATTCATTACAAATCATCAGAAGAACCCCCAGTTACAAATACCTTTTTTTTTTTTACATTGATAAGGACTCTTTTTATTTCTAAGATTTGCAGCACAATTAAATGCATGATTAGAGTAAAATAATTTTTGAATTATGAATCAGTTCAAATTTCATGCCAGTACAAA
The DNA here is from genome assembly GCF_963662255.1 of Cinclus cinclus. NCBI lineage: Eukaryota > Metazoa > Chordata > Aves > Passeriformes > Cinclidae > Cinclus > Cinclus cinclus. The sequence goes on from NC_085055.1 coordinate 14,318,381, forward strand.
ACTAGCAATGCCTCTGTCAGCCTGTTAGCTTTATTGGCAGTTAAAGCACCTGTCTGCCCCTATGGTATTGCTGACTAATATTTGTATTCACATGATAGGTAATCCAGGCTCTTACACAGCCATAGTTCCTGACCTCTTCTGTGCCAAAACTCAGAATTATCTGACCTCAAATTAGTGGTGCTTTTAACTGCTTGGCCCAGGTAACACCTCAAGTTGGCATGTTCTGTCTGCAAGATGGAAAAAATGCTCATAGACCCTCACTGTCTGCCCATAGTTCTTCCACTATTGATAAAAGGATGGACAAATCCCACAATTTACAATGAGGAGATCGGTATGGCTCAGCTTTTTTTGAGAAGAAAACAAAATGCCTGTGCAAGGCATTCACATAAATCCTGCACAGGCAGAAAAAGGCAAAACTGGTGATAGCACTGTTCAAAAGGGCACAGCTTCTCTGTGCTTGCCAATTCAGAGACCCTGTTAACACAGGTCTGGAAAAAGCAAAGACATGTCCATGAGGGAGGGAAAAAAAGCAACTCTCAGGTGAAGTAACAAGGCAAAGGCTCCAGCTACTACATAAAAAACCTGCCATTCCTCCAGCTCACCTTTAAGGGCTCTGGAGGGACAATGCCAAAGCCAGATATCTCAGCTGTGCCTCTTGAATCCTTGCTCTGTAATCAGCAAAGATTTATTTCCAGCTTATGTGGTCTCTCATGCTGGCACAATGAAGCACAACAGCACTCATGTGAGTATGACTAATTCAGATGCCTCCACCTTACCACCCACTTACAGCAGTGTAAGAGAGACCCCAGGGTGGGACCCAGAGTGCGGTTCGAATTCATGAACTCAAATTCCGAATGTTGTTTATAAATATGAGCTTAGACTGTGAGGCTAAACAGACACGCTCAAGAGAGACATAAAAATGTTAATGTAAAATAGGCTTATTTCAAAGGAAGAAATACACATTTTGGCTTGTAGCACAGATGCGGGATAGCTAACATTAAGTTCATGCTTTTTTTTTTCTGTTTCTTCTAAAGTTCTGCACACACATCACCTCTGCTGCCTCTCTCTTCAGGAAACCTGATGCGTGCATAGGAAAAAATAAATTCTATAAATTCAATTATAACAGCTAAAATTGCAAGCTTCATTGCAACCTCTACTAGCTTTGTGCCTATGCATTGTGAGAATCAAGACAATTAGTGTTGTAGTGTGATTTTCCTTCTGGCTCGACAAGGCATTGCTCAGCCAGGATGAATCCCTTGCAATAGGAGGACTTGGCTGTCATGGCATGACATCGAAACTACCCAGCTGCTGCCACTGGCACACTGTGACTCCTGGGCCAGCACTTCCCCAGCTTCACCACACCTTGAAAGTATTTCAGCAGACACTGAAAATCCCCACCATGGCAGATTTCAGTGTCACAGAGCAGCAAAGCTCAACGTGTACAGCCTGGAGGAAGGAAACCATCCACTTAGCAATAGGGTAGTTCTGAGGCCTGTCAAATACCTTCCTGCTGACACTAATGAAGATTTGCAAGGTATTTGCCTTCAGCACAGTCCCAGCCAGAGCCCCACAGGAAGCCAGGGCTGGTATCTGCAAATCTATTTCTGTTCCTTCAGAAGTTGCGATATCAAACCACACACCCAACCTGTGAAAGAGATTTTACCTTCCACAGCCTAAAGGACCCTTAAACAAATTAAGACAGCTGTTAAGAAGGTAATTTGTACGGAAAAATCTATAAGAAACAGTAGGAAATCACATAAAACAACTCTCATTTTCCACTAGGCTCCTTCCTTGCTCTCTTCAGAGGGCAGATTGGAAAAACCTTCCCACCCAAATCTCATCTTATCCTGGTTCTTTCTGGGCATGCTGGCAAAACCCTCTGGGACTAGGAAGAACCTGCAGGATTTAGACAGATTTGAAGCTGCCCTTGGTGCCCTGGTAGTGCTGCAGAATAATATTCAGGAATTTTAATTCACAGCTTCTTGAAGTATTCAGGTGTAAATGACAAAACAAAGCACAAGATAAAAAATAGGGCTCACCTGACTTCTCATGCTGACTCCAAGAGGAGGATTAGAATTTCATAATTAGCTCCCTATTTCCCTGTTCTGATGTTCATGGGAAAACATGTTTAAAATTATTCATGCAGGATCACAAGGTTTATGACGTTTTAAGCCAGAATGATCAGTTAAAGAATTGAAAATATAGGAATCCAGCCTTCTCCCCGTGCTGACTTCTCTATTTAAATATCAGCAGTAGAACCTTTAGATATAAACAGCCCAAAGGAAAAAATTGTATTTAGCTTTTAATCAGAAGATATTTTTGTTATTTCAGGCTGTAAAAGTATAGTAGAAATAAAAGCATCATATGTAGGGTTTTATTTTGCTGTTGTTTTGTGGTGGTTTTATTTTGACTTTTAAATGCTTAGTTGTTGGGGTTCTTTTAATAATACAAAAAAGTCATAATTTCCAGGAAAGATCTGATGCTTATTTCATTTGCTCTAATTTTACATCTCTGCAATGCCTCAAGGCATCTCTACAATCTGCAAATTGTTCTATAAGTGTGAAATAACTTTACCAAAGACAGTAAACTGTAATTTACATCAGTGTAACTAAGAGCTAGGTATATCTGCTAGTTTTTAATGGCCTGTCAGGCTTATTTTAAATGCTATTAAAATGACAAAGTAAAATAAACCAAAATGAAATGGAGAATACTTCCGTCTCCATCTTCACATTACAAGCAGATATTCCATAAAATATATTTATCAGCACTGTGACCAGCTGTAAAACGTCATCAGTGCTGGATGTTTATGTACTATAGCATAGTAAAATTGTCCCCCTGTTAACTCTAAATCAGCTTCTGAACAGGTACTGGTGCTTCTTCATCTGCAGGCTTGCTCGAAGGGAAATGTCATTTATGATGTCTGGAATATCATTTTTGCTATGAAGGATGTCACAGCTGAATCGCAACCCCTCATAAAAGTAAAAATTGCTGGATTTGGTATTAATAAATCTTAGACACAGATCACAGCATTATTTATCTTTTGCTTTAAAAAAAAAAAAATTAAAGTGAACAGCTCAAGACCTGTAAACTTCAGCTTGATTAATACAGTGTGTCATCTGCATAGTGCAGCTATAGGAATTCATGCTGTTACCTCATCAGATCTCATAAACAAGAAAGTGCCAGGGCTTGTCACCATCAGTGTGTCTTCACCATGTAGTCTGGGTGGCTGTCAACTGCATCCAAACATCTGAATTAGCTTAGGCCAAATGCAAGTAAAAAGCAAAAGCATAACCTATGCAGCTGTCATACCAGTATTTCCTGACTCAACCAAAGTTCAGGATACATCCAATACTGATTAGATGGAAAAAAAATAGATTGTAGGGTTCACTCCCTCTCCAAAGCAAAAACTAAAATATCAGCGATAAAAAAAGAAAAAAACCCAAAACTCCCCTACATAACAAAATACTCTTTATGATCCTGAACTGGTTTTTTGGCAGTGCCTTGTTTTCTCTGGCATTCTCCATGCTCTCATTGGGAAAACTAAAATTCAGCAGTAAAGGAAGCAATCTGTGTCATACAGTTGCATAAACACCAGCTTCACAAAACTAACAAGTTAAAATGCTCTTTAATGCTGCATTGACAACAGAAATACTTAACAGTAGCAGATCCAGATGCAAGCTGACATCTCAGTTTTCACAGTACATTGAACCCTGGAGGCTTTGCATCAATTATTCTTTGGGAAATAAAAGTTTTTGAATTTAATAATTTTTTTCCTTTTATTTTACTTCAATTTCAACTAGCAATTGTAAACACTTTAACTATCATAGCTATATCAAAACAGTAACAGAGCCTTAATTCTTAAAAATCTTGCCTTTTTTAGTCATCTAACACTTTCAAATACCAATTTTCAGTCTTAGAACAATATACTGTTATTCTTTCTTCCTCAGTGCCCTATGGATAGAAATTATTTTAAGCTATATAATCTCAAGTACTTTTCTAGTATGGTATAATAAAGCTAGCTTCCCTTTCTAAAGCAGTAACAGAAAGTTCTGTAACAGAGAACGTGTTTTTCATGTGTTATCCTGTATAAAGAGCCAGACACCTTTGATTTAAAGTGAAAGCTGACATTTCAGAATTACCATCTTCCTTGAAAATGAAGTTTACCATTGACCATACATCCATTTATTTCTGTGATTTAAAATGCAGTCCTGAATATTTGAAACCTAGACCTGCTATGCACTGCCCAAGTCAATTAAGAGAATACCTGAACTACCCTCCTCAGCCAAGTTCACCTGCTTAGTGTTCATGTACACTTGCACTGCTTGCCCCTCAGAACTGCCTTTGGACACAACACATCAAGACTCACACTTTAGTGCAGTGAGGCACAACATGGAGATGTAACCACCACTGACTTCTGCATAGTCAAAACTAAATACAGTTATTAAATATTTAATGTTAATATGACATAAAAGTGAAAAAGGTTATGTTAACAATCCAAATTTTTGAAACTTCCTGCTGATTTTTAGGGACTTTGTAGGAATAAGATGGGAGGGGGGGCAGTGTTTGATTATGAAGTATTTTCCAGTATTGTGGCCATAATTGAAATAATTTCAAAATTTAAAAAGTCAGAATTAGCTACATCACTTTTTCCTTTCATTCCCAAAGCTTTATTATATAAATAAAACACAAAAATAAACCTATAAATAAACACACCACAAACCTTGCATCACAGTTGCACAAGACAGATCTATTTTAGCTAGGAGGACAAGTTCTGACACAAAACTGTATAAACTAAGAGTAACAGGGTCAGCAGGTTTAGGAAACCCAGTTATTTTTTTAAGGAAGCTAAACAAAGGCAGAGCTCTGAATTTCCAAAACCTTTCATCACTTTTATTACCTTAGGTAAGAGCAGACACATGACCACTACTATAGTACCAGTCTTATAGACTCAAGGCACATTCCTAGGGTAATAGCAATAGTTTATAAAAAGAGAGCTGCCAGCACTTAAAAAAAAAAAAAAAAAAAAACTATAACAACAACCAATAAAAAAAAAATGCCCCAAAAGCCCCAGTCAAACAAACAAAATATTCAGGGTATAGATGCAAAAGACATGTCCTTCAGAGCAATCATAATTACATTTCCTTTTATTTTTTACATTTTCTTTGGCCAAATGGAAAGATATCTTTTTTAGCTGAACAGAGCTTCAGAGCTTTTTACTCTGCTTTAAAGAAATTGCTTCGTTTCTTTTTCAGTCTCACAAAGTAATCAGAAGGCACCAGTCTAGCATTTTTTACTACATTAAGAAAATCATTTCCCACCTTTTTAGCACAGAAAATAGCATTTATATGAACTGGAAATTTCTGCAGGAGAACGGCACTAAGTGTTCACATCCCTCCTCCAGCAGGGGCTCCTGCAGGCACATTTCCCACCCAGAGGCTGCTCCTGCTGGCTCCCAGGTGCTTTGAGGGACGCAGATGTCCCTGCTGAAGCAGCGCTTGTTCCAGAGAGGCACAGGGGAAAGTGTGGCAGGCTCCTCGTCAGGCTGCACGGTGTTCCCCATGCCTTTCCTCCTGCCCTGATTAAAATTTTATGTGACCTTTTCACAGCAAACACCATTCACTACACCCAAGCAGGCAGAAATAAGCAGCTGATATTTCAAGCCATGATCTTGTCCCAAGAGCCTGGCGTGCAGCTCTCCCAGTCCTACTCCAGCACTTCAAGCAGCAGGATCTTACCCAAGGAAGTGTGGGTCTCACTTTTTCCCACTTCACTGTTTTAGTTCGCCTTATGTAAGTTTTCACATCACTATTCTTTTCCTGGTCATTTAAATGTTTCAAGTGTTAATGAATTTTTCCTGGCCTTCAGGAAATTCCCTGTGAATCTTGCCAGGCAGATTCACCTCAAAGTCCTCTTGGCTGAACAAATGAAGCCAGAACGGGTCAGTGTCACCAAGTTGACTGTACCAGATGTGACACAGCACAAAAGGAGCATTGCAAGGTTGCACCAACCAATTAGGCAGTTATTATGAATTTTTAGAAATATATCTTCCTCTGGCAACAGAGGTATATTCTCTTATGTAACTAATGAATGGACTGTCATTATTGTCTATTTTATAGCCAAGGAATTATTTTAACTTAGTAGCCATTCGCAAGTAGACTGGTGCCTAATTTCTAGCTTGAATGTAGTTTGTTTATTAATAAAATAATTAAAGTTAAGATAAAAATGTTAATTTTGAGAATAGGAAGAATTACATAGGGAGAAGAAGAGATGGATGTTGGTTAAAATGCTCCAGTAACTCAATGTCAGCAGACTGAAAGCAATTACATTGTCAAGGTCTGTCACAAGTGTTTGCGGTGAAAAAACTACTTTGTTTCATTTTCATTTGGAAGAGTCTCATCTGTCACATTTTCTGTCTTTCTTTTCTTCCAGGTACTCATAAACTATGAGCTGCGATGCAGCTTAGACCTTCAGTGCTTGCAGTCCTGTGACCTTTTCAGTCACACCATTACACTGATGAATTAATCCAGAGCACAACAATACAAAGGGAAGTATTAAAGCAGGTATATAAGGTCAAAAAAATAATTGGCATGCAAAGTATTACACCTATCACTTCAATTATTGAATCTGATTTCAGGATTCTTCAGATCTGCAAAGCACCAAATTACATAACCAATTTATGTCCACGTACACACAAATGACCATTGTTTGGGGGGGAGGGTTGGTAATTAAAAAATCCCATTACCTGCAATGCTAGTCCAATGCCAAAATGCTTTGTACTCATTCTAGGTCAGAATCAAACATTCAGACATGAGCAAACTTCCCTAACTCCATCCAGCATCACCAAAGAGGAAATGTTTCAGCTGCATCAAAGTCACCAGCAATATGTTGAAACAGATTTTAAGATAATTAATAAATAAAACTCATTGTGAAGAATGAAAATTTGCCTTATATTTATTCCAGGCCCTAGATAGATCTGATGGATCTAAGCCTTTACTGTAATTCAACAGCATATTCAGAGTGTGTCCACAATTTCTCTGGCAAAGCACGATAGGTAGCTCTCTGAAAATTTCTTATCACAAGTCAGTTACATTTACTTAACTAGCTCATTTTCAGAAATGTTGAGCTTATGATCTCCATGATTAATAGTGATATGCTTACAAAATACAAAGAAAGGAAATTAACTGCTCTGTCCCTGAAGAATCACTGGCTTTACCAGATAATTAAGGAGGTCTATATTTTTAGCTTATGATTAGCTGCAATCAAAAATATGATCTTTATTATGCTGCCTTTTTTTTCCATCAAGACTTCTGCAATAGATAATGAAGACAGCAAAGGTAAGAGCAAAACAATCCAAGGAAATGAGTGCATACAATGCAACAGAGCACAGCAACACCCTTGTCTATTCCAGAAAGAAGGTTTAAATATTGTAGTATTCTAATAACTACTTTTAAATGTAGACAGAACTCTAAGCAAAAACTGTACTTCAAAATCAATTCTCCAGGAATCAATTTTCTGGCATATTTTATAATTCACATGAAATCTAAAGGCAAGAGTTGATTGGGAGATGAGGTACAAATGGAAATGAGGTCAATAAAACAAGCATTAAATACAGTATGTCTGAAAGATTAGTATTTGGACTGTACCCCTTGTATAGCAATTCTATGAAATGCTTAGATCTTTGCATGTTTCCTGTACCAAAGAACAACCTTCACTCCAGATTTCAGCATTTCAGGTTGTTGAAGGTTAGTTCTTTTCAAGAAACTATTGCTGCAAAATGCAGTTCACAGAGTACAGTAGGGAATAAGCCTTTGTTATTGTTATTGTGTTTCTTGCTTCAGGGAAGACCCTTAAAATTCTTAGTTCTCAAGCATTACTTAAATTGGTGACAAAAAGACATTTTAACTGTTTTCAAGACTGGAACACAGGATTTCAGAGTCTCTAAATGTAGACAACTCTGTAGCTGGGGGTATGCATTATTTAACCAGAACAATAGTTCTCATTAAAACTTAACTTAATTTTTCAGCTTTCTCAAAACATCTGCTACTCGTGGGATCTGGTTTTGTAATTATAATAAACAAAATTTATCTAGTGATGCTCCTTTAGTTGCAAAAACATGAGGTTTCTAAGACTTCTTCCTAGCTTTGATAAACTAAACCTTATCACAACAGAAATAATTAGTAGATATTTGTTGTTGATATTTTAAACCTATTCCTTTAAAAGTTGATGCCACAACTCTTGGCTTTGTTACCATGATGCTATCATTTAAAACAAAACTCTGGCAATCATATCTTTACTAAGGTGTAATGAAAACCACTTCTTTTCTAAGACATATTTTGAAATTAATACATGACAAGTCACAAGCATATTCTGAAAGCTGTACATGTGCCAGGGATGCAGAGGATACAGATGTCAAAGCATTGAAAGATTTAGGGCAGTTTGTAATACTTGATAGCAAAATTATTTGGAGGGGATTAAATACATTGGAAAGAGTCATCATAAGCATTTTAATAGGCTTTGATACCGATTCTCTGGATTAGCAGGTTTGTCAACTTGCCAAAAATATAAAATACAAAATATAGTGCTGATCTCATGACCAAGAGTTGTTGTGATCCCAACATAAAAGTTTCCAGAAGATACAAGCCAGGCCTGCTTTTAGACTTCAAAACAGATTTGCAGCAAAAGGATGGAAGCTTTTACCTGTGAGTTTTGGATAATGCTCTCTTTCTTTTTGCTAAGGATAAAAACCTAAAACCAGCATATATGCTAGGGAAACAACAGGATAAGTCTATAAACGTTGATTCTCAACAGCACAGCTTCCACTGATAGTACATGTCCCTGGTTTCAATCAAGGTAGCATTAAAAACCATCCAGATGACATTTTGCCTACATAGTACGTGTACAGCCTAGGTAAACTGATCCTGGCTGTGGAAAAGAGCAGGAATAAGTAGATACTCTGATAGGAGATGCATCCACATGGCTGCTGCCATATTCCAGTGCCTTTAGATTGAATCTTCTAGGACCACAAGCCAGCAGACAGACTCACATCCATACTGCATGGAAATTTTTTATCATTATCTTTTAGTGAAAAATTAGTTTTAATGGAACAGGATAAAGTCTTTTGCTAAAAACCTTCAAATACAAAGCTGATTGAACTTTTCCAAATGAAAGTTTTACCATATTTCCCTTCTTTTTTCTTTTTTTTTTTTTTAAACAGCATTTGAAACTGACTACACATCTTTTAATCTTCTCAAACTGAGATCCATCAATTCCTTCATCTGTACTTTTCACCAGTAAATAAAATTCCATCTGGGCTGTAGAAGTAGATGAGGAGGGTGCAGTGGGACTGACTGAAAGCTTCCAGCAGCCAACTGCCCTGAAATGTGCTCTGGTCTCTGAACACTCTGGACTGAAGCAGATAAACCAGCTGAGGCAATAATCACGTTCTTTTTATTATTTCCTTCCATTATGCTTTCTATTTCCATCCTGGATCTCATTCCCAAGCCACAGATTAATTATATTTATTTTCCATTTCATTTTATGGACGAATGTGCTATTCAGATTTAAATATTCCACCTTTCTAAGGTGTCTGGGTAAATATCACATATGCCATAAAGAAGTGTCAAACCTAATGAACAGATTATATATGGGCTTTTAAAGTGGTTTAACAGACACAAAACTATGACAAAAAGATAGAACTATCTGCACTATAGTGATTAAAAAGGCACAGGTTTACATTTCCATAATTATCTGGGTCACAGGGACTGTATCCATACAGTCTAAATCCTAGAAATGCTGTATTCACACAAGGGATAGGGTTGGAAAAAAACATAAGCTCCATTAACAGATTCAGGGGACAAGAATAAATGTTGCCTGTGCAGCAGATGTGACGAACAGAAATCCTGCAAAAAGTTTCATGTTTTGCACTGAGACTGAAATAGAGTACTACTGGGTGACTCTTTCTGCTTGGCCTCTCTCACTCCTCCCACCAGGATCAGCCACCCCACCAAGAGAACTGGAAAGAAAAAGGTTAGGTGGACACTTTGGGTTATTCTGAGTCTTTGCCTAGTCATTATCTCCAGTTCATCTCTTCCTGCCAGTAAAATCTCTGTGCATATATCTGAACTGAACTGAAACCTCTCAAGTCTTTAGACCCTCCCCACGGTCTAAACGAGATGAAACACAGCATAAAAAATGCACAGAAGCTGCTTCTGGACCAGAAGCATCACAGTGGGAGTCGAGGTAGGGAGTCACCAAGAGCGGAGTTACAGAGAACATCACCTGAGAACAGAGAACATCACCCCAATAGGTTGGTACTGTCTCTTTCTCTGCCTCAGGGCCTCCTGCTCCACATGGATTCCATAATTTGAAGACTTCCTAATCCTGTGATACTTCTCTCTACTTTATGTGTTGAGGCAAATGCGCAAACCCTTAAAACTTGCCTGGTCTCTTAAGTGTAAAGAGAGTTGCAATATGTCACATTTAAAATCTTCAGTGGTTTTTTGTTGCTTTTGGTTAAGTTTTAAATTATTTATGTAAAAAGTTTAAATCACTTGGAAGTTAAGCCAGAACTTGTTCTCCTGGCCCCAAACAGAAGTCTGTCTTTCTCCAACAGTACTCACAACTTTCCTCAGGACTACCCCAAGCAGATGTATCAGAAAGCAGATTTTACCTGTGCAAACATGAAACCTGATGCTGCCCTGCCAACAGAGGCCATCAGGAGTCCAGGGACCACCACTGCACAAGGGAGAGACTGTCCTCTCCCAGCCAGTGATGCACACCCCTGTCTTCAGCAACACCTCTGGCCGGCCTGAGAAGGGTTTGGACACTGCTGCCCAGGAGGCTCCTGGTGGGCTGAGAAACCCAAAGTCCAAATCTGACACAGAGACCACGACAAGGTGTTTGTGAAGGTACCTCAAGGGTAATGAACAACCATCTTTTCATAAGTCAATACATTAAAGATAAGGGTTGTGTTTGTTTCTTCTTTTTCCATTTACTGAAAGCTGAGTAGATGGTAAATTATATTTGTACCAAATTGTTACTAGCTGTTGAAAACTACTGTCTGAATCTTTTTCTTTAACAGCTTAAAGCAATATTAAGGATAAAAACAGAATAAAAAATGGTTATGCATTCTTTCACATTCAAGTGAAGAAAATTATTTTGCACAGAAAGTATTGAGATCAATTAAAATCCTTTACTTCAGATATAATTAAAAAGACTCACAAGCATAAAGTGATTTAATTTCCTGTATCAAACCAAATGCTGTTTTCTGTCAGTAAATTACTATTCTCTTACAGCACTACACATTAATAATTCATCATTGCTGTATATTCAAACAGATGGAACTCAATGAAAACTTCTAATGAAAACAGCATTAACTTGCGTCCAGCATGTAGAATCTTTAAAGGAATAGTATTTTCTTAAATGCTAAGGTTTTTCACTGTACAATTTCCTAATTAAAGTTAAATTGTTACATTACCAAAATAAACCAGTCCTTACACGTGGTGAAAAATAGTATAAAATAAAAACAAATAAACCCAAGGCCTCCTCCTTCAGTAAATAACCACAAAATAATTTTATGAGATTTTATGCTTACTAGTATTTATCTTTGTATTTAATTTAGCTTTGATGAGGTTCCATTAGTCTGGCAAGTGACACGCACACCCTAGGATTTCATGTCTGGCATGGGAGAGCACATAAACCTCCCACAGCCACGTGATTCAGATCTCAGGCACTCACTACCCCGCAGTGCGGAACAAGGCTGCAAGACCAAAGTTACTGCAGCTCACTTACTGCCAGAGAGAAGAACCTTTCTTCTTCCCACCACCTCCTTTTTTTAGTTCCCCATTTCCTTTCAAGATCTCAAAGGGGAGAAATAAAAAGGAGGGAGTGTGTGTGATTACTCCGGTTCAATAAGGCTGAAAAAGATAGCAAGGAATAAGGAATTTGTTGTCTGATCTTAAGTGTACTGAAGTCAATAGAAATTAATTGACCATAAATATTTTCATTTCCAAGCTCCCTGTAAAAGCAGCAGCGCTACTGGCCTCTAACACTACAATTTGAAACTTTTATTTAGGAAATCTTAGAAGACCTGCCAATGTAAGCAGCAAATAAGCATAATAATTCTACAAGAAAAACCAAAGCCTAAATCCGTAATATGTCTATATTAACAATCCCATTGTGATAAAAGCCCCCTCCTTTAATTTTACACATGATGTTCACCACAATGACACAATATGACATGGAAACATTTCTCTCTCCTGAACATTTTGCCAACGTAGCTGGCACCATTTGTTCTTATTGAGCACATTCATACAAAGAATGAATTCTGCTGTTGTGTTCTCTGTTTTCAAGACTGAGGGGATGATGCTGCAAAGTGCTGAATAAACTGACTGCTCCAAGGACATCCATAGCTTTAAATGCATGCACAGCCACAGTCAGGATTCAAGGAATTTCCCATGTAAATGGTTGCATCCACATTGTTGATTCCTTGGTGGCTAGCCAGCACACATTAAGTACATTATTAGAGCAAGTACATAAGGCAGAGAATCTTATTTATGCAAATGGGATGAAAATATCACAATAGGACCCCCTTTCTCCCTGAGCAGTCAACAGAGATACTGGTAGCAAAAATATTCAAGTTTTTCTCCATTACCTCTGATGCCTGAATTAGACATTTTCATTCTACACCAAGTTCTTAAACTGCAAAAAGAAAAAAACCTTAAGGTAAATACTTTACATTTGCACTTGATCAAAGAGCAATTATTTAGTCACATCTCCATTACACCTTACTTTGAAAGGGCAAGTTTTAGAGCTCTAAAGGAAATTAGGTGAAATAAGTTATTTGAAATTGAGGGGAAAGGAGTGAAAAGGAATAAACAGAGCTTTTAAGGACATGCTGAAAGTGCCAGCTGATGTCACACAGCATTGTCTTTAAATAATATCCATGCTGAATGCCAAAATACTACCTACTTTCTGTGTGGTTCTTGGCACGTGCCATAACTCAAAAGTTAATTGTATTGCACTGTGAGAATAAAGTGCCCCAAGAAAATATAAAAATATATTACAAATGCACTTTTAGTTAGTTAGAAAGTATTTTTGATACAAAATCCACAATTTCCTTCCTTTTAGATTTTTCTACATAACATAACATAACAAGGCATTTACTGAAGTTTTGCAACATGGTCCCAGAATTCCCTAATCGCTAGTCTAGAAATAAACCTCAAAGATTTGAACATCCCATCTTCAATAAATGTTTGGTTCTTTGCTTTGAAAAATATGGTACTCAATATGTGCTTTTAAAGAAAAAGCTGTGGAGAATGTGGTGACATAAGTCTTCTGGATAAATTTTTCCTCTTCTAACAAGAATACCCACGTGTATTTTTCTGACAGGGACCAGAAACAACAGATAACTCCCTTTACATTGCTCCATCATAATGCAACCCTCAGAAAGAACAATAAATTTAAAAATCTGTTGCCAAAAATTGAGTTGTTTGTTTCCCGACTCTCCCAGACGGAAAACACTTTCGTTAAATCATTGCAAGTGAAATTAAGGCAGCTTGTCACTGAAGCTTAATCATTCATTAGCATTTTAATTTCCTGCAAAGGGACAAAATACTTGAGTATCTGACTGCCTGAATATTAACAGATAATGTTTTCTGTTTATATGTAAATAATTAAAATCTGTATCAGAAGTTAAAGAACAGCAGGTAAAATTTTTGCTTTTTTAAAAGTTCTTAGAGCTCACAATGGTCTCTTTATTATTATTCTTTCCCCTCATCCTTTCCATTATTTCTATGTCATACCTATTTATAATCTCCCAAAGCAAGATCTTTTTGCTTTCCCTTGACATAGGTCTTTCTTGGTATTGGCTATAAATTAATATATTTCTTCCAATATTCTGATCCAAAATGGACAGAGTTGGCTGAATTTGTACTACAGAGACTCAGCACATTAGTTCAACATTACAATAAAAAAAATATACACAAAGAGACACGGTATTGACAGGATTACGGATGAAGATATCCACTCTTTATTAATAAAGTATAAGAACCTATTGTCCTGGGCTAATAGCAGGAAATAAATGAGATTCAACCAGCTGAATCTAATACTAGATTTTATCTGGTTAAATAAAGAACCCCACCACAAGTGGTTAAACATCATCAACATGGATAAACTAAGGAAGAAAACCAAGTAACCAGTCCTTTCTCTGGGCAACTATTACAAAGGCTTTGGCAGAAGCTGATATAACAGAAAAATTCCAAAAGACTTTCCCAGAATTTGACATCTTTGCCAGATCTTCTGAATTACAGGTTTCAGTGGCTTTGGCATCTAACACCTGGGGACAAGCTAAGCACTTATTTTATATTATTCTCCTCTTTATATTCTTAACTGAGGAAGGGGAAAAGCTTTCAACATCACAGCCGTGTGTGACTTTTGCAGATGGGGTACAAGCCAATAAGTTGTTACCAAGTCAGTTATGTGCTATTTTTGCTGCTTTTACTGTGGGAGAGGGTGTCCTACAACAGAAAGGCAAAACACATCTCCAACCACTACACCATTGCTGTAGAGGAATGCTTGGTTACTGATCAGTCTCTAAATGCAGCAGAAGTAGATCAGTGGAGACTCCAGCCTCTGCAAATTGGCTGAGATTTCTAGGAGCAAAAGTGTGAATTGCAACAAGGATGGCATTCTTAATAGAAACAAATATAATCCCTTCTTTCCTTCAACTTCCTAAATTCAAAGGTTTTTGCTTGTAGATTTTAAGATATGTATGTTTAAAAAATACATTACAGCCCCAACATAAACTGGTATCACATTGCTAGCAGTCCCCTGGAAGTATGAAATTGCAGCAAAATGTATAGACAAGAACACCACTTACCACCTTCCTGCTCTGTGAGCAATCTTCATTTCAAGAGCATTTTCAAAGCACCGATACCACAGTGCTAAGTACTAATAGCACAGGCAGGCAGACTTCCACCATGCTAATTAACTCACCTAGGGGTTCTAGCTACAGACCACATGAACAATTTTAAAGCTTTTCTTTGCCCTCCCACTCCTTTGTCTGATATCTTTCACTATAATCACACTCAGGAAGAAAATTCTAAAGCCAAGAATGACAAGTGTGTCTTGCCTCAGCTAAAACTATTCAGAAATAATAAAAAACAAGATCAAGAGGCATAGATACAGACAGGCTTTTGCCCTTCTAGCAACAGAAAAATAAGTTAAACTGTTGAAGGCCACTTGATAAGGAAAATTCATGCTTTCTGTATGTCTGGGTGAGAGTCCCAAGGATTTCCACAGTTCATTTTCTGTAGAGGTCAAATCCAATCCGTGAAATTTCTTCCAAACATACAGGCTTTTTATTGCAGCCATACACCACAGTCAGCTCCCTCCTACCCATCTACAGAAGACTAATCACCCCAGGGTGCAGCTGAATATAAATGGCTGTAACAAGGACTTTGCACAGCAATAGCAATAAAAACCATTCCCAAAGTGTTCTCAACAAAGCCTGTGCTCAGATTTCCCTGTGGAAACTCTTTAAGTCAGGCTTATGTACACATTGCTCATACTTCATTTCCAGTCTCTGCTTCCCAACAGGCAAGTGTTCAAAATGCAATGTACAGCTTACCTCCCCACTTTATCATACAAGGAGGTGGAAGGGGCTAACTTCATAAACTAGGCAAGGTATAACCCAGAAATGTACATTAATTTCCTAATCAGCCTTCTGGAGCAGTTCAGAAGGCACAACAGAAACCTTTAAGTTTTCAGGTATTATTTTTCCATTTTCTGTAAGACAAATATTTCCATTTCTGCAACATAAGAGGAAGAACCCCAAACAAATTCTCTGGTGACAGGAAACACGTACCTTAACTGCAGCAAAATCTTGATTTGAAAACTTAAATTAGCACTGGAGGAATAACTCAAAACCCAAGGCTAAAGAGATGCTTTCATTTCCCTCTGCCCCCACCACCTCTTTTTTCTTGTTGCTGCTTTTCTGCAACAAATGCAACACAACTGCACAGTTTAAAATGGATCACTCTAAAAAGAATAAATTTTTAAAAAGTAATCTCTCTTACCTCTGAGAAGAATTTCCTTTTGACTGCTTTGGGTTTCCTCCTGATGAAGGGGCAACTGGAAGGTCTTTGTTGATAGATAGTGTCTACAGGTCATGTGAATCAGCGCAGGTAAATCTCAGATTTTCAGCCTTCTGGAGCATCACAGAGTAGCAGAACTATTGCTCAACATCTGGAAAGAGAATTGGAAAATAATTCAAAATTAATAACTTTCATAACTTGCTCTAGTGTTTCAGGGAAAATTGCCAATAATGGAATGACACTAATTATTACATAATCAACATTAGTCAGTGAGCATAATTTGTGTGAAAATAGTGGGCCTGGAGGCAAAAGGAGGCAGTTTTAGTAAATCTCTAAATATGAACTTCAGGGAGCAGTTCATGCAAAAGCATTTTCCTTCCAGAATGCCAAGAGGCATCTCTCCTCTATCTTTTATAACTCAAGTCCTGCAGCTCACTCTAGGGTGGCTGGTAAAAGGCAAATAAAGAAAAGTTCAAAATAATGAACTCCATTATGGGATTTTAAATCCCGTGTAGAAACCAAGATGGCAGTGGAAACAGTGCATCCTACCCAAACACATTTTTCTCCTAATATAGAAAAATATTGTTTAGAGGTATTTTAATAACATGTACTTCCACTTATTAAATATAGCATTTAGCGCATTAATACTATTGCTAAAGTTCTGAAGATCAAAATGCACCTCATTAGTATGAATCCATTTTCACTGTGTGTGAAAGACCATGAACTCTCATAAATCATTCATAAAGGACATCTCTACATCTCTTCCCACAACTCCTTAGTATTATTTAGATCTTTTTCAGATGTAAGAATATACTGTAGCTAAAGTCTCTGCTCATTAAGCATCTCAGTTCAGTTCCCAGCTAAGCTGATCAATTATATTAGGGAACAAACATGCTGAAATTATATAAATATTTTCTTCTACTTGAATGGCAAAAAAGAAAAAGCCCACCCTAAATAATAAGTATCCTTGGTTCTGCATGTGCACACAGAGATTTGTTTTTAGTAGAACTTTTCTCAGAGAAGTTTTACACTCAAATTCATATGAAAGAAGAAACAAACCAATGCAGACTGACCTGAAGGCAAATTAAAGAAAAAACAAATTGAAGATTAGAATGGTTTTCCTATTTATGGTGACAAAATTAAAATTTAAATTAAGCCACAAAAATATCATTCAAGTGAGGAATACATTTAGAGAGCATACAAAATATAAAAGCATCAAAGATTTTAAGGCAGAAAAATATTGAAAACACAAAAAATCACTCCCCTATAGTGAGAAGGAATCAGTTCCCAATGAAAAATAACTAAGATGTTGCTATTTTCCTGCAACTTTAAAGAATTTCCTCATTTACTTTGTTGAACAACTACTGTTCATTAATGCAACAAAAGTGGAACTGAAAACTAAACTTTTTTATCATAAAAACCATGAACTCAATTCTTTCCTCAGTCTTAACATTTACAGTTTTACTCAAGGGTATTTTTACTTAAGTAAAATTAGAGTCCCTATTTATGTTGCTGTTCAAAGATTTGTTATGATATTCCATTAAATTACAGCAGCACACAATAATATATAAAATTCTTATCAGAATTCTATATTTTTTAAGGAAAAGAAGGTTAAAAAGTGAAACCAAGAAGGCAAAGAAATTTAGTGTATTTTATTCTCCATATCCAGTTTCAATAACAGAATTACTGTCCAGCTGGAGCAACTTTATGACTCCATACATTTCAAAACCACTCTCAGAACACAGAAAAATAGTATTATAAAAAATAATCCATTCTCAAGTTTAATTTCACATCTAGAACATAATGGAATATTTAATACTTGTTAAGTCAACTCTGCGGAGTTGCCTTATACTGTCCAAATTTCCCAAAAATGGGAAACAAGGGCATATTTGCCCATCAGAGAGTACAAGACTATTTGTGTATATATATGTATATGTATATATGCTACTTAAATCAGTTTTAAAATGTTACAAAACCAAGCTACAACCCCCCCCCCCCTCCCCGCCACATCTTGTTTGCTGCACTCAGAGCTGCTCTGTGAGCATGCCTGACTTAAGGAGGAATTCTGCTCCTGCTCCCAGGACACAAGGTGACTGTGCAGCCTCAAAGAGCAGCACATCCAACTCTGCGACCCAGGAGACTCAACCCATTTTGATCAAATCAAATTTACTGATATCAGCTGTTCTTATTTTTGAAAAAAATATATATTTTAGTGCCTTAGCAAGCATTAAATCACCCTACTAAAAAGTAATCCTCCATCCCATAAGCAAACAATATAATTCAAAATGTAAAAGATGTGAGTCATAGTAATTCAACTTTAAGATTCTGTAATTCTTCTCCAGACAAGCTTGTTTCCTCAAGAGAACAAGTGCCCTGAAATCCTGGCACAGTGGAGCACTTCAGCTAGCAATGAATCCTCAGCATAATATTAAAACCAAAAACACCACACAAATCTAAGATATACACAAATACATAACTTTATATATGCATAAATCCAACAAGAGTCTTCTGTTTTATATGGATTTGTTTTGTTTTTCTTTCTAGCTGAAGAACATTTAAATAGATTCTGGCAGAGCTGCACCCCCAAAAAGAGTCATTCCAGCAGAAGCACAAAGCACGTTGGTAGGACAGGCTGGGAATCAAAGCAATAATGTGCTTTTCTTCCACGGCTGGAGCCTTCGTTTGGAGAAGTGGTTGAGCAGGGCTGAGCACAATCCCCTCAGTCACTCCGATTAGCTGTGATCCCACTCATGGCCACAGTCCCCTTCAGGAGCCTCTGGACAGTGCAAAAACAGTGCCTGGGGGATTAGGAA
Source organism: Cinclus cinclus (assembly GCF_963662255.1). NCBI lineage: Eukaryota > Metazoa > Chordata > Aves > Passeriformes > Cinclidae > Cinclus > Cinclus cinclus. Next base: position 14,337,288 of record NC_085055.1, read on the forward strand.
CACTGGGGTTCTGTCTCAGAAGGGCTGAAAATGGTTCTTTTCAGAATGAAGTCATACTGATGGATAACTAGCCAGTAAAGATAACACCACTGACCTCTGCGCTGTTCAAGGGCTCATAAATAATTAAAACGTAAAATCTTTGTTAGCGTCTGGTTAAACACAGGCATCTAAATCCCATTTAGGCACCCAGATAAGAAGTTTGATTTTAAAAGACATCTGTTTACAACCTTTTACAGTACTTTTCACTCACCACTCATTTATATACATTTCCTAATCTCAAGAATTGTTTTTTTTTTTAATTCAGTGTTTTACAGGGGCATCTTTCTGTACATTAAAGTGTCTATTCTTATTAGCAAAAATAAAAGAGGATTGTAAGTCACTGATACTGTAACAGTGTATCAAGAATCAGAACTGAGGTAAAACAAAACAAAAAAATACACAGTTCCTCAAGATCACTGTATACCTAAAACCACCTCCATAAATGGAATTTATCAAAAGGTCAGATTTAAAAAGCAGCAGTTCATAAATACTAATTACCACCTTGCCAGTGATTGCATGATAACATTTACTAGTGCATAATTGAATAGCAAAAATTTTAAAAAAACAGAGAGCGTGGGTAGATTTAATAATTAATTCCTCCCCCACTAATCAGTTTCTGACTATTTCTTTTAATAGGCACAATTCTATATTCTTGCTTCCTTTCTCTTTTTTCTTTGTGAGTAACAAACTATGAGTCTGTCTCTCTAATATTAAAGGGAAAGGGAACCATTGCAAATAGCAGTAAATAAAATTTTAATAGTTAAAAAATTTCTAAATATTTTAATTGCATTTAAGTTTTTACTTCATTGCTGAATATTACTGTGGTTCTTTCTTTTACAAAACATTATTCTTTTAAATTACCCCTGTAGAATTAGATCACCTTCCCTCAAGGCTTCTTCCTAAACTGCACATCTGCAATCCACTGCACGCATTTATGTGCGATGTTATACACATAATTTAGCAGGCATCATCCTGTATCCCCCACCACCCCAGCATCTGGGTTGTGGTCAAGGACAGCTCATCTCCACCTTCTCTGAGCAGACAAAGACTCGGAGCTGTTCCCAGTTACAGGGTCAGCTCTGTCAGGATGCAATTATCCGGATCACAGCGCAATTCACAGGCAGCCACTGGGAGCTCACGCGTGCTTTTACTGTGCTTTTACTGTGCTTTTACTGTGCTTTTACTGTGCAAGGGATAAACAAGGCTAAAAGCACAAGAGCAGCTGCCAGAAACATGGCAGGAGACGGTGCTTAAAAATCACACTTGGGTCTAGTGACTTGGGCTATTATGAGCACAACATATCATAGTAACAGTTGGCTATAGGGGAAGTGCCAAAATATTAAGTCGAATCATAATATTTTTATTATTTCACTTTTAAATATCAGCCAAACTTTATCTTTTCACAACACTTTGTTAGAACAATATATTCTGCAGTCCTATTCTGGAAAAATGGTAATAGAAAAATCTCAGCAGCGAGGCACACAATCCTCTATAGGCCAAATGGAAAGCAAATTGCTGCATCACTTGTCAAAACACACTAAAAATATTCAAGTATAGAGCAGTCCTCCTGGGTCTCAGTCCTCCAGGTAGGCTTCATCCATGGAAAAGAAGACTGATATTTTTTATCGTAAATACATAGAGAAAAACACAACAAACAAAATCCAAGCCCTGCTCCCCAAGATTCCAAAACCCTTTCAAGAACTGAAGAATCACATTCTCCAGCTAACACTCACCAAACGCAGACACACCTTCCAAATACCCTGATCTCTCACTGCAGAAAACACCCAAAGAAAAGAGTGGGACAGGAACAGCCCCTGGCCCAAAAAGCCACTGAAGAAACCAGTCACAATTGGAGAGTTGTCTAATTAGGTTACTTTGATTGTGGGCAGAGGTGTGGTATGATTTTTCAGTTTTGGGGGGGGGGTTGTTGAATTGTTTATAAAAATCTTTTATTTTAAAAAAACTTTCATGCATCTATCCTCCAGAAATTTTATTCTATGGAAGGCACTATATCTGGCATAATGCATTTTTTACCTTGAATTTTACCTCCATGACGTGTAACATTAATACATGATTAAAGTGACAGGCCTTCCCAAAGATGCATTAATTTAAAAGTTTGTATCAGATTGTTCTAGAAAATATGATGCTGAACAGGTGAAACTGCAGTGAGGTACTCTTACAAAGAATGACTGTCAAGACTGGTTCAAATAACAGAGAGGGTAGAATAGGAACTAGAAACAAAACAGCGCCACAGATTTTAGATACTTGGAAATAGGTTAAATACAGCAGTATGGTTGCAGGGGAAAAACTGGAGGTGCAGCTCTGAAACAGCATTTTAGACATATCATTAAATGCCTTTCTTCCCTACCATTCCTCTTCCTGATAACACTTGGTTACTAAGCTGGGAGAGTCTGAAAGTAGGGACCCCTTTTTTTTTTTCCTTCTCTGTTTTGTTTTGACAGTGGTGGTTTGCAGAGCCCCTGGCAGGCTCTGCAGAGAGCTGTGGTGCCCAGCAGATGCTGTTATCCCACTGAGCCCTGCACAAGAGCACAGGGTTTGTAGCCAGAAGGAAACTGAGCAATCACCACTGCTGAGTCCGTGTGTGGCACCGGCACATAAAGTACAGCTGTGGGAATAATGCAGATACAGCCAGGAAAGCAGGGTGGTTACAGGCCAGTGAGGCAAGACGTCAAAAGGAGACTTCACACATTTAGGGTGACATTATCACAGGCACTAGCAAACAGTAGCACAGCTTCTTGGATATTTCCTAAATCCTTTTAAATCATGATAAATTTTTGGAAGGGCTTTCTACAGTGTTCAAAGTTCATTTGCAAGAAGGAGGAGAAATGGCTGCCTAAATACCATTATATTAGCATAATAATTACAATACAAAATTTAAGTTTCTCTACTTGGACATAATCAGTCTCTGAGGAGGAACTTTTTCTGTCAGCAACTTCAAAGTGCTGTGTTTTTTTAATTGCCTCACAGTGATTACCTTGAATAAATTGATCAAAGAGTCCCTAGAAATATTCTTCAGCATTGAGCAACACAGTGATGAAAAACTACCTCTTCAACCTTAATACAGGGCAGAGAACCAACAGTTCATCCCACTCCCATGAAACCTTTAGGGGAAAAAGAATTCTTCATGCGGGACTTAGAGATGAAGGAAGATTGCATAGTGTGAGACAGCACACAGACCCCAGAGCAGCTCTGCTGCATCATACCAAGGCTCTTTGTCCAAGATCTGCCAGGTGAGACGGTCCCCACACCAGGAATGAGAAACAACAAAATGTGCCACAGGTTTCACATAACCCAGCCTTCAGCAGAGGGGCAGAGAGCAGAGATGTGCTGTGAGGGAAGGATGAACAGAATTCCTGTCCTTCCTAATCCCAGCTGAAGTCATTGCTTGACCTGACAGCACATCTCAGCTCCTTAATTCCTCCATGGAGGTTTATTTCCTCCATGGAATTCAACTATTAACACTGCAAGTATGCTGGCTTTGGTAAGTGTGCTGCCGTGTAGGGGTTTGGATGTGGGGTTTTTCACCCCCTTCTCTAGAAGTCATCCATTATTCCAGCACATGTGAATGCCATCAAACTACTGCTTCACAAAAACAATTTAAGAGACTACATAAGCTCATGGAAGTCTCTCCAGAATTAGTTTGCGACTTGTGTTTGACTAGAGGAGGAAGGAACTAACCAAGTTTGACAAGACAAGGAGCAAGTGAGTGACCCTGAAATGGGTCACAGTCCAACAGGCATCCCAAGGTCCTCTACACCTGACTGAAGGTAAGAGACACAGCTCACATTCAAACCATCTGAGCAGATTCTCTCGCTGCTGGGCCATGATCATTGCTTTAAAATTTTGTCAGGAACAGAAGAGGAACTGGAGGAGGAAAAAGCACAAAGATGTTCAACCAAGCATGGGAGGGGGAACAGCAGTACTGTCACTAATATTTCACTCTCCCATGAAGAAATGTTATAGAGTCTTTTCCTAGTAACTCACAAAATCATTTGAGATCTTTAGTAGAAGGAATACACCTATGAAGAATTCTGCTAAAGTGAGAAAGAAATATGGGAAAGTTTGGTTTGCTTTTTTATCTGTTTGCTAAAAATAGGTTAGAGAATTATATTTTAATGTCTGTACTATAATGACAACAATTAAGATTTACAGAATGGAAAAACACATAAGTGCTGTTTGGTGTTATTGAGACTCCCGTAGTTCCTACAGATAGGCTAGTACTTATCTCAAAATTTCTCTCCCATCCCCTGGAAACACATTCTCTTTTCTGAGTTCCTTCAATCTTGCACTGCTATTTGAAAAGAAATAACATACCAAAAACTCAGGCTTAAGAAGCTTGAATTTTATGTACTTTGCTACAAAAATTTCTACCAGAATTCGAGTTAAAAATCACTGTTCCTTTGTCTGGCATATAACCCCACAAACATTTCACAGCCCAAATAAACCTTTCCCCTTAGGAATGCATGAAAGGTAATTTTAGTGAATATGGCAGATACAAGCAAAGAGTATATATATGCTGCCAGTGATTAAGCAAAATATTTTCAAACTCTGATAGATGAGGGGGTCTATTTAATATTGGGACTGCTTTTTGACAGTCTTAATTTACACATCAAAAGAGAAATACACTCTAAGATTTTGTCACCTTAATGGTTTTGCTATTACATTAACTAGCAATTACTACACAATGCCATGCAAGCTGACTAGGCTTTAAATGCCAAGTCCCAGTTCTGAAACCTCCTTAGGCTGTTATTTCAACATCTTCTACACTTTGAAGGGAGAAAATTGCAAAGGTTATAATTGTGTGGATTAATAATGGCTAAAAATGCCTACAGACCCTGTTTTCTAGCCTCTGTGCAAGGAAGAAGAAAAATATCAGTTGTGGTTTATCCTTTGCTGTGTTCTACCCAGTATTTGAAATGTAAAGGGGTGGAAGCTGTAGACATGTTCCCCTCCTGTTCTCCCCGGGGAAAGGGCTGGGCTACTCTGAGACAGCTAATTTTTGCAACTGAGTACCTTCACAATAGCACATTGCACCAGATGAGTGTCTTTGGTTGTGCCAAGTGATAATGCTTTTTTCTAATTTTTTTTTCTTTTCTATCACAGCTATGAGGTATTACTGACCTAAACCCAGTGCATATTTTGTTTGTGTCCCACAGTAGCCACAATCATGAGCTGGCCAACTGCAAATATTCAACCTTGATTTGCTGATTGTTTCATGCAAAGGTTCTGGCACAGAGGGATTCTCCTTCATATACTTTGATTTGTTCTTTCCACACTCTGGTTTAGCCCTGCCACTGAACACTTCCAGAGCCCTTAATTAATACATCACTAGGCAGACCCCCACCTGATACAAATCAGAGGTTCACTGTAATTTGCTTTAATAAAAATATGTCTATTTATGAAATAAACAGATAATGTCTCTGTTAAGGAAAGCAATAATCCTTTGGGTATGGCTTTCTCTGCAACAACATTTGATACCAGATATCTTTCCTTGCAAACATCTCATTTTCTGTTCTGCAGTTGTTCAAGTTCCTTTTAACGTGAAGCCAGTGTCACCTGCTAAGGTGCATAGCCAAATTCTTCAAAACAATAACAGAGGCCTCCTAAAATAGAGACAACACTCAGAGTTATGCAGCCAGGTCACACAGCTTTGTAATTAATACTTCCAAACAAAATTTCAAAGGGTTGACATTGATTTTGGTGGATGCATTTTCTAAGCTACTTGATGAAATCAAGTTGGCTTGTAGCAACTCTGGAACAGAAAAGAGTAATTAAAATTAAATTAAAATAGGTAATTAGCATAATTAATAATAAGAGATAAAATAGAGTCAAGGACTTCATGTACTTCTCACTTATTGCAGTTATTTATGATTCCTAACCAATATAACTTCCCATACAGTTTTTTTCCATAATTCCTTACATTTCCTCCCCACTATTCCAGTACTGTTTCCTATCATTAGATTTTTCCCACCCATCTCACAAAAATACATTAACTCCTTATTCTCACAAAAAAACCCCACATTATTTCCTCATCACACTGAAGACCAAAACCCAGAGCCACTGGGAAGAGTGACTGGACCAGAACCCTTGGTTTTGCAGGACTGGGAGCACTGAGCACTTGCAAAAGTCCCTTTAAATGTTCCTTGATGCCTCTCAAAAGTCTCCTTGGTGGCCTCCCAACACTTCTCCTTGCCATTAATATTCAAATTCACTGTGCTGAAAATATGGCCTTTAAGTAGGTGTAGATTTGAGTAATCAAGACCCATCTAAGACAGTTTTCTGTCTAGAAAAGGCTATAAAAAGGAAACCAGGATAGCAAATAAACATGTTTCATACACAACCATCTGCGGGCCTCTGTTGAATTTGCTGCACAAGGTAGTTTCAGCCTCCCTTTCTGAAAATCCCTGACAAAAGAAACATTTCCATTTGCTCTCTGTAATGCATGGGTCCAGCTGCCATTTCTAGAAGAAGGTAACAGACATTTTGCTCCATCTCGACACCCCACACTAGGAAGTCAGCAGTTATGGAAAGGACACATATGTAAACATACAGATTTCTTCCCTAAGCTCAAAGCTTTCTGTACTGCAATTTTTCTCTTCTCCAGCTTCAGTATAAGCAACATAATGCTACATTATTTACCTCAACACATGGCTTCAAGAGTCACTTTATTAGGCAGCAAGACCAAAAGACTCTTCTGAACAAGAGAACTAACAGTCCCCTCTTGCTATAAATAACTGGATTTTTTTTCACCAAGTATTTATTGACCACCTTATTTTTTTCTCTTCCTGTAAATTGGGGGAATAAAAAGAAAAAAGTCAGCTTTCAGGGACATTTAATTGCTCCCTTTAAGTTTACTATAAAATAATTCTTGTAAGGCAAGAGAATTTCTCTTCATTTTTAGCTACTGAAAACGTGACTCATTGCAAAAGGAGATGATGTATCCACAAAAGGAGTTAAGAACTATATTGATAACCATTTGCTTTTGGATCTCCCACTCCATGACTACAGATATACATTTAAAAACACAGAAAGTAAGCTGGAAAAAGTTAAGCATCTTAGTAGAAGATCAAATTACTTATTTACATTATCTTGCACCTTAACCTCTAATCCTAGAGAAGGAATCTGTTTAACCATAATGGTGCTATTCAACTCGACCTTAATTTTATTTAATTATTAATTTCCTGTAAACAAACATTCCAGGCATCTTTCAAGTCCACAAACATGAAGCAGAAATGAGTTCACTATTTCATTTTATACCAGCTGAAAATTTCTTCTACTCCTCTGTTAGTATTGCTGTGCTGCCAGAATCTGATGTTCAGAAAGCAAACCAGATGCCAAATTTAGTAAAAACCACAACAAAAACTGCCACACCTTACCAAAGTGAGTTGCATTTGTGAAGAGCTCTCACTAAACCTTCCAGAGGTGCAAGGCACTGCTGTGTTACTGCTCCTCCTCCTCCAAGGGTCACAGGGTGCTGAGCCAGCTGTGCACCCACACTTTCATTTCCCTGAACTGGTGACCAGGGCTGGAATCACAGCTGCAAAGCACCAACCAAGTAACAAATAAATCTACTCATGCCAATAGCCTCTCTGATGCTTTGGGTAGTGGGGAAAAAAAAAAAAAAAAAAATTAAAAAAAAAAAAAAAAGAGAGAGAGAGAGCGCAATATCTTCATCCTAAACCAGACACTGAGAGTGTGAACTATAGAGGTACTAAGCACTTCATGAGCTACAACTGTGTAGTACCAGCAGGTATGGATCATGAGCAAATGAGATTTAGGAATTCAGTCATCTGCATTAATTCTCTTAATAGTTTTTCTTTTAAAAGCTGTATATTCTCATATTTATGATTTCATTGTGCTTTAATTCACTTACACTTTAATAAGTGGAAAGGGTTTTGGGGGTTGGGAGTGGGGAAATAGGTTGTAGATATGGTTTTAAATAATTTATTCCTCATTCCTTAAATCCAAGCTATTTTAATTATTTATTAAACATTCTGCAGCAGTTGTATTAAACAGAGACCAGGAGAAATTAATGATTAGGTGATGATAGCTGGAGATCCTATCACTGTTACTCAGCTAATTGATTTTCTCAGAATAACTAAATAAAAAAATTAAAAGTTACATGACAATTTGCAAAATTTTGTTGTTAAGAACACTACATACTGCTAGATCCCAAAGGGAAAAGAATAAGGAAACATTTTCCTAACTCTTAAAGCATCAGAACACATTTTTGGTTTTATTAAACTCTTCTACCAGATATGACTCCTCTCTTCAGTGTGATTTGTATTTCTTTAGCTGGAATTCTTTCTTCAGAACAAAGTATTACGTGTCACTGACATAGCTAACAATAAATTCCCTTCCATTTGTGGAAAAAAAAAGTTCATTTACCATCAAGTCAGAGGTTGCTCCTTGAATAATTACTGTCATAAGAATTTCTTAGCCCCCAATTTCAAGGAAATCCTACAGATGAAATTAGTCAGCTGCAGATGTATAGCCTTCAGAAAGGATTTTTAAAAGTCAGAGAAAGACTCTCACTTATGCTTTCTTCTCAAAGATCTGGCCACTAATAACTTGCCTAGTTCAAGGCACTATGAAAATTACTTTTTTTAATGGAAAGTGGAAACCAAACTTCTCCAAATTTATTATAGTCTATCTATATTCAAGACTGTAAGTTTTGAAATTGCATCTGCAGTAAATTACCAGGCAAGCAATTTGATAAACCTTCACATAGCTCTTGATGTTAGCATGGGTATCTCCATCCTAATTCAGGCACGTGTCCAAGATCCAGTACGCTTTCATGCAGACCTGCTAAATGATAAATACAGGCTAGTCCAATGCCATAAAGCACTTCAAGTGTCTCACAGAAAGTCAAGTTATAAATCACAAAAGGAAAACCATTCTCAGAACAACTACATTGGAGTGTAGTCAACACTTAGCATCAGAAATGCTGAGCACAAAAGTTTAAGGTGGGTCTGACCTCCTAGCGCAGCCTGCCGAAACGCAGCACCGGGCTTGGACCAGCACACCACAGCCTTCTCCATCGTGCCTATTGAATTCTCCACCTTGCAACCTCTCCAACATCTCCAGCTGCAGTAAGAATGTAGCTGTTGGGAAGTTAGCACCCTGCTATAATCTGTGAAGTAATGAGCAAAACAAGCTGAGCAAGCTCAGCAGGAGATAAAGGCCACTTCACCAAGGCGAACAATACCGTGTATCCCCATGATGTACAGAACTTTTACAATGCGTCAGGAATAAAAGGTGCCTGCTTGGAGTCTTGCGTAGGGGAAAGTGCTTTTTTATCTGTGCGGGTTTGGCTACAACCATCTTGGCCAGGCAAACAGTTCAGGTCCTGAGGTGGTATGGGCAGGAAACAGACTCTCTAGAGGTCTCCCAGTGTAAATAATCCATTGGTAGATGCCAAACACTATAAATTAAATTTCAGATGCAAACAGGAGGGACTCGGGGCTACTAAACAGGGTAAACAATAGCAGTAGGAAGATTTATTAGGGCTGCTGGAACAGCACCCTAGAATATCTATTTAGGTATTACATCATGTGGTCCATCTGGAAATTTTGCTTGAAATCATATGAAAACTCTCAAAATTCATGTGCTATGAATGCATAGCACATATGCATATGACCTGGATGTCAGGCTATTACCTCCTGTATGCTGTTATAATAACTAATTTAATTTTCTCCTCTTTTCATCATGAAACTAAAGACTACATCCTACTGGGCTTATTATTACCCAACATCCATTCTGGGCAGAATCACAGGCGTACATTCTTGAACTTCTCCTTCAGCAATTGAGTCAGCCTAGATGATTCCCCAAATCCTGTCTCAGCACATCTGTTTATCCCAGGTGTATCCAGAGAGAGTGCTGAAATTCTTTGAATGAGCAGTATTGTACCTCTAGCACTAAGCACATTCATTATTTAATAAATTGATGAAGATATTTTTTACAGTGATGAGAACACAGTATGGAAGAGGATGACTAAAACTACCTTAAAAGTTGCATTCCCTGTGTAAGAGGAGCCCCTCACAGCCATTTTTAGGAAGGGCAGAAATCATTACACATCTCACCAGATTTTATCCAACATAAACCAGACTGAGAGTAGCTGAGCAGCTGATACTTTGTACATGCAGCTCAAGTCTGTAGCCCCGGTTTTTATGTACTCTGTTTTTTATTAGAGTAACTATTCTACAATCAAACTATCTAAACTTTTATAAGGCCAATCAGAATCCGATCTTGTTAAACATTTATTAAATAAGAGAAGCTACAGCAGTCTCAAGGGAAGATCTGATCTGAGTGGAGTTTTAGTGTTGCAATCTGTAAAACTTAGTGTTCTGAAGTGCTGGCATATTGGACTGATCGAAACAATAAACACCTTCTATTTCTTCAAATAGCTATTTTGGATTCCTGAAAGCTATTGTTATAAACAAAGCACAATTACTAGAGGAAAAATAATAATGTCTGCATCTCAAGCATTCCTCTTTGGAAATCTGGAGTGAAACATAACCTGTTTTTATAATTGGCTGGCAAAATTTATCCTTCTCTAGCAATTCATTTTGGAGATAGAAGGGTGAAAAATAAATTTTTAGATAGTTGTGTAGTTGGAAGGAGGCAATAATTGTAACTCAGTTGATTGGATGGCACAATTTTTTTTGGTTGCTTTCTTTTGTTGTGATTTATTTTCTTTTTTAAGTGAAGATGTCACTTAGAGTGACTATTTTTTATGTAGAAAAGGTCTTGGGATGGAGAAAAGTGTTTTAGGTCCCCTCCATGAAGATGTATGTGTATGACACAGAATAGACAGCCCTTGGAACAAAAACATGCTGTAGATAATCCCCAACCTCAATGACTGCTTTAAGCTCTTCACCACATCCAGCAGTGGAGAACTAACAGATTTTAGATATATTAATGTACAAAAAGTTGTATCTTCTCTTTACATACTTCTTTAGGCGTTCTATAAAATCAGGCTATTTTCAAAGGTTAAACAAGATTTATATTCAATGACTTTCCATAAATACATTCAAACAGGAACACCTATATTATATCAGTATTACTAACTTCTGTTACAGCAGAATTATAAATTGTATCTCCCCTACTCTTTCCAGAATTATAATAAGATATATTTTGTGCTATTATAGGTCTCTGACAGTTTGGTTTTTTTTTTACAAGTGTGCCTGTGTGTGTATGTGTTTTTCCCCTTCTTTTTCCATTTAAAACCTAAACGTAAACAGATGAATACTCTAACTTTATTCATGTTTTTCTCACTCTTTCACATTTAGGTTGTGTCTGACTGCTTAGAACGAGATCAGAATTCTGGAAAAAAATTATTCCTGCAAAATATACCAGTAATTGTGTGCTAAAAAGGTCACATTGCAATGCTGTAGGCTCCTTCTGTGAATAAGATTACAGATGTAGGTATGATTAAAAATGTCATAGTACTTCGAGAAAATAAAGTGGTTATCACTTCACTGAAGTACAGACAGATATTAACAAAAATACCAGTGACGTATTATGAAAATAATCTGTGATCAGAAATTATTCCCATATGTTTCCATCAAAGGAAGAATATAACATGACAAAAGTCAAATTAACCTGCTCAGCTTGTATCAAATGTACAGAAGGATTGATTGCCTCAAACCCCACTATAGGATCATTAAAAGCAAATATGTGGCCATTCAAAATAAATGTTTCTTCATGCAGTAAGTGAAAAAAGACGCTCCAATTAATTTTTTTCTTTGGAGAAGTTTGCTACATGAAGCCAAGGAGCTCCACTTTCACTCCTCCAACATCTCTGTGCCCCGTGCTCTCTGCCTCAGGCTCCTCCAGGTGATGCTGAGAAGCTTCATTCTGGTACGTGTCCTAAGGTAAAGTTCCCAACCCTGACCTGGGGGGACAAGGAAGCACATGGACAACAAAACTTTATCACTTTGGGTAGGGCTACCACAGGATTAGCTGGAGGAAGCCCTAGAAAAATGAAATGGATGAAAGGACACATTCAATTCCACAGGTATGACCTCAAAGAAACACCTCTACTGTGACTTTCCATTTCAAGAGAACTTACTCAATGAATAGCAAACTTCAGCTCAGGTCTCAGGAGTTTCTATGAAATAAAGATGTTAACAGCCTTCCAGAATGGAGGTGGGGGGGGGGGGGGGGGGTGGGCAAATAATTCTCAGGTCAAATATATTTTTATAAGCTCAAAAGCACACACATTTCTGGAAGCCACATTATTTAGAAGTGCCCTCACTTGACGAGCAGTGCTGTCCCTCACCTTGGAACACTCAGGGAGCTGATGGTGCTCACTGCTATAAACAGGAGGTACTGCACAGTGCCCACCCAGACACTGGCACACCAGTAACGCTTCACACTCTTCTGTTCTTTACTCACACTATCACTAAATAATAAAAGCCTCAGTAAAAACCTTCTAGCTAAGCAGTAAGGCCGAAGACCTCTAACAAAATAAACCCACATTTCCTAGAACGCTCCCCACTTTTTATGAGACACTATTGGCATAATTCTTAATGCAGATGATACAGCTATCTGCTGGTACTGGAACTAAATCTGTGTAGAAGACTCTCAGTACAAAAAGCTCAATTATCATCTCATAAACCTGTATGGATCCAGCTCCTAAACAGCCACAGTTTGGTTTTGCATTTTACTGACTGACTTCTAAAATATCTTTTGTTTATGGCCCACCCAGCTCTATATTTTGCATAGTAATTGACAGAAACTGCTGTACAATTAACTGGGCATTTTTATTCTAGCTACCTTTTGCTATTCATATATTTCAGAAGTTGATATCATAATGGAAATCTCCAACATCAAAGATAAAGGAGCCTTTACATTGTGAAATTCTTGCAATTAAAAGAAAATTGGATGCATCCATAACATGAGCTTTCAGTTAATTGCTAAGCATTCTCTTTTTTTGTCCGTGGCAGGAAGGCTCATCTGGATGCAAATGTTTCTCCAGAGAATCAGAATAATTATTTTTATGACTATTTTTGTTATTGATGCATTACTATTTGGGGGTGTGGTGTGGAGAGTGTTTCTCTCTGACCAAGAACAAAAGCAGCACTATAATGCTAAGGGCTCATGAAGAAAGAAGCAACTTAAACATGTCTTTCTTTGATTTTTTTTTTAACCTGCCATGATGACTGACAAACACATCACCTCAGTTCATACTTCTGTTTGTTGCTGGCCTATGAAGCAGTTCATTCTGCTCAGCTCATGCCATGGCTTTCTGACATGATACAGTTATAATATGTCAGATTTTTTCAAAGGTTTGAAGAGACAGTTCTGATAGAAGGTCACACCTTTTAAGAACAAGGGTTGCAATTCACAGCTTTAACATTCACTGACTGTTTAGTTTCTACATTAGCTTGATACAAGAACATCTGAGTGACCTACTTTGCTTATTTAATGAGACTGTGAAGAAAATGCTTTGCATTTCTGACAAGGATATATTTTCATTGCCAAAGAAGGGAATAAAAAAATGACAATTTGAAATGCAAAAGTTTATTTTAATTGGGGCAACACAGCATGCATTATAATAAAAACAGAATATAGCTGGCATGGCCGGGTGCTGTAAAGCAGGCAGCATAGATGAAGAGTCAAATAATACAATTAAGATTTTGGGAAGATAAAATAAAAGATAAACAAGAGTCTGTGGATTCTTTTACTTTCAAGGACTCAAACTATTCAAGACATACACATTCTATACATTCTAGTCTCAAACCCCACACAAGAGCTACAAAAATAACTGTAATTATTCAATTTGTTTCCCATCAAGGCATTTAAATACTTAAGCTGGTAAGGTGAAATATTTCTAGGCAATAACATTATTAAAAAACAAAAGTATTAGTACTATTAGATTCTTTCTCCTTTTCAGTTAATAATACTACCATTATTAGATATTTACTTGGCATTTAAGTAAAATTTAATTAAACTTCAGAAGATAGGGACAATAGTTACAGAGAGGAAAAAAACCAAAACTGTTGATTTATAGCTTCTCTTCCCAAGGTTTCCTAAACCCCTTTCTATGCTCTTTTGAGGATATTTTTCTTCACTCACAGCTTCTGAAGTTACCTTATTGCCACCAACTCTTCTTAACATCTGGTTCTCCCTGGTTTTGTGGGACTAAGTCCCACTAAAAGCCTACAGAGAGCTGCAGCAGGAACACTCTATCCTGCAGGGGTAACACTGATGTCCTGTCCCAACCATTTCATCAAGCTCCAAAACACTTAGGACTCACAAGCTGATTCCTGTTTGGAGTTCCCTATGTATAAATCACCTACAGGACTGAGTTTCAAAATATGCCAATAAAAAAAAAAACTACATTCATGACAACAAAATATTGCCTACAGAATTAAAACTGTGATTAACTTCAGTATTAACCCACACAGAGAGAAATAACAGCAGACCAGAGCAGCTTCTTTAATCACAACACTATCATCTGCTCAAGGAGTAGAAATTCATTGCTTACACAAGAATTTACAGGCTGCCCAGGGAGGTTGTGGAATGTCCCTCTCCAGAGGCATTCCAAACCCACCTGGACAGGATCCTGTGTAACCTACTCTGGTTGACCCTGTCTTGGCAGAAATGTTGGACTGGGTGATCCCAGAGGTCCCTCCCAATCCAAACAACTCTGATTCTGTGAATTTAAGAAGTCTTTTTCTTCAACAGAATTAGAAATTTAGCTATTGGAATAAGTTCTGCTGTTTGCATAACATTTCATACTGAGAGAGATAAAACAGTGGATCCCACATCCAGATATTTCATACTGCCTTCAGTAAGGACCAGAAGCTCAAACAGACTTACTAAACTTGAAATACAGCCCTATAATTCTATTATTTGTATATTTTAATATTCTTTATGATGTCAACACAGAAAAATCCACACTTTCACAACTAAAACTGTGTTACTGGACTTGGCTAACTTCACTTGTGTGCAACCTAATCTTTCCTGCAGAGGTTAGAAGATACTAACATGGTTAAGGGCTTTGGAACTGCATGATCTTTAAGGTCATTTCCAACACAAGCTATTCTATGATTCTATTTTATGATATTTTACTAACAAATACATTACACAATGATAATAAAAGTGATCTGAAATGACCACAAAGCACCTCAAGAACTGAGACGAGAGTTGTATTTGAAGTATGATTTGTGACAGCATTTTCTAAGACAACTGCAAATGTTCTGAGAGATAGCAGCAAATAAACACCTCATGACCTCTGCATTAACCCCACTAGCCCAGAAAATCTACAGAATCTGTAGAAGTCCTTGGGATTAGAAAAGATAATGGGATTACAAATTGCAATATTATTTTTTAAGCTAAAAAACTCACTGATTGCCATTAGACCTTCTGGACACTTATGAGTATTGTGGCACTCTTAGAGGTTATGCTGATAGATCACAGCATACCAATGGAAGAACAGTGTTGTTCAAGCATGGTACCTATGGATATTGCCAGGAATTGAAGATCCTTCACTGCTTTAATAAAAACATTTTAAATAGCCCACTGTAGTTCTCCACATGTTTCATTATAGACAAAGCTAAACCACCATGTCAGTCATTTAGGCAATGCAAAATCTAGTACAGATATAGAGGGGGTTATATAAAGTATATGTTGTTTCCAGAACTAGTATGAAGAGAATAATATTTTTCAAATGAATGCAAAATAGCCACTGATCACGCTTTCAGATACAAGTGTTTGGCTTTCCCTTTCATGGAATCCCCTCAGTTCATATGTCTGGAACAGATGGTACAAATTGGTCTTTTCTTATGAGTTCTTCCCACTCACTCCTCATCATTGTCTGGTAGCAATCATATGAAAAAATCTGAATAGAGCCGTTATTGGCAGAAAAGGTTGTTTCAGTGAGAGACTGAAAAACCATTCATCAGACCAAACACCACATGAAAGAAACTTGTAGCTTAAGTTTGCCCTTTTTTTGCATTTATGAGCAAGAAAATTCACAGTAAGCTCTGTATCAGGTTGGCATTTCACTAATGGAGTTTTGATTCCCCACCTGATGAAATACTGCATTTTAAAATTTCACACGGAATAACACGGCTAAATTGAAAATAAAACATTTCAAGTCATCATTAAAATGAAAACTTTCTCAGTGAAGAGCCCTAGGGCAGAGCTCCATCTCAAACCATCCGGCAGGGCCTGGAGCTGGGTTTGGTGTGGGATTGCCTGCACAGCCTCCAGCTGCTGGAGGAGCAGACTGGCTCCTTTGGAAGCAGCTCTTGGTGTTCTGGGGAGCTGGCTCAGGACCCCTGCACCCTCAGACACAAGGCTGATGTACACCTCACCTGCAAATACCACCAGGGCACAGATTACAGAAACATCACGTGTAAAAAATACATATCCCGTGCCACCAATTAACAGGCTGAAATGTAATTACACTCAGGATAATAAATGCGTTTGGGTCTGGGAAGATCTAGCCTTCCTGTTTTAAATAGAAAAGGATGAGAGATCGCAGCACAGAACTACATGTCGAATTACAGGAATTAGTAGCAATAGTAATCAGCTGGAAATGAAAATTAATTGAGTACAGCATTGTTCCAAACCATTTATCTAATTTGATCAAGGTATCATTAACTAATTAAGTAGCAATGCTTGAATGTACCACTTATTAAAGCACAAGGTCATATGAAGGCCATGCTACCAGCAGAAAACACGGTTAAGGAAGGCTACCTTTGGAAGGGTTTACACAAAAGTCATGTAAGTGCACATTTACCAAGTAATTTCAAAGTCATACAGTCACTTAAAAAAATTGCCAGTCCTTATTTAGGGGTATGAAACTGCGTAATAATGCTATTATAACCTCTAAGTAGCTTTTCTCAAAAAAAGAGTTCTTTTCAATGCAGCATACCAATGATCATTTAGCACACTGACTTGTGTGTTTCACAGTCCTTGAGGAGGGGAGGGTTACAGAACTTATCTATGAGCTAAAAGTGATTCAGAGCCCAAAACTGACAGAAGTCTGCTCAGAATCCCTCCAGAGACATCTAGGGCAGCAGAGGTGGGAGTTTCTGGGACATCATTAGTATTTATATTTCAGTGTGGCTTTTGGAAAGTTACACCCTTTTCTTGAAAAGGTTCCACTGAGCTCCACTGTAAAATCTCAGTTAAGGCAATTTAATTTTCCTCCCTTTAAAAAACACAAACAAAACAAACAAGGAAACAAAAATCCCCACCTAAAGTACACAAGAAATTCTGGCTATTTCAAACAAGTGACTGACACAGTATCTCTACATCTCAGAATTAATTTCCTTTCTGGTTTGGGTTGGGTTTTATTTGGTTTTGTTTGCTTTGGGTTTGGTTTTTTTTTGTTTTTTGTTTTTTGGGGGTTTTTGTTTGTTTGTTTTGTTTTTGTTTTTGGGGTTTTTTGTGGGAATGGGGGGGGAATTTGTGCCTTTTGTGTGTGTTGTTGCTGTTTTTCTTTGGGGTTTTCATTATTGTTGTTTGTGATGGTTTTTTTTTCTTTTTAAGCGCTGTGTTGAAAGGTAACGGTTCAGTGAATGACACAGTTCCAGTAAAACATATATTGCAAAAGCAATTCCAGGAAATATAGACTTAAGGAATGAAAGTAGTGTGTGCCTATGACAAGTAAATTGCATGACTGTGGGGGTATAGTTCAATTCTACATCAAGAAAAATCCTCTTATACCATTGAAAAATTAATTTAATTCCCCATGGCCTGAAAATATTTTTTTCTGACATTTGAGAGACTTGTAATTGCAAAAGGACAAAACCACATCTATCTTGTCATTTACTTGGTTCTATTGTGGGCTGAATATTATCACATACAGCCCTGCAGTCCCTGAACAGCTTCTTGGGAGAGCTGGGATTGCTATCCCTCTTCCTGATGCCTGATGAAGATTTTTGCTTTTCTTTTTCCAGTGAGAAAGTTCCAAAAAAGCCTTTTTGTTTATAGGACTGGCAAGCAATACCTCAAGTATTTGTTGTTTGCCTCCCTTTTTTAAAATGCTATTATCCATTTTAACCCGTGGGTGCCAGAGTGACCACCACTGAACACAGACTGCTGCAGCTGAGGAGCAAGGCTGCCTGTTGGACCAGGCAGGAAGATTGCCTTCCTCCTTTCTGCCCCCTCATCTGCAACAGCCTCCTTGGGAGCCTCTCCTTTACCAGCTCCAAATGCCTGGAAGAATAAAGCTCAATATGGGTAAAAAAGAAATGTTGGAGAATCAGCAATCAAATCCATACTCAAATCCATGCAAAGAGAATTGAACGTGTTTACTTCCCCTGGCCTTATAGTTAGGGGGTTTTTTTTTGTTTTGTTTTTATTTATTTCTTACAAAATGGTGAACAGTGTCCTGGGGTGGGAGTAGAGACTCCGTCCCCAAAAATAGAATTCAGCTGAATCTCAGTTAGAAGCCAGTCACTGAAACTACTAAACAGCCTTAGAACTGGTATGTCTTAAATATAACTGGGTAAGAGAGACCTCAGTGACTCTTTATATAAGGCAGTGGATATGGAATGAAAATGGGAATTCCCTCACTTTAAAGCCAGATCTAAATGCAGATAATCACTGCCAACAGTGAAACCTGAAGATAAATAAATAAATGCCCTGGTCTAGAAAGGCACTAGGTACCCAGCAGACATTTCTTTGCCTAAAGGTAAGTAATTGCATTTTAAAATTGTATTGCAATCACTAAGCCAAGAAGTAGAGAAGGCCAAGAACTGTGGATGTGGAACATAATTTAATAATCAAATTTAAACACTTCTCCTTTTTATTATCAGTAACTGCAGCCCTGAAACCAATTGGTGCTTCTGTGCTTAGTATGAAATGTCTGTAATCCCAAACAATAATTTTTCAGTCTTTGAGGCACCAGAAAAGCAAACTAAATTATTCAGATTTCTTCAGAAGAATTAGATAAAAAGAAAACAACCAACTTGGTAAAACTTAAACAATTATCTATTTCACCTCTATGACTCAGCTCTTTATGTAAGGATCCTATCTTGAGTACAAATCAAGTTTATTACTCAGATTCTAATCAGGAAATTAATTAGGAAGAAACAAGAAAGCAAAGGAAAGATGAAAAACATTGTATTACACATCAAACTTTTTAAACCTGACAATTACACTTTACGAGTTCATTTCCGTGCAATACGAAATGTGTGCTTAGCTGATTGAATCATTTGAAAGAAACAAACTCCTTAACAAGATAACTCCAGAGATGAATAAGATGATTAACAGAGGTGTTTTGCTGTTTATCTTCGGGCAGGTTTGTTTTGGGGTGTTTTAAGTGATGACTACATTAGGAATGATTTTGGAACACAAAGACAAGAGACTGCCACATTCATATTGAATGAACTATGGCGATAATATTTTCAAATTTCATTCCAGAAAAAAAGCTGGGAGCTCATTTAGAATATTCCTTCTGAATCTGTGTAAGTGGCATACGTTCATGCTGATTTAAATGGCCATGTTCCTAGACCTCAAAGTATTTGCCCTAAATTTTGCTCTTGTTTGGAGCAGGACTACTTTTTAACAGCTTGCTGGAAATTACTGACTTAGTGCTAGTTCCTCTTATTATCCTTGACAGACTCTTGGGTGAACTGCTTTTTTTCTATTAAATTAATTTTAGATTTTCATAAGCAAGTTCAGTGAATGACAAATTAAATGGAGCACATTTCTCCCCATCTTTCATGGGCATTAAGATCCTCTTCTTCCCCCAAGGGAAAGACTGGCAATATCCCTACCGTGTTTCATGATCCATTTTTTTCAGTACAAGATGTTGGTGTTGGTCATGGCTCACTGACAACATTACATTTATTGCCATAATGGAATGGAATTTAGTCTTTAATTTACATTTTGACTTCTTGAGAATAAATTAAATTATCCTTCCATTCAGAGGGCCAGCTCATGGCTTGTGGCCTCCAGGAGGTAAAAAGCTTAAGCAAGAGGCCAATGAAGCACAGTCTTTGTGCCTTAGCTTCGCATAAACATGATTTTCAGTCCATTTATGAGCATCTAACTGTGGGGTTGGATCTTGTTTGAAGAATAAATTATGGGAAGGTTTTCCTACTGTGAATAAGTGTTTACCTAAAAATAAATGGGATGATTCATCATAAAAATGTTTAAGAGTGGGATAGATATCACAGGGCTTACTTCAGCACAAGGACAAGTAGGATATTTTTAAGCCAAACACATTTTTCCATTATTAATTTAATCAGTTAAACATTACAGCAACTGGAAATCTTAAACAGTAATGGAATTCAACCTTCCTGGATTATTTGCAGCAAAAAACCAAGCCATCCCAATGTTCATTCAAGTGGCAACTTTCTACACTACCCTGAAGAAGTCGAAACCCTACATCATTGTCTTGCTCACAGTCTGCAATCTGCCATAGTTTTCACAAAACAGAAAAGCCTTTTCTCATCTCCTAGACAAACACGACAGGATTTAGGCTCTGGCAAGACTAAAACAACTCAGATAATTAGTTTCTGTAGGCTAAATTTGTGTCTGAGCTGGGACCACTGCCACCAATTGGTTACATTCAACAACACACAGCTACCCTGAAGCTTTTATTTTAATTAGTGAAGTTTTACAACAAGAAACATTTAGTCATTTTTCTGGATTGATTGGCTCAATTCTAGTGAGTCACTTTTTTTTTTTGTTAGGCTGCTCTTCTCATACTTCAATAATAAGGCAATAAATAAATACCACAAGTTATTGAATGACATAGCTGCAAAGCTGATTTGTGATAATTCAATATTATTGGCTCCAATGAATTACACAGATATAGTTTGTCTACTGCTGTCATTTCTTTCATTATTTTCATGTTCATTTTCCTGACAAAAACCAGACTTGTTTCTCGAAGTAAAACATCTGATTTTTGCTTGTCACTTGAAAGTAATCTTTACAGAACAACAGTATTGCCAGGTTTGACTGTGTTCTTTAAAAACAAAACAAAACACCCCAACAAAAAAAGAAAGAAACCAACAACAAAAGAAGAGAGTGGCAATCATCGTTCAAAACCCAGCAAAAGGCTTCTCTCATAGAAATATATAAGCATCTAAAGCATCCCCTTTAGATAAACAGCAGCACTGGTTCACTCTAAATGCTTATTTTATTATTTAACCATTTTTATGAATCTTCAACATTTTCCAGTTCAATTCTGGGCTCAGAATAAGATGATCTTAATAGCCCTCATACCACTGTCAAATACAGGAACTACTGCTCTTGCTAAACAGTCCCTTTTTTTAAATCTAGGACTAGAATAGGGGCTTCAGGACAGTTGCACCCTGAGAGATCATAAACTGTTAATCAGCCATTTTCACTATCCTCTTCCTCTTTCCAGAACTATTTCCCAGAACTCAGTTCCTTTCTCAAATGTTTAACCTCTGTTAGAGCATGACCAAATCAAAACCCTTCAGAGTGTGTGGTTCACTGAATTCAGCTGCCCAAACCATGCAGAATGGCTAGGAGCTCATGTTGTTTTATATTCCCTATTTTTCCAGAGATATCCATACACATAAGTAATGATTAAATACTACCTTTATTATTTCACCATTTCTATTTAAAATTACACTTTGAGATAACCATAGGCTACATTCTATTAATATAAAGCAAGTTTGCTACATCCTGCATAATTCATTTTCTTGTTTATTTAAGCAATGCTACAGTTAAATGTTGACAATCCCTTGTGTCTATGCTCTATCTTTAATACTGTTTCTAATCAACTGACCAAGCTTGGAATTGAATAAAAATGTCTTGTAGCATTAGCATGACACTACTGTCTATCAAAAAGTCTTGCTAACTGTCTCTATATCCCTCTTAACTGCATTCATAATGTACCACATTAGACACTCATTACTTCCACAGTCATACTGGTCAATTCTAATATTCATGTAAATAATCCTATTAACCCTTACAAAATACTCAAGAATCATCAATCTTCCAGAATGCCAAACCCTTACTGCCTGGGAGCTCTGGGGGAAACAAACACAAAAATCCACCAAACCAGACAACACTGAGTTCCAGAGGATTCCTTTGGTAAGTCTCTAATTCCTTTGGATACCTGTTATCTGCAGCTACTAACAGGAAAGAATTTTATCAGCCACAATTCAGCCTCATGAATAAGTAATTCACCTGATTTGAATGAACTTTGTTACTACCACATCCTACAAATGTATCATCACAGATATGTGCTTCCTCTCTTTCAGATCAGAAATATTTATATTCTTATAAACAGTCTTCTATACTAATATCAACAATTCTATCATTTATCACTCCAAATTTATAATTAGGATTTCATCTGCTCTCAATATAATCAGAGCCCAGCTTGTACCGTCTAACTCTGCTCATCCTGGATTCTTCATAATGCCATCTTGCTTATTTGATCACTATGGAGAATTGATAGAGAAATGAGACACCAATCAAATTTTTATGAACTATCAGATGTGCACTTTCAATGCACTTTTTTTTTTTTAAATAAGTATTTTAGGTAGAAGGAAGAGTGCACCAAACAGGAATTGCCAATATGGCATCTCAAACAAGATAAACTGAGGACCATTTTTGGCTTGACCAGGACAGTAACCAGATCACTGCTGAATGTGATTATTAAGCTTAAAGGTCTTAAAAATATTGACAAAGCTTCCAGAAAAGCCTAAAAAATGTTAAAGTGCGAAAGGACAAATATTAAAAGGGAGTCCATCTTCTAGTAATGAGAATATCAAAGACTGAAATAAACTCTGTTTTCTCAACACAAAGATTACAAGTGGACTTTTTTTATAAGATTTATTTTAGAGAAATAAAATGCAGATGCCAAAAGTAATTTTTCAATGCTCAATCACAGGTCTGTGAAGGATCTTTGGTCACAAGACCATTTGTATTAGATTAATCATTCTGGGCTCAGAACTCAATCGCTCCAAGGCTACATATCTGCAGAGTCATAAGGAAAATTCAGCTAAATCTGTAAAAATGGAAAACGTCCAGGACTGCCATGAGAAAATCCTCTGCCACGATCTGCCTTCCAAACAGGAACCAGACTCGGATTCATTTAGGAAGGAAATTGCACTCTGAAATAATTAAGCCTACTCCTCCCTCTCACAGCAGGTTGAAGACAGTCTGCAGAGATTGCAGGAAACCATACTCTACATCAGCATTTCAGAAAAATACTGTGGTTTCACCACCACCACCTCTGGCAGGTATTTAGGCTCAAAGCACAAAATAACTCTCCTGCACCCACCCCTGCCACCAAGATCTGCTGTGCTCAGGGTCTGCTCTGCTCACATCTGAAATGGCACTTTCTGACTCAGGTGAGGAGCAAAGAGCAGCTGATGCCAGCACAGGGAGGATGAACATTGCAGTGTCTCTCCTGATTTATGGGCACAGCCTGTGGAGCTGAAAGGAATCTGTTGTTTAGCATATGGTGTATCCAACCACATCACACAATTTTATATACATTTGAAACTTTAAAGACTGCAAAAGGGGGAAAGACCACACAAGACAGAGCAATCTGATTAGCTCTAGACATTTTCCTACCACTGCTTTAATGAGTTCCCAAGAAACCTGCCCAGGCTGAAAGCAGGACAGGGAGAGAGGGCTCCTGGAAACTGGAATGGTGTATCCAGAAGGCAGAGGAATAATAGAAATACTAAAAGGAGAGATAACATTCCTCTTCATAATCAGCTTCATTCAAGAAAGATGAGATTTCTCAAATACCTGTCCTTTGTTGACAGTATATGAGTGAACATTACAAAATTTTACAAATTCTTTCTATTCACAGGCTCTTATCCTCTCACCATCAGTGTATTTAACTCATCCTCATGTGCATAATTTTTAATTCCCAGAACTATTTTTACCATTAAAATCTGCATTGTATTCCAATAATGTTAAAAATTATTGAATATTGCAGCACTGAAGAGTGAAATAATAATTTCTTAGTTTTAAAAAAGCTGTGTAATGCACCCAAAATTACCATCCCAACCATTTTTGTGGAAGTTCACATCCAGGACAAACAGTTACTATTTATGAGATAGTGAAAGCAATATTGCAAACACAGAGGACCCCGTGTTATTTGACTTGAAGAAATCACTAAGGCCAATATTAATTCCCTCACAAAATACAGTACATTACCTCACAAGAGGTAGAGTAAGGTCTCTATTCACCCCTTCAGTGCAAGTAGGTCTGCCACATCAAAGCGTCAAAAACGCCAAAGTTTAATGCAAGAGCTTAAACTCTGGTCTGAAAAATCAAACTAAAATAGTAAGAAGGCCTATTGCAGGCCCCCTGCACACATAGAGGAGGACTGAAGATCAATAAGTGCATGGGCATGGCTAATGACTAAACAAATACTGCTGCAAAGCTTGGAAGGAAATTTGGAACACAGCTCAGAATTCCTGGTTTATTGATTATCTATCTGTAAGTCTGTGATATGCATCTCACTGGCAGAGGCAAGTTTTTATAAATACTAATTACCCAAAAGTTTTTAGACACAAAAAACACAGTATTTTTAATGAACCCAGATCACAGCCATTTAAAAACACTGAGAAATCATTCTGGGGGACTGTTCAAGTGCAAATTCTCTTTAGAAAGTGTGGCATTTCAACCAGCTTACTTACAATTAAGGAATACAGCTATATAGCCACAGAAAGTCAACTCCTAATAGCAAAAAAGAAGTAGGATAGATACCAGTGAATTAGGCAGCAGTAAAAACATTTTACTAAGAAAACAACTTTTGAGAGTAATTCTACCTCTGGGTTTTAAAGAGCATTTTTCAGTTCCTCAGTTAAGAGTGACTTAGTTCACTACAAAGTGACCCAGACAGGGCTGGACACAAGAATTACTTTATCCCAACTACCCATCTTAAGCCATGCAAGCAGGGCAACCTTGGTACCCCTCATCCAAAACGGGATCCTCCAAATCTCACAGGGCAGAGACCTCTGAGCTCTTCAGCCCCTCCTCAGCTGTGCCTGTTGCATTTCCAGGTGAGGTTTTCCATGGGCAGCCCTGCTCTTCAGCGTGCCCTGCTGAGGAAATCTGCGTGCTCACAGGATCAGGATTTGCACAGGAGAGCAGTACAGGACAAGGAGCACCAAAAAACCCCGAAACAACAGAACAACCCAACCTCCTACAAAAAGCTGGCTGAAGAGGTAAAACTGAGAGATATTCGAGGAAAGACAGACCTACTCTTGTTGTTCTTCCACTATGTTCTGAGAAAAAAAAACATGCCCAAATTGTGTCCTAAGAAAAGAACAATTGCACCACTTTCCTTTTATCTTTGCCACAACCCAGAGCCACCAAACATTTTCGGCTAGTGGCTTAAGTCTGAAAAAGCAATATCTATTCAAAGGTATCAAGTTTTTTTTTCCTCTTAGAGGGTCTCAGAACATGCACTGCTTAGGCTATATATTTATAAATATATGGTATATATACACTTATAAATATACTTGCTTACACTGATGAAATAATATACTTGCTGAACATCAACCAGACACTGGTCCTGAGTATTTAGCAACCCAACAGGACAACACACGTTGTACTGGCATTGAGTAATCCATAAATAAATATTTGCCATGGACATCACATCCTTGGACACCATATGCTTTAGGACAGTAAAGCAGGCATGGCACATAATAAACTTGATTACCTACATTCCATTAAGACTTAGAGAAAGCTGAGCATCTACCACTCAAAGTGCTAGGGTTGTTCTGCCACTGAACTGCTGGGACTTCCCACACCCCCCTATCCTTTCAGTCTAGGAACAAACACACAAAATTAGTCTGTGTAACAGATTGCACTAAAATATCTGGCACCCTTACAATTCATAAATGTTTGCCAAATAACATGTATGCAGAGATATCTTAATAATAAATGCTGCAGCTGTTTGCTATCTTAGGATGCAATAGAGAAACAGTGAGAAATTATCTGTTATCATTGTGTTACAAAATGAGAGTCGACACAAAAATAATAAAGACATTGTTTATGACACAGTTTACAAACAAAATAATGTATTTCAGAACTTCAGATAAAAATCTGGAGAGGCAGAAACCCACAGAAGCAGCATCCTTAACTAATCAAAGAAGTCTAGCAGCAAATGAAAGGCATCTTTTGAATGTGTGTTTCTCAATTTTTTATTTTTTTTTTTTTTTTTTTTTACATTCAGGCCTGAGTCCCCATGGACACAAACGTCAGGGACAACAAAACCCACTGTGATCCTAAATTCACTCATAGTCTCTCATTTGGCATGTTCACTGCAGCCAGCTCCCAATAAAGTGTGTAGTGCATAGGTCTACCAACAGGTTGAAAAACACAATTCATTTGTAAAAGAAAGTGTATTTGAAATTTTGTTTCATTTTACTTTTCACAGGTCACAGAAATAAATGACTGCAACCAGCAAAGGCAGAATAAATTCCGCTTCCAAACCTGTGACTCCTATCAGATACTGGATAAAAATTGGCTACAATTTCCACTGAGTTTGTATTTTCAAGTATGTCACAGAAAGACAGAGCCCAAGCTATTGTAAAAATGACATTGTCAAGAATGGCAGACCTGAATTAGACTTGTCTGACATGATCTGAACTATTGATTCATGCACATACACCACATTTTAGCAATGAAATACACAACTCCAGCTCTTTGAAGTGTTTCAGAAAAAAAAACACTGTCCACAATCTCAGTACCACCCTGCCCGTTTCAAAGACAAAAGTTCTGCACAAATGTCAACAAATATTTCAGACATACAATCATGATGAGAAAGTATCACCTTGTCAGGTTTGTCCATCTCACATAATAGCAGTCTGGAGCCTACAGACCTCCCAGGCTAGAGGAGGTATTGCTGCCTCAAACTGAATTCAGTTCCAAGAATTTATCAGTATTTTACCTTTCTTTTATTGCAAATTTGGGAGGGAATTTAGCATGCATGTGTGGCAGAGGCCGCTTGGCTGGGTGAGTGTAACTATACTGTAGCTTTTAAGAACAGAGGCATCAGGTCAGTGTAAGATATTCTTTTGGGGATTTCCTCCTTCCATTTCATTTCATTTCATAAAAGGTGCATTTTAAACGCAGTCTAAAAACAATGGCATTTTCCTCCTATACAAAGATTCCTACATTTTAGGGGAAATCTGCTTACAGCCACACTAATGGCAGCTACCATTTCTGGTGATTCAGAGATTCCAAGATAAATATTTTTTTTCCACATAAAAGTTGCAAAAGTAAGTTCCAAGCAGTTGTATAACAGTGAAATGGCACTCAGGCAGCTGCTAAGGTGTAACCTCATTTTGAAGTCACACAGGTCATCTGGAAACACAGTTTGGAGTAGAATTTTTATAGCCTATCTCTAGGTGGAGACAATACCATGCAGGCTTCCTCAGGACCCCATGAATTATGTTCAGTATAATAAAAACAGTACATTCAGAAGGTCCCTAAAAGCCTTGGAACAGAAAATAACACCCGTTTTATATGCCTTCATCCAAAAGGGGAACAGCAAAACACAGTGACACATGTTGCGTGTCAAATTCACCACATGAAGTGACAATTTCATTTACATAAAAGCAACATCACAAGGTTTTAATTAGTACTAATGGTTGTTAGATTCTCAGAAAAAAAAATCCAAAATATGGCAGAAAGTGAGGAAATACAAGTAGGGCAAGTGTAAAATACACCACAATATATTCTTTGCTCATTTGACAGGTATAGTTCAGATTTTAACATATTTCATAGCAAGTGTCCTGCAGTACATTTCTTTAAAGGAGAATCAAGTTCTAGTATCATTATTACAGCAATCTGTACTCTAAAAGAGCCTCTAGTCAGCACCCACAGGAAATATTTGAAATTACTACATTTTGTTTGCACAACACAAGAATACTATGTGGGGTAAAGCTGATGGATTTAGGACTCAATTTCCCTCGCCCCAAAGCAGCTCAGATTGGTGGCATTTCAATAGATAATTCCAAAGTCATCACCCTGAGTTGCTGACAACAGTCAAGACTCAGAACTGAAAAGAGTGAGGATCGAGCAGGTTGGGATCCCTGTAGTCTGGGAGCATCTCCTCTTCCTAACACCCAACCTCACTGCTCTTGCCCTGGAGTCAAGCCTTTGGCCAATGAAGGCACCCAGATTTTGCAGCTAGTCTGGAAATCTTTTCATAAGATTGGTGAAGAGTTTGCATACAATAAATATATGCATAAATTATAATTTCAAGAGTTTGATTTAACAAGGACTTGGTCTGCCTTAAAATACAATGGCCTCCAAGGATCACTATCTACAGCTGCCTTGCAGATCAGCTCGGGGTCCTCAGGGTTTGAAGCTGTTGTATATTAAATTCATAAACAAGAGAAAGGGCTTACAAATACTTACAAGCAGGCATAATTTGCTTTACCCCTCTTCCTTCCATTTTTTAACTTGCAAAGACATTAATTCACATCAGTCACCTCCCCCCTACTGACAATACAGAAAGTAGAAATTAATCTACCAAGAAAGACAGACACTAGATTTTGATTATCTTAGCCCAATAGTGGTTTTACAGCAGTATAACACTGCTGACTTGTATTCTGTTCACTTTGCCTTTAGTGAAGTCACAATCATAAAACTTTTGTGACTGGCAAACCTACCAGATGCCAATACATCACTCTGTGTCATAGAGTTTGAGAAGCATGTATTTCATCAGGTCTTTCTTCCTCCTTCCTTACAGAAAAAAATAACAAAAATCAGCCAACCAACAAAACTAAAAAAAATCCCACACACATCTGAATCTGGGACATGTTTAACAAAGGCAAGGAAAGAGAAAAAGCCCAACGTGACCCAATCTATTTAGCAGAATACTTGAGGAACGAGGTGATGGAGAGAAAATAGAGTTCATGTGTGGAGAACTAAACTAGAGCTAGGAGATTCAGCTTTTTAAAGATCCAAGATTACATGGGGCTTTCTTGGGACCAGCTGCAATCCAGCAAGCATTTAAACACTATTTATGACCTTAATTAGAGTCAGGCTGCCCTTGCTTTTCTGTGTATATACTTGCTTGGCTATGCATAATTTCACTTAAAATTTTTCCCAGATCCATCATAACTATGTTTCTTTAATACACACTTGAATACAAAATCATAGAGCTCAAAGACACCATTCAGATATTTCTCCCCTATCAGCTAACAGTTGGAGCTGAAAAGTGACTGGAAAATCTTCATTTTCCAGCCCAAAAGAGAAACTCAGATCTTGTAAACATTTTTCACTCTGTATGTTTAGCATTGTATGTTAAGCATTGTAACCGTACATCATACTGAAGACATTAAAACAGTTAAAGTTCCTCTTGTATTTAAAGATGAAAGCTCATTTCCAAACAAACTGATAGATCACCTTGATTCTTTAGGTAAACAACAAACAACATGCTAGTGTAAAATGTCCCAAAAAAATTAAAATATCAGTTAATTATTTTCTGAAAGTGCCAAAAATAAAATAAAGCTTTATTACAAAAAAAGACAAAAAAGACAAAAAAACTATTTCTAAAGTACTCTTGAGCACAAGTTTCAAAATTACTTCAAAACAAGCTAACTCATTCTCTTACAGCGTAGTAAAAAAAACTGGCCACAAGGAAGAAGAAGCCCAAAACTTTCCAGTCTTGGATTTAAAAATGACAAACTCAAACTATACCATAAGGCAAGCTGACACCCTGAAAAGTATTCAGTTTGGGAATTGGTCTCTTTTTGCTATCTCAGCCCAACTCCTGATGTGTTTTCCATGTGCTCAGTCCTCAACCTTGGGAGACCTTGCTTTGCAAGGCTGAGCAGGGGTGATGTCCTTTGCCAGGGTGACCTGGATGCCCCCAGCCTGTGCCTGACAGCACAACCCACGCTCACCCTGCAAGGAGATGCTGCTTTTCCTGGAGCTGCAGGGCCACAGGTTTCCCTGAGACTGCCAAAACAGCCTCGCAGAAGAGTGACCCTGCTTTCTCCTGCAGGGAACAGCTGTGCCAGTAAACTTAAACATCAGCTGATTGCATTAATTCAGCAATTAGTCATAATTAGAATGATCAGCTCTCGTGCACTAAGGCCAGCTCAATGGCAATAAGAGAAAATATTATACCTGAATATGGAGACTCAGACTGAGAAACAAGTCAATGAGTTTCAAATGCTTTAAAAGCATTTGTAACAAGCTGGAAACTCGTCTGAAGTTTATACTGAGAAAATCACTCACAAATCCACCTTTTTAATTTCCTATTCCTTTTCCCCAAAGTTAGGCTCGAACATAATTAGATTTTTGCAGAATTCCATTTTGAATCAAACACTGGAAAATACCACTGTGAAGAACCCAAATGGTCACTGAATAATAAACTGTTTTGAAATTAATTCATAAGATCACCTGCAATTCAGGCATTTCCTGTTATACAAGGGAGAAATACGAAAGCAATTTGGTAGGAAAGGGAACACAAGAAAAACTGCTTCAGATAGAATCCATTTCTATAACAGAAAGTTAGAGATAAGTAGATCAATGCAGTTCTAGTGCAGTTTGGCAATGAGAAGAAAAATAATTCTTGCTTGCAAGAAGTTCAAGGACATGAAGTAAGTCACAGAAATTTGTTGTTGAAAACAAGCATTTTATTCCTGCACCTGCAGTATTGTCTTGCCAGATACACAGACTTGGCCAGGCAGACGTCTTGTCTATTGTGCCAATTTGGTAACCTAGCTACAGTATCAGAGACCCACTTAAAAGACAAAGGGAAATACTGCATTTTCCAGGGGAAAAAAGAACTGGGTTTGTCAATAAAAGCAAGCAGTATTAAAGTAACCAATTCTGGCTTTTTTCAAAAACATATCAGAAATAGACAAAAATAATCTACAATGTAGGTTTCATGTATTCCCTACTTTCTGCATGTAGAAGAAAGTTCTGAGAAAGCTGCTTCATGAATATGTCAGGAGGGTGAATTTTATTTGGGGATGGGACCTAGTTTACACATCAGAAAAGAGTCAACAACTGGGAATGTAAGTCTGCATGTAACAAACAGGTTGTCCCCATATTCTGGTGACAATCCACATTAGTCATGAGCCACAAATCTGACCGCCAGGCTAAACTTGAATACAAACTAAATTCATCATGCCTCACTTGACCACAAATCAGATATGGTTTTCTCTTGTGGTCAAGGACTGAGTAGAAAATTTTATGTTAATAAAAAGAATTACTTTTATTACTTACCCATCAGAACCACTCAGTGGACTAAACAGCAAATGAGCTCTCTTGCACCTCAGATAATACCTATCCAGCAGAAACACAGCAGTAAAGGCAAATATTCTTCATCTTAACAAAAATTCTTGTGTGGAATACTATAACCTTTTCTATAGTTCTTTGGAATGCAATGCTGGAAGAGGTTTTCAATCCTGGTAATAACTTGTCATCCTGATGGTGAACAGAAATGTAGAAAGTACTAAACTTTCAGGAAGAAGAGTACACCTCAGCTGCTTAAAACAGTTTTTCACCCATACAAAATAAAAATTTCTCTCTAAATCAAGAGTTTCATATAATGCCACAAAAAAATAAATAAATCTAATAGTTGTCACCTTTATCCATTTTTAACAGACATTCAGAGCAACTCTTAATCACGTTGTCTTTTCACTATTTCCAGTGCCTCTGCAAGAAAATCATCAGCTTTCAAAGAGTAGCAGCAGCAGTAACACAAATGGCTTGTATCAAACCATGGTCAATTTGATTACTGTCAAGAAATATCAACTTTTCACTGTCTTATTGTATAAACCAAGAAAAAAGTTTTACAATTACCTTTGGACAACTCTGTTAACTTGGATAATGCAGCACTTTCAAAATCATGTCAAAAGGCTTCCTCAAAAAATGACAATAAAGAAGAAGTTTACATTGTAAACATATTCAATTTAAAAATTAGAAATATGACCACTAATCACATCTCTCAGGTTCAGGGTATTTCACCAATGCCACCTTTACAAGCTCTCCTCCCAGCATACCAGTTGGTTTTGATGCAGTTTCTTCAGAACTGATAAAGACCTTAATGAATTACAGAAATGTCAATAACTGTAGGCACAAATTGGTCCATTAGGACCATGAATTTTCACAGTTCTCAAACCGTTATCAGTTTCTGCTATTCTTTATGTAAGTTCCTATTCCAAATATTATGTATTTGTTTTGTTGACACAAAAAAAAATGAGGTTTCTTTTCTGAATTCTCAGTATTTCATTCATGAGCCTTTTTTATGCAGCGATTCCACACCTAACAGCAGGCCCTAAAGCAATCACACACCCTAAACAATTACAACAACTCATAAAAATAAGCAGTGCATAAAACGTAACAGAAGAACATTACCTTACAATACTTGACACCCTCAGGGGATCCATTTTCCTTTCACAAACACATAGCTCCCTTTGACATTAATGGGAGCTACATGAATAAGAAAAAAAAGCAATAGATCCTTTGCTTGAAAAACACATTTGTGCCAAGTGGGTATTGGCAACCTGTTTAGCCCAGGTGATTGGTGGGGATATTTACCCAGAGATATTTACCTGCAGGCTGCTGGTTCATATCCCATACAGCTGCAAACCACAAGTGTCATCACTGCTCTGAGGATCACTTGCTGATTTATTGTCTTGGTGCACTTAACATTCACTTGTAAGGAAGAGCACTAATTGGGGTATGTTCTGTAAAGTGGTCCTTCCAGTGTGTTTAAATACACTGGTACACTCCAGTGTTAATTATAGCAACACAATTTGTACAGCACTGGAACAATTCTCTGCCACTGGGAAATATGCAGTAAATTACAGATAAACTTTTAAGTTTCTAGATCTCAACACAGTTATATGCAATTAGATGCAGCTCATTAAAAAAAAAAAAAATAAAGTCAGAACTAGTTTGTATTCTGTATTTTCCTTCATGTTCCAGGAAATAATTACACAAGAACAGAGGTAAGTGAAACAAACAAACAGGTTATACCTTTGTATCAACTGTTAAAAATGGCAAAATCTATACCTCTGCTATATTCCCATATAATTATATTTATATCTATTTGGTCACAGAATTATAGAGATCAGCCATCACATAATACGCTTCTGTGGTAGAGTTATGAACCAAATATTTTGAGTTCACCTCTTAAATCCCAGCTTGAATTTCTGATATGGAACCAAATGTAATAGCTTTATGAAGGTAAGGCAACCCCACCACCAGCCACCAAAAATGGAAAAAAAAAAAAGTTTAAAAAAATAATTTAAAAAACATTAACAAAACATCAAATAAAATCAGGAGGCACAAGAAATATGAGGTTAATAAAACTAATAAAACTCAAAAACCCACTGACTTTCACAAAAAATAAAAATTTCTTCTGCCCTGTATATTCATCCTTAGCCCTCCTGTCAACCTCCCCTTTTCTGACTCTTCTCCCACAGCTCAGTTTGTGTTCTCTCTTCCTCACTGATGCCTGGAAATGTACGCTTGCTTTCAGGCACCTCTGTATATTCCACACCCTCTACCATTAACTTTGCTAATTAGGGTAAAATTATTTTCTGGTTCTTCCCAGACCATTATTTTTTAAAAACCCAACCAAATCTCAGTTTGTATCTAGATCACATTTTATTGATGATGCACCATCACTAACTCTTGTTGTCGCAGCCACACCACAATGTGGCCTTTACACAGTGTGTAGGCTTTTAAAGAGGGAAAGGCAGAGGCTGCTTAAGATTTCCATGGTTCTAAATTAAGTACTCTTTCAGCCAGCCTAACTACCTAACCATGCCTTGTACTTGATCTTGTGTTAATACAACTGCTTTCCTCTGAAATGGAGATCAGTTCTGCTCAACCACAAGACGTCTTGTTGGTTTTGTCATTAATCTTATGAGCAGGATGCTCAGATGAAGACATTCTGCTGTGTAAGTACATTTGTCTCTTAGAAAACTGACAAAAATCTTTCCACTATCTGAGATTAAATTTCTTAACACCACTAAAAGCAGTAGCTGATCCCTTCACAAAAACACACAGGACTCTCTGACAAAAAAAAAAAGGGGGGGGAAAAACAATCTTCTACAATTTGGCATCTAGGATAGCACAGAAACCTAAATGTCCCTGTTAGGGACAGAAATCAAAATTATTGTTTAACAGAATAACTTAACAGAATAACTTAACAGAACAATTTCACCATCTACACTCAAATTTACTCCATGTTGAGATACTATCACACAGGTAATATCCCTTTCTGTCACTTGCTCCTGCCATAGAGTTAAAGAGCCATGACCATATATCTATTACAACAGAAGTTTGGCGTGCTTGAGGAGGGACAGTTTTGGGAACAGACGCTCCATCCTATTGGGTCTTGACAACAAATAACAAAGCTTATATCTCGAAGAGGTTTGAATTTAAAAAATGCAGTGTTTGTTCTGAAAGCAGGCGAATATACCCTTGTCATTTAAGGCAACAATGGTGACCCATTTTTAGACTCTGTCTGTAAACAGCATTTCATGTAGATGCCTTTATCCCTCTTCTACACACTTCTGCTTCTTTCTGCTTTGCATTAGCACAGTAGTAGAGCAATGGTACCCTGACCCATGGCAGCTGTTTCCAGTTGTTAACGTGATAAAGTCATATCAAATAGTAAAGGCAGAATTTGCTCATTTCCCAGCTCCTTAAAAACTCAGAGCTGTAAATAAATTCATTGTCCTTAGTCACAGTGAGTCAACTCCCAACCTTTTAAAAAGTTAACTCTTCTGCCTCTGTTTGCCCACTACAACAAAGAATTCTGCAATATTTTGAAATAAAAAATATTTAGGGATAACACACAGTTGTAATCTCAGAACACAAAGGAATTTTTACTTTAAAAGCAGTTTCTGAAGTGTACATTTTTATATTGTCACATTGACCTACTCACCCACTATCTGCCCATTAAGTAACTTCAGTAAGGTTTATTTTTATCACATCCCCCTAAACAGATACTTCTCTAGCAATCATAGAAAAAATCCCGCAGCAGAAAAAAGGCCTTATTCCATTCTCACATCAATATCAAGTACAAGGCTAAAGACTTTCTGACATCCCGGCCAAAACAGTTATGGATCTGAAGTCAAGTTTCTGAAATCCATAAACTAGAATGTTGATTTCAAACACAGACAAAAAATGCTGTTAATGGGCAAGCTTTTAAATTAAGGGAGACTGACAAGCTTCAAAGTGCAGTGAAATAAACTTGCTCTGTTCATCCATTCCTCACACAAATTTCTGCAGAAACACATCAAAATAGCACCAGATTCAGAAACGACATGAACAATCTAAATAATTGCACTTGGCTGTGCACAAGTATTCTGTAGCTCTGTAAATTATTTCCTGCAATGATACACCCCTGCCTGGATGCTCAGCCTCTCTGAGAAGAGCTCATAATTGAGTTATAAAAACACACTACCCTGAAACAAGACAGACGAGAGCTGTCTCACACCTATAAGAACTCTGTACTGATTTTAATTATGTTCCAGATTTCCTAATGACTCTGCGTACCTCCTAATAAAATGAAGATGATGTATTGATCTCAGCCACCAAGAACTTTGCAATTATGGGATTTTTTTCAAGAATGAAGAAATGAAGGAGGGAAAAAGATTCAAAGGGTGATTCATTGGGCCACAAAGAATCATTCTCAAAAGAAAAAAATATCGTGTTTTCCCCTCTTCCCTTGTGAAAGAGAATGAAAAATAAAACCATTATTCTGTATTTCAATGCCTGCAGCATATGCTTTTACAGGGTAATTCCTTGTGTGCAGAGATATTTTATTACACAAGAAACATTCCAGAAAAGAGCAAGAAAATCCAGTGAAAATAAGGGGTCACAGTAGGGTAACTTTTATTGGGAACATTCTTTACATCTTTAGGCCACTGAAGCAGTTAGTGTGTTAAGAACCCTTCAGTCCTGTCATTATTTAGAGGCATTCATCCCCCTTGCACTGCAAACTCCAGAACAAGCAACAGTCAAGTCCATGACCCTCTAAGATAAGAAAGCACACATCTGATATCACCCAGATGCAGATAACCTTTGGCAAATACTCACAGAATATCTTTTGACTCCAGTACTGTGATTTTACTGGACTACAGCAGAAGAATATAAAGAATCATGTGCTCAGGGACAAATGAAACTATTTCTCTTGCACGTAAATGGGGGTTTCATCCCTTTCTGCTACTGCTGAATGAAAGCAGACCTAAGAGAGACAGAAATTACCACAGTGAGAAGATGAGATTTTTTAGCTGATATAAAACTCAAATCTAGCTGGGCGGATGTGCACAGATGCTCCACATTCAATGACTGATATTACAACTCCAAGATACATAAGCTGCAAATTTTACAGGCAATCCTTTCTCTGGTTTTTGTTAGAGTTTCAAAACCAAAATAAAACAGCAAAAATCTCAAATCCAAAGAAACAGAGAAAGCAAAAAAATGA
This sequence comes from Cinclus cinclus, assembly GCF_963662255.1. NCBI lineage: Eukaryota > Metazoa > Chordata > Aves > Passeriformes > Cinclidae > Cinclus > Cinclus cinclus. Next base: position 14,373,745 of record NC_085055.1, read on the forward strand.
GCTGGAAGTAAATGAGAGAGTCACTGCAGTCACTGCTGATAAAATGTTTAGATCACTGAGCCACTGGAGTGATACTAAATATTGAGAAAGTTAGAATGCCCATAAAAGCAAACCGGATTAGCTAGCAAGCCAACACTATTCACAGCCAAACACAAGGCCAGGCATTTGGTAAAGAAATTCAGAACTGGATACTGTACCCTGAAAAGCAGTATCTAAAAAACTATCCAAGCAACATATTGGGCTAACATCTGCATTTCAGGATTCTGGCCCCATGCAGGGAGAGACTGGGATAGGTGAAAGCATCTCAAAACCAGAGCTGAGGTCTGGTTGTATCACTGTATCACCATCTTCTTTAACCAAGAATACATTTCTGAAGTTTATTTTAAAAATAAATAAACTACTTACAATCCTGAAAGATTATTTAGACCCTGACTCAACAGTATTTGAATATTCATCTAAACATCAATAAATTTTTCTGTAGGACACAGACAAATGCTTTCCTCTTCTAGATTCTCCAGGCTTATTTCCAGGCATTATCATTTTTAAAGAAAGCCATTTTCTCTACAATTCAAGCTGGGCATGCTTCTTTCAGACAAAGGAGAGCTGCTGGCCACACTCTCAGAAGGCACATTGAGCCCAGAATAAATAGCTTGCAGCTCCAAAGCAAGGTCACACTTTCATCAGAGCAGACCACAGCAATGCCAACAGGTCAATACACCCTTACCGAAAAATACATCACATTAAACTCAGTGCTTTGAATATTTCTTTTGTCTCCCATGAAAAACAGAACTAGTATTTTTCTGCAAACACTGGATGTTGTTAATGATGAGCCTTATGCAGAATTCACTATGAACAGTAAGATCTGCTACTTGTACAGCATTTTTTTAATAAGAGGGCGTTAGTCTTTTTAATTATATGTAAACTTACCCAGATATTTTTATAAGAGGTGTTCTCATTATTTTCACTCACATTAAAGGCCACATGCATAGCTAGCAGAGGAAAATGAGCAGTAAACCCCTACAAAGCTGCAGGCAGGGGAGGGGGCCATTTAGCTTTCCTGAAATGTTCATCTAAATGAAGCAATCAATTCATCCTGTTCAGACTGTACAAGTATTTAGACTGGCCTATTAAAACACACTAACAAATAGAATTTCAATGTCATATCTTCAGGGTTAAGTTCTCCATGGCCCTCTTGCAGGCTGTGGAGGGTTGCACCTGACTGGAGTCCAGGTGCCCAACAGAGCCACTCCATCACTTCCCTCCTCAAATGGACAAGGAAGAAAATACAGCAAAATGCTCCAAGGTCAAGATAAGGGCAGGGAGAGATCACTCACCAGTTATTCCCACAGGCAAAGCAGACTCAGCTCGGGGAAATTAATTTCATTTATTAGCAATCAATTCAGTGTAGGATAATGAGAAATAAACACAAATCTTATCACACCTTTTGCCCATCCCTCCCATCTTCAAGAGGTTAACTTCCCTCTCAAGTTCTCTGCTTTTTCCCTGCCACCACAGCCAGTTCTTCACACATGGTTTCTGCTGCTGCTTCCTCCTCGGGGGGAGGACTCCTGCCAACCTCGCCCTGGTCCAGCATGGGCCCCCCACGGGAGACAGTCCTCCACGGACTGGCACAGGGGCAATCTCCTGCACGGACTGCACTTCTGCAGCTGCTGCAGCGTGGATCCCTTCCACAGGCTGCACCTCGGGAGGAGAGCACGCTGCTCCGGGCTGGTGGGTCCCCTGTGGGCTCACAGGTCCTCCCAGCAAACCTGCTGCAGTGTGGGCTCCACTCTGCTCACAGGTCCCGCAAGGACCCTGCTCCTGAGTGGGCTTCTCACAGCCTCCCTTGGGCATCCCACCGCTCTGCCGTGGGGTCCTCCGGGGCTGCGGGTGGATCTCTGCTCCCCATGGACCCCCAGGGGCTGCGGGGGCACAGCTGCCTCTCCATGGGCTGCACCAGGGGAATCTCAGCTCCAGAGCCCGGAGCAGCTCCTGCCCCACCTCCTGCACTGACCTGGGGTCTGCAGGGAATTGCTGCTCTCGCACGTTCCCACTCCTCTTTCCTCTGGCTGCTTTCCCAACTCCGATATCACAGAGCTGCTGCCGGCACACCTGGGGCTCTGCCTTGGCCCGGGAGCTCTGTCTGCAGCTGGCAGGTGTGGGCTCTGTCAGATGCAGGTGAAGCCCCAGGCAGCTGCTCACAGACAACGCCTCTAGCCACCCCTGCTACCAGAACCTGGCCATCCGAAGGCAGTACACATCTAAATTCTAATGTGGGCAGCCCAGAGCTAGGAAGCAGTGATTTTGTGAGACCTCAGTCTATCAGGTTACAGAATAAACCTTCCTGCTCCAGGGTGCTTCTCAGAATTTTGTCAGAAGGTGCAGAATAAGATGAAGAAGAAAACATTTAACATTAATTAACATTCATAGCTTCAATTTCAGTCATTATTGTATTAGGAGAAATATTATGAATACGTACAGTGCTCTAAAAGTATTCTTGGTTAGTAATTAAAGAAGTTATTTTCAGGATTTATGACCAGTGAAATACAGACACTTTTTATTTGGGGTCTTCTGTGTAGGCATTTTTTAACTCAAAAATATTTTAGATATTTAAACAAAAAAGTCCTGCAAAACTCAAGGTCAAATAAGGCATATTTCAGTATTTTCCATGTCTCTGAAAGACAGAAAGGGCACATTTATTTCCAACAGAAGGATCAGGCTTTCACTTTAAATAAGAGACAGAAAAGAGAAACTCAGTTTAGCCAGAAGAACCCACATCCCTTGTGCCAGAAGCATAAAACAGAATCATCTGACCCCTCTCCCCTAGAAGGATCTTATTTTTGCTGTTATGAAGGCTGAATATTTGTAACATTAACTGTGTCATTTCGCTACTTCTTTGTTAAGTTTACCACTGTATATGGACCATTCAAATGTCTACAAATATAATTGGTAGTTATAATTTATTATAGTATAAAAATCGCTGATATACTTAAGTCATGGAAAACAGAGTGAATGAAATCTCAAGTAAACCATTCTTTGAGCAGTTCAGCATGTGCTCACTGAGACGAGGTTATCCATCTAGTACACAAGTATTATAAGTATAATACCAGAACTCAGTGACTCAATCCGCCTACTTGAAAATAAATAGTTCAGCTACTAATAACTTCTGAAATAAACAAATATTTAGGATAAGGACAGTAAATATCTCTCCTAGGAATCTCCTGCTTCATATAAGGTGAACCACAGCCAAATACTAAAAGACAATATAATGTAATAGGTATAGAAAAAACTGATTTTGAGACAGGTCAGAAGGGAATGTTTGTTTAAAAAATCCCAACCAAAAAAAAAAACAGTCAACATTTACTCTTATATTCTGTTTTTTAATAACCTGCTGTAAGAGTCTTAGAGTGAAGTCAATCTTCTGATATCTTGAAATACTCACACTTTACTGAAGAAAAAATAAATCCAGGAATCTGCTTTCAAATTCTGACTATTCTCAGAAGACTTGTAGAGTCCTCTGCCTGTAAAAGCAGTTTACTAGGTGCTGGGGCCTCAATCCATGAACCAGAAAAGACAGACATGAAAGGTGTCTGTATATGTTTCAGTCTAAAGTTATAGACAGGCATTCCACTAAGTAAGGGGAAACCAAGTGATTAACATGCTTCACATCTTTCCCCAGAGGCTCTCTTTTGTCAGTGACAGCAACACAGAGTTAACTACAAGCTCAGTAAATTATTCCAGTGGCAGCTACACCCTCGCCACTGCTGTTCCCCTGCAGCTTTTCCATCCACATCCACAACAGAAACGGAGCCCAGCATTTGAGGTCTGTGAAACAGCAAAAACAATCAGTTCTGCTGGCAACCATCAGCTCCAGCCTGCTGCCTTGTTCGGGAAGGGCCAGAACATCAAACCCACATCTCAGCTCCATGAGCTGCCATGCTCAGGTGAGGCCAGACCTACCAGCACAGGTCAGAGCTGTGTGTGCAGCTCTTTCAGAAGAAATCCAGCTCCCCAAATGTGTGGAATGCTCCTGGATCTGGAAATTGCTTGTCCAGATCATCTAGCAAGTCAGGCATTACCCTCATGACATGAGCATTGTCACAGCACCTCCTTTCCCCACTGGTTTCTCTCCTCAGACAGTCTGGCAGTACATGACACAATGATTTTCCCCTCATGAGAATAGCAGCATTCCATTGAAAACACTGTGCACCAAGCCACATTACCCTTGGGGACACTCGTCACTTTTACGGATATGAAGAAAGGAAGATGACAAGAAATAACAACTGCTGATCATGACAGCCTTCTCAGTGTCTAAAGTTTTCTGACAACATGATTGTCATTAATGCACTACAAATCCTAATTAATGGAAAGTGGAAATGCATGCCTTGCTGCTTCTTCCTTTCTCTAAAAGCAGTCACCATTTTCAAGTGCTGTCAAAAATGGCACCATTTAAAGGTCAAAAAGTTGACAAAAATGTGAGCAATTAGTTGCTGTCAAGTAAAAATTATGGTCTAAGAGATTACACTGCTAGAAGATTTCTGCATTCACAGAAAAAGAAAATGGAAGTAGATCAAAAAATAAGCCTTGATCTGTCCATATCTTTTTTTTTTTTTAAGAGGTGATGATTCACAAGAGACCAGATCATCTTCTGCTGTACTGTTTCTGGAACCAAGCTGCCCTTTTCCTGGATGCTGAATTACTAGTAATGTTCTCTAACTCAAAAGGAGAAACAGAGACAGACTGAATTTTTATGGGTACATTTGGATACCAGGCAAACTGAGGAACAAAATTGTAGACTGAATCAATGCAAGTGGCTTGGCCCTGCCTTTCACTGCTGAACGTGGCTCAAAGTCAGTTTTCAGCTCCTGCTGAGAGGGAGCTTCACCCCCATAAATGAATTCCAGAAGGAGACAGACTCTTCTTTCTGACCACTCTCCTATGTGCAGGCTTGGCTGTAAACATGACTGTACAGGCCACGAATTTAACCAAGCTCCCTCATGATTCTACACATGCATAACATATAACACATTTCCAAATTATTTTGAGTTCTTCAGCTGAAAAGCAGTGCAACCCCAAGGTATAACTTCTGTAATATATAAGCAAATTCTACCTGAGCTTTCATTTTCAGAAACAATTCAGAACCAAAGCATTAACCAACATCTAAGATGCTCAGAAATCTGAGGGCTAGATAACCATCTATATATGGAATCCAGAAAGGGAAAGAGATTAACTACAGTATTTTTTACAATTTTACAGCATCAGCCTAAAAATATCATAAAGTACACCCTTATTTAAATAATAACTTATATAATAATTCAAGAGAGCATAAAGGAAAGGATTTGATCCATTAGTTTAAATAGAGCTGGCATGTGATAAAGGTTACAGTCGCATTCAACTGCATTTAATGTCAAACATATTAGTTGGCTTTTCTAGAAAAAGTTTTTTAAAAAGAAATATATATATATATATATATGACAGCATCTTTGTCTGCCAGGATTGTCACACTAAGAACAGGCTCTAGCACAGGACAGAGAGAAAAATCACACAAAGAGCTGGAATTATAGGTTTTCAGTGCTTCAGAACAAATAAAAGATTCTGCCCTATTTTTTCACTAGATAGTGTGGCAAATAGGTTTTATTTGCTGTATTACAATTATTTTTATTTACCAAAATCAGTCTCCAGATAGCTGCATTGATCCTGCTACACTTGAGGCTGTTTAATCTAAGGAAAACTGTTGTTAAGAAAAATTTTTTTTTAAAAAGCCAACAATAGCAGCAAAGGGCATCTTTTGGAGTTCTAATGAGATTTTTCTGTTCAGTGCAAGTTTAACATTCCCACAGAACAGATCAATACCACGTTTTTCTCTCAGATATGTTGAGGAGCACCCTGCACTTGAACCCATCCAGGAAGATCAATCCCCCCTGGCACTTTTGACTCTCTTCTCACTGCTCTTCAGCAGAGTATTGGCCATGCAGCTGGAAGGAGTGTTAGATACAAGACAGGTGTCTGCAGTATTCCACTCATTCCCGTCATGGTCAAAAAGGATTTTTTTTTCTGGAGAAGGGAATACTATGTAGTCTAGCCTGAAAAGTGTGTGCTCTGTACTTTATTTACACACACACAATTATCTGGATAGATGAAAATCTTATATTGTAGTGCTGGTAGCTATTCTCCAATCACAAGTAGAGCACAGCTTTGAGAGGGTTCTAACTCTTTGCAATGTTAAAAAAACTAATCTAGTTAGGACAGCAATATCCAGCTGTATTCAGAGATGAAATTGTGCTGTTCTCCATCCAGTTACTTAATGTCTCCTGGCTACTTTTAAATTTCCTTTGAAGTTTTTCATTCTCCTTTTCCCATTTCACTTTACCCTTTCAACCACTCATACTTTTTCAGGACATGGTATGGGAATTAATTTATTTTTCCATTTCTTTACTTGTAAATTTTTCTGAGCTTAAAAACACAGTTGGCCAAAATTATAGGAGATTTCAACTACTGGTGTCTCCTCTCGTTTCCTATAGTAGACTATCTCACAATTCTATATTTCATAATAAAAAACGTCCATGAGAAAAGCAGGCTAAAAGGACTAGGGTTAAAGCCACCCACAAACATAGCTTCTCATTGAATGCAGCACTTGGGATTTGGTACACAGTGGAAAAGCCTTTTATTTTACTTTTTGAAAAGAGAGAAAGTACTCTGAAGTGAATTGATTGTCCTTGACCTTTTCCACCCACACAGCCTTTTTTCTCTTTTCTCTTGTTTTTGGTCCTCATTTCCATGCTGTATCGATACAAAGTGTGTGAAACTGATCCTTTTCCCCTCACATATATATGCTGTCCCAAACTAAAAACAAAAACAAAAAAAAAACCACCAAAACAATATTACAGGCATGACCTTAAAAGCTTCTGGCTTCCCTGCCTTGGCCACAGACTGTGCTATGCTGCTAACCCTGCCTGCTCACTGCTTGTGAGATCTCCTTGATACAAATATCATTTCTTCATCCAAACCACACAGCAAGAGCAGTGAGAAAAATAAGTATAAGCAAATACCAGCTGAATTCACAGCTGTTTTTTAATGAAGATGCTTAAACTCAGTCTAAGAGGTTTTGCACTCTCAGGGATAAAAGCAAAGAATGAAACAAACCACACATAACAGAACAGATTTAAAACTATCCACATACTCAAGCCATTCTCCACACATCTTTATTCTCGATTCCATTATATTTTCAGAGATTACAAAAATGGCATAAAATACTTAGATTAAAATATCTCTGCAAATCCTTTCCCCCATCTCCATTTGTGCCAAAACTGCTACTGCTATTACAGTTCATACTCAGTGTTAATTGCAGTTGTAATGACAAAGGTCAGTATTGATCCATCAACCCATCTACCCAGCAAGACTTCACAAGCTCATTCTCATTCATACAGAATATTGAACAGCATTAAGAGCTATTGACAACTTAAAACAGGGTCAAAGACTATGTCTTAGCTACTCCCTGCACGGTTATCCCACCTCAGGCATTCCAATAGCTTTTGGACTGGGCAGCAGAAAAAGGATAGAAGAGATCCTAAACTGCAGACTTCAGATTTTACAAATTAGACAGCAACTGTCAAACATTTGCAGTGTTTGGAAATGCAAGTCTCCCCAACAGAAAAAAACCAAACCAACAAATCCATCCCTCCACTGAATTCTCCTCACCAAAGGGTGCAAAATCAACAGTTCCATCCTTGGGTGTCCCATCATATCCTTTGGTTGGCCATACACCAAAGTGTTACTGGTTCATGATCCTGTACAACTCCTAGGGTAGCGCAACAACGACTCCCCCTTACCTATGGCAGAATGTCTGTCAGGAGCCAAAGCCTGAAGGTTTTTGGAGAGCTGAAAAGTCAACCACTTCCTGGAAGGCATGTGAAATCTTTATCCAGGAATCTGAACCAGATCAAAGCCCATAAGCCCTATATTCATAAACTATTTATTCCTATGATTAAAAACACCTCAAAGGGACCTGCTTGCTGGAAAAAAATAGGTGTTCATTACATCAGACAGTGTGCCAGAAGTAGGTCACCCTAAACAGACATTTATTTTAGAAGTACATAATTCAAAATATTCAACAGCACCTAGTACAGATTAGTGCTTTGGCATATATTTCATATATAGATGCTCATGTTCAAGCTGATGGCTCCCAAAGGCTTTTAAAAGATTAAATACTAAGCCCAACACTAACCAAAATGTGGCCCAGGAAGTCTCAGAAACTAAGAGATTCCAGAAGCCTTGGAAAGATTTCCTACCACTTTCTTATCCTGCAGGATTTTAAACCCTCCTAACTGTAAAGAAAAAAGGAAATTAAATCCACAGGATGAAATCCACAGCACCTGGTTGGTGTTGACATCTATATCTAAGTAAAAGTTTAAAACTCTAGGATTAAAACAACTCTGCATGAAAAAGAGCAATTTAAACACTACTGGTCAGGATACAAAAAACTGAACAGTCTTGCTATCATACAGTGTTTCATTAATTTTTTCCACAATATTTTGAGATAAATACTATTCTCCTTCATATTAGGACTATTTACAGCCATGCAGGGATGAGGCTTTCCCACCGAAGGTGGAAAATTTACTTTACTTGTAGATTTCCCATCTCCTTTCAAGTCCTTTTTCTGCTAGCAATGGTTGGCCACTGTTTCTCCCAAGCCCATGGAGCCCCCTGCAGCACCCCCAGTGCTGGAGCCATGTCCCACCCTGCCCACCCCCATTGTTCAGCTGGGGGCTTTCAGAGCAGTAAGGCACCAACAGCAACAAGGAAGGAGCTGTTTCTGGGACAACGTTGATGTTCAAGTGTAGGACAACACAGTGAGCACTGGGGTGGCCCTGCCCAGGCACGGGTGCTGGAGGGTGGCCCTGAATTCAGCTGGAAAATAAATTTTCTAACACAATTTGAAGCATTAGAAAGCAGATATTATTTATCATCACTGGATGCACCAAAGGATCAGATGTGTGTGGTGAAACTACAACAGGGTATTTATTCCCTCAGGATAATGCATATTTATTACAAATAATTTCCTAGCTCATACATAAACAAGGATATTGCTAGAAGCTGCATCCAGAGTCATGAAACACCAGGGTGGACTGAGGGCAGGAGTTGTGAGAAACAGCTGGCTGGGCTCAGGCTGCAGCCCAGGGCCAGCCAGCCACACTGACCCCAAGAAATTCCACATCACTGAACGTGGCTATTCAAAAAACCTACCTGTCTCCCAAAGAGAAACTGGAGAATACAAGTCTGACCAATTCCTACAGCAAAGCACAGGTCACAGAGACAAGACCTCTTCTGCTGGGGCCATACAGTGCGGGGTGCTTAAATGGAGATGTAAGACAGAGAAGAAACCAAAAAAGCTTGAAATGCTCTGGCTGACAATCTGACTCTGACAGGTAGCAAAGGAAGCAGCTTTTGGGTTCAGCACCGATTAAGCAACAGGGAAATAATGATTATTGAAATATACAATTAGGAATACCAGCTCAAAAAAAAAATGCATTTGGAGCCTGTTTACACCTAGGGTTTTGTGCAAATTGCTTTCAAATATACAAAACTGTGTTCGTGAAAGGAACCTCATGACTGATTTTCAATTCCCCTTTGAAGATGAACAATATCCAAGGTGATTTATGTTGATTATACAGTTAGAGTAAAAACGGTTTGGTTTTGGTTTGTTTCATTTCTTTTCCTGGTTTAAAAGAAAAAAAAAAAAAGAGCTATCAAAACCAAAAAACAGATACATTAAAAAAAAAATAAAACAAGAAAAAAAACCCAAACCTCACAGACTTAGGAACATAGGAATAATTCAGGCACAGATAAGAAAGGAAAAACCAAGTCTCTCTATTACAGCCATCCAGAGCAGTGGCATCAGGGAAAAAAAATACAACTCATTTTATCCTCCTACTTAAGCCAGGACATTAATGAGATGTGGCTATAATATAAAAGATGGAAAAGTGGCTTATATCTACACAAACCCCTTGTAGCTTTCAGTTAAGCACCTCCTTCTGCTCGCAGTAGCAGCCCGAACATATGGATGGTATTCATAGAAGAAAAATAAATGCTGGAATAGATTCAACGTATTGAACAAATCCTCTGAGTTTGTAATTCCCCAGCATTCTCTTCCCTCCAGATGCTACCCAGCATTTTAAAAAAATTAAGTTACATAAAAATGCCTTCATTCCTAGGAAATGGAATTTCATTTCATCCTATTCAGACAACTTAATAACTGTACAGATTTCTCTACCTCATGTTGCATAGGAAACCGATTTAGAAAAAAATGAAATCTTTTCACTAAAAGAAGGAAGAAAATGCATTCCAATAGATTTACATTTGCAGTAGATTTACATCTGCTGCTGTAGCAAAGTGCCACTGGTAGAAGTAGAATTTAGATAAAATACTTCAACATAAAATGAGTATCATACTCACTTATGACAGGAAAAATTTAATAAATCAAGACTGAAAAAAAAATTATTATTCATTCAAAGGAAGCCACATGGTAGGATGTGTAAATATAGTCTTGACATGAATGCTGTTATCTTCTATGGGATAATTTATATGAACCCCTTTCAGGGAAGAGCCATTAACAAGGCATAACAAAACCCGTAATTAATCTAAAAACAAGAATGCAACATTAAGTTTCCCAGCACCTCAAGTTTTCTAATGAATGAAATATTTCCTGCTGCCTTCTATCAGAAAAGTAATCTAATAAAGTTTTATTAAATGTACAGTAACAGAACAGATAGGTTTAAAGTACAGCCTCTGTACAGTGTAATGAGGTTTTGGCTCATAAAAATGCTTAGGCTTTCATTAAAGAGATCAATGAACCCAAAAGGAAATTAGTTTAGCAGAAGTACACATGCAGGTTCTGCAGAACACCACTGTGTGTGAGCATCAGGATGAGCCAGGACATCCTTCATAAAAGAATATAAATGAAGGCAAAGCCACAGTAAGAGTAACAAGACCACATCTTGACAAAGCACTAAGGGCAGCCCCAAACTTAGCAGTCACCTCTGAGTGCAACACATTTGAGCAAGTTCAATGAGAAAAACAGAGTATGAGAAAAAGCAGAGCACTGCACAGCCATGGCACCTCCAGAAGGTGCAGTGGAACATTAATGGAGGGAGGGTTTGCTTCCATGTAGGCATGTCCTGTACAGAGCCAAGGATTATATTTAAGCTCTTCTACACACCCAGTTCTGAGGCAGATTTAAACTGAGTGTGCACCACTGCATTGCTCTACAACAACATATATAGCTCATATCACAAGGAGACATACTAAAAACCAAGTCTAGGACTTGGAAATATTTGCACTTTCATTCCAGTTGCAATGATATATAAAAATTGCCTTTAAAGCTTCCTAGGCATAAGACATAAATTTTTAGTAGTAAATATTACTAAACAAGTAATAACAGTCATGTTGTAACAGCTAGAAGTCCCTCGTAGATCCAAAATATGCTTTCATCTTGTGCCCACCGCAAATTTCTGAGGTCACTAAGTACCTCTCTCATTCTTCCCACTAAGGAAACCCCAGCTGTCCTCAGACTGTTTTCTCCAAAAGTGTCTGGCAATAACACTGACAGTTATTGTTTAGCTTTTATTGCACTCTTTGAAACTAAGGAGCACAATATGTATTTATACACACAGAGAGTGAAAAATACAGTTATCAGATTCCTTTGGGCTTTCATTGAGCTGGTTTTACCTGTTCATCTGGGTTTTCATTTAATGGTCCAACAGATATAAATATACTTTTCCAAATACTTTACTGGGATGTTCCCCACTACCCAAAGTAAATATAATCAGTTAAAATGTAGATCTGTTTTATATGCAGTGCTTGCAAGAACATTGAGAGTAGCCACCCTTAAATAATCAAACATGATTAATAGTCTCCAAAAGGAATAACACTGAATGAAGTCCAGTTTGGAATAGTTACCAAGAAAAAACAAAATCCAATAAGTAAATATAACTTCTGAAATCCAAACATTGCTGAGGAAACTAGCTAAATATAAATCTAATCTAATCTGAGACAGACAAGTTTAGGGTATTGCCAAGCAGCAGCAGGAAACCACTGACCTTTCAGGTGTATCCCTTTTCCAATCCATCAATTGAATCACGTTTTTCAAAACTACATACCAGAGTTTTCAAAGTTGCAACATCAAAACAAAATTTTATGAGGGTGATATAGTGTAACATAATCAAATATTTATTGATGCTCCCAGTCTTGGTACAGGTTATCTAGAGTAAGAATGGGACAAATAGCTTCAAGTGCTCCTACAGCTGTCAGTAAGACACCTGAATACAATCTGTTTCCTTCTGATCATAGCAAGATTTAAAAGTCATGTACCCACAGTCACAATACAAGGAGAGGTGGCATCCATGACAGATAACAGCACTTTAAGAAGATTACTCCTATTCAAACTGTTCAAACAAACACAATGTTTATGTGGCTAGCTTAAGGGATAACAGCTCAACTGAACAAAAAGGTTTCCAGCTAAAAGTGCGTGTACACCAGGTTTTGGAATAGCTGTGCTTGGGGTTCCAGCCCCAGCAGTGTGCAGCAAACTCCTGGCTGCCATTATTCAGGCAATTCCCAGCAGAGAGAAATTTGCAATCTGAGAATGAACTACATTCAGATGATTGTGTGAAGTTCATCAGTAGTACCAGGCTTGCATGACACACAACTCTTCAGCTGGATGTGTTCCACTGAGCCACCTCATCAGCCTACTGCACTCTCAGGATAAAACAGTTTGGCTGGCCCTACTTCCTGAGTCATAAACAGAGACAGCAGCCATTAAGTGACCTGCTCCTCCCAGTAAACCAAGCAGCCACTGGGACACTCCACAGGCACCATCCACAGCCAACTGGGGCCAGAGGCACAGGGGAGAACCAAGGCCCTGGGGTGGACCTCTGGGGCCAGCAGCAGGAAAGGCAAGTGGCTATAAGAGAGCAAAAATAGAAAGACATAGGTGGATACACTCTGGAGAGACTTCAAAACTACAGAAAACTGCAGATAAAAAGATGAAATCCTAGCCTGGGATAATATAGCCAGCTTCATTCTCTCCCCATGCATCCCCAAGTCGCTGCCAGACAAGTTGCTGGTCAGTCACCCGCTGCCTGGGAAAGGGAGTTTGTAGCAGCTGATTAAGAGTGACTGCTCTTCAGCACTAACTGCCCATTCCTAAATGGTTTCATCCAGTAAGACAGAACCCAGATGATTACTGTTGTCCATACAGATCTATGGAAAAGGGAAAAACAACCAGGGAGAAGAGCCAAAAATAGATTTAAGATTGGCAGTTTTAATCTGGAAGTGCAAACCAATAACCAAGGAAGTGGAGGAGAGTTACAATAATGGGAACAGGGAAGCCGCGGGAAGGTGAGCAATGACAGGAACTTCTCAACAGCTCCGGGTGTCACAGCTGCTTACAGTGGCAGAGGGTTGTGTTTCAGGATCCAGAGGATCCCTTCAGCTGAGACAGAGAGTAAGGCTAAAGCCTGTCCTCCCCCAAATCTATAGCATCCTCACTGTCTGAAAGGCAACTGGATTTACCCAGGGATTTGCAAACTGGACGCTCAAAGTACTAATTTCAAAACCATTTTTACTCACCAAAAGCCTTTTTTGAGTAAAACAGGTCAGGTTAAATGAGACAATGGCACTCTTGGAAAAACAGTTTGTTGTACAAGCAGTAGCAGTAATTGATGCAAGTTTTGTAGCTCTCTTAGTTTTGCTATGCTAAACATTAAGCCGGCTGCCAAAATATTAGCCTTGGGCTTCCTCACAAACCATAATACTTCAATATTAAAGGCTATATTGTATTTTAAAATGTTAATTAAGTAGTTTGCTGTAGACTGTATTTTTCCTAAGTTTAAAATGGCTAAAATTATCCTTGATTTATGGAAAAAAGTGTTAAATCTTTCTCGACTTTGTGAGCACAAATGAAGTTACTTCAATTTAGACTTTCTTAACAGTGTGTACCTGTGCAGCAATATTTGCTAAGTACAATGAAATTAAGAACATTTTCATAATTACAGTGATTTTACTACAGATTAGTATCTCCAATATAACACAGCAATGTTCAATTGGGCACACAATGGAAAGAAAATAAAAGGCTCAAATTTCAGATCAACTCATTTAGTAATCTAGAGCAGCATGCTAAATGATCAACAATATAAGAGATATTCTGCTTATTCTATTGATTAAGAACACAGGCAGCTATTAATCCAACCAGATTCTAGAAAGTAATGAGAAATTAAAGACACTTTATAGTTATGTACAGATATATATCTGTATAAATGTACATATGTTTCAAGAAAAACTGTGTTTAGGGAGCAGAGTTACATAAATTTTCTGCAGTGCTGCAAGAGGCATTATTCCATTCTTTGGTACACAGAAAACTGGGATTAAGCAATCAAAAGAATGTTATGGTTTGAGATGTACTCCAAGTAAAACAATGTGTACACTGAAAAAGAATAATTAAAATAACAAACCACAGCACTGAAAAAAAAAAATGCTTGGAGGTTCACAGCTGTCTACTCACTAAGATTCAGAAATTTAGAATCTTCAAGTCTGTGTTATTGTGCTCTTTGCTAAAATGTGGATTAAACCTAAGTAAAACAGGCAGGCAGTAGCATTTCCCCCTCTCCATTAACCCTTCTTTCACAACAAGTACTGTCCCTTCACACAACACAGAACACCACCACAGTCACCAAGGCCCTTCTAAGAATGCACACTACAAACCAGGATTTCTCAAGACCAGAATATTTCATGTTGTGAGAGTTCACATCTTCCCCCCACCACCACATCCCTTAAAATATCCCAAGGGAATGAGCTGAGACTCACCTGACAGGGGAGCCCCAGGGATGCCTCCAGGAGCACAGGCTGCCTTTGCCTGTGCATGGGAGTGGGATGAGCACAGTGGAGCATCCCCAGGGATGGCTCCCAGCCCCAAGGATGGCTCTGCCCTGCCCCAGGGATGGCTCCCAGACCCAAGGATGGCTCTGCCCTGCCCCAGGGATGGCTCCCAGCCCCAAGGATGGCTCTGCCCTGCCCCAGGGATGGCTCCCAGCCCCAAGGATGGCTCTGCCCTGCCCCAGGGATGGCTCCCAGACCCAGGGATGGTTCTGCCCTGCCCCAGGGATGGCTCTGCCCAACCCCAGGGATGGCTCTGCCCAACCCCAGGGATGGCTCTGCCCAGCCTTCAGAAGCAGCACAGCTTCCCCCAGGATGCCCAAATGCACTCCAGGGTATAAATGACTGCAGGGCGAGGTGGGGAGACACTGTTTTAACCTCAGCAGATTGATGAATTAATATTTTATATTACATCTACGATTTCTGTAAATGGATGCACTGAGGTGATAAAGCAGGCAGGCAGAAAGAAAAATCTTTCACAAAATCTAGATAGCAAAATAACTTCCTCAAGGCCAATTTAATTAACATTATTAAAATGAATGCCGAAGAATGTTGAGGGCAGGGAGATTGGCATGATGGATTGATTGTCACTTCTAAAGAGAACAGAAAACTACTGCTTGGTTCAACACACATGGCAGAAGAATTTTATTCAAATTGATTAACCAGTATCTTCTAAGTACCTTAAGGTTTGTGTCTCCAACCACTTAAGTGAAAAGGATTTTTGACATTGATTGCTGCAACCACAGGAATCTGCTTTATGGACTTTCCCACTGCACAACTATAAAACACTGTAATTCTCAACATTCTTTTATTTGGCCAGACATTCCCCATGTGACATTTTCCAATGGAAAATCTCTTGGAAATTTTATCTTACTCCTGGGGAAAAAAAAAAATCTAAAAATTCTCTACAAAAACAATACAAGACTTCCTAGTACATACCCTTTGGGCTAAAAATCTCCCCATAAAATCTTAATACAGTCATTGAAAAAAATTAGTACTGAAGGGGATTTTAAGGGATAGGCAAAAAACATTTCCCTGCCCCAAGGGAGGATTAGCTGCTTCTTGATATTGCTGACAGATGCTTATTTCACTTGTTCTTTGAAAGTACCTATGGCAGAAATGCCATATTTCCACATTCAATGTGTGCTGTTTCCCCAAATTTTTCTTCTCCTACTTAACAGAAATCTGACTCTTCACCTTAGTTTGTCTTACCTATTGAACTATTCAGGTTATTCCCTTCCTTACCAGAGTGGCCTGTTTCTCATCCTGTATGAAGGAGTTGTGGTTGTCTGTTTCTAGAACAAATAAACCCACACTCTCATGCCTCCTGTTTTCTAGACCCCTGTGCTTTCTCTTTACTTTCCATCTGATCTCCTCCACATGGTCCAACTCCTCTTTGATATGCAGTGAATGGAAAACAGGAACCTTCTCCCAGCCTAGATCTATGTAATTATCTCTAGAGTATGGTCTGCTCTCCCTGCCAACTTCTAACAAAGACAACCATACCTGTCGTGCAGAGTATCCTCTGCACAGGGCACTGAAGCACAGAAAAGCAGCAAGATGGAGTCAATTTTTTAGAAAAAATTACAAGGAAAAACTACTAAAAATAATTTTCTGAATACCTCTAAGTAACGACATTACATTTCATACACCCTAGTGAGAGCTCCTGTATTTAGATGCTAAATGCAGCAATCTTGGATTCCGAGCACTCAGGCCTTATGCACAGGGAGCACCTTTGCCTTTGCCTGTCATTATTCTTGCAGCCTGATTTGTATGGTGCACCTGAGCAGCAAAGCTTGGTCAGGAATTGGTTTGGCTTCAGTGTGACAAATTAGAGAATAAATACACGGAGAATGAAATCTAAAAATAGAAAGCATCTTCTAGAATAAGAAGATAAGAAGAGGTTATACATGGCCCATGCCACAAGACACAGAGATGCAAAAAGAAATGCCTAAACAACTGAATGACAAGATAGATGAAGTAGCATAATATATGATTGTAAGCACAGCAATTATTTTGCCTTTTTTTTCAGGGCAAAAAAAATGCAGGAAAAATGCAGGTCTTACCCTGTGTTCCTTTCATATCATGCAGCTAACAAATTCTATTACGATATTGCATTACAGCCTACACACCATCACTGAATAAAGACATGTATATATTACTGTCAGCTACCAATTTCAAAGCCTCCAATTCCAGAAACATGAATCCATTTGGACAAAAAAAAAAAAAAAAAGAGGTCATGCAGAGTAATAAGTATTAAAACTCTTTGTTCCCTCTGTGCTTACATTGATTTCCTCTAGTTCCCCTCTGGAGGCTTTAAGAAATGGTATTTTACCACAAACACTTCCAAGCTCAGGCTGCATGCTGGTAGGAATCTATGCCTACCCTTAGGACTTCCTAGAGAGAGACTCCTAAGATTGATGTAGACACCTACAAAAGTAGAAACATAATGGTATAAATGATAAATGAGGACTACTGTATAACCATATCAACCCTTGGAATATAAATTCTGGATTTGACTATGGATCCCATACACTTTCCTCTCAAATTCAGTCCTAGCTCACGATCACTTTTTGCAGACTGTACCTTGTAATTCAGGTGTAGTCCATGCTGAAGGAGGGAAAATGTGTCCTCACTGCAGTCAGCCATCCTGCAATAAATCATTCCTCTTCTACATCAGCCATCCCTGCTCTCTTTA
Organism: Cinclus cinclus; assembly: GCF_963662255.1. Lineage (NCBI taxonomy): Eukaryota > Metazoa > Chordata > Aves > Passeriformes > Cinclidae > Cinclus > Cinclus cinclus. The sequence continues at coordinate 14,391,371 of NC_085055.1, forward strand.
ATTCAGCACAAACTATGAAACCTCAGAATAAAGCAGTACACTGTGATATTCTTTCTGTAGGTTTTGCAACATGTGATCAGTCGTGTGCATGATGCAAGAATCAGGACCAAGCAGAGCCTGCACATTCACAGGTCCCTTACTCATGAGGTCACTGCCTTGCATTCTTAGCATGGCAACTGCATGTTCATTTATGAAAACTGCACCTCCAGTGATGATGCAGTATGAATTAAGGTGTATTTCCATTCAAGGGTCAGTGAACAATTAACAACCCTGCAATGATACTATAGCTCAGAAATTCATGCAGTTTCACACACCTTGAACCATCTGTGTTCAGAAGCATTAGAGCTTTGGTGTTAAAAGTGTTCTTATCAGTAGTTAGTTAGTCCCATGATAAATCTGAGCAGTGAATTTAGCAGTTTGGAAACAGAGTCAAAAGAAGCAATGTGTAATTTTTATTTCCACACATTTCTCTAATTGCTAATTGGACCTTCCTGGACCATGAAGATAATTAGGTTATTTTTCCCCTCATTTTGTGATATCTCAACTTTTGCATACACTGTGCCTGGGAGAACACAATGTTCCAGCTGAGGGAAAAAAACACTGAAGGATGGTAATTAGAGAAAATAGCAATGCAGAGTTTGACCCATATCATGAACATTAACAAGTACTCAGGAAAGAGATCCCACTAGGAACGACCAGCTAATGATTGTATGAGAAGTGCCTTAAGTTATTCTGCTTGAAAAGGCTGAGCTACTGAGCAGGGTAAAGTGCTTGCTGGCAAACTGAAAATAGGATTTGCAGACAGGCCCCCACCCAAACCTCACATCAAGTTTGACATTTACAATTTAATATGTTTGTACATTGAGAGCACACAGAAGAGAAAACCGTTTCAGACACAGACAGTGTGTCTGGTTTAGGAAGTGAAAAAGCTCTAATTTCTTGTTTTCATAGAGTGAAGAAAATGTGTTTCATTATATGAGTAAGGGAAAAATATCTATTTTTAAGATGTCTGTATATGTTTTAGGATATACATAAATATTTTTGAAGAGACATAAATGTGTTCCTTGGTAATTTGAATATTTGAACCATTACCTGGGAGACTGTTCATACATGACTCTCAGTCTGAGTTCATTTATCACCCTTCACATCTTTCTTAAACTTTCACAAATTTGATTCCACAAAACTGAAATGAGAAGGAAGATATAGTTTTGTCTGCTTAGCAGTGACCCACAACTACAGAACATTCCACTTAGCTGTCTTGTACCCACACACATTAATCTCAAAATTTTGTTTAAGGTATAATGCCCAATGACATCCTCTAAAGAGTAGCCAGGCCTTAGCAGAGACATCTCCATGTATTTTGTCCATATGAAAGGCAGCAATTAACTCTTTCTTTTTTTCCCCTTTCTTTTCTCAGGATTAGCCAGCTGAAATGCTTACAGACATCAGTACATCTCCCCCACCCAAGGCTGGTTGAGGCAGTGGAGAGATGTGCACTCACATAATTTCCCATCAGAAGACTCTGCTTTCAGCAGAAGGATGTGGACAGGATATCCCCCATCAGTGGCAGCCCTGAATTCAGAGGGAATCCTTGTAAATAAAATGATCGCTAAACATTATATTCAGTGTTTTCCCATAACACACCTGATTTTACCTTCTAAAAATTCTAACTTTTATGAAGACTTCAGGAAAAATCCCTACAATATTTTATTCACACATTAAGATAGAATGGGCTGGAATATAACTACTAAGGAAGAAAGTGAACTGTAAAATAAATATGGTTTTAAAAATTCATTTAAAAGCAACAGATAGATTTCACAGTTTTAATAAAGGAAATGCATTGTAGGAGCAACACTTTATAGGCTAAAAACAATTAACATGTAGTATGGTAGTTTTCTGAGTCACACATTTATGATCTTACACGACACTAAAACATTAACTAGGAGGAAAGTGTAGCAACTTAATACAACTTAGTATAATTTCTTAATTATTAAGGCATTTTTTCTATTTTATTTGCAGTCTATCACAAATAGTGCCATCGAATTTATCTCACGTTTTTCCTAATTTACTATAACATTTATAATCCCTTTAACCTGAATCAGTCCGTATCCATAGAGATAAAAGGAAAAAAAAAGAATAAGGAAACATATTAAAGATTCCATTCAGCTTTCCCTGAAGGCTCCCAGGCAGTTTCAATTATAGCTGTGTCAAACATAACACTCTAATGGTCCCTATACACGTTGTTTCATATATTTATACTCCATGAAATTACTGGTAAAAAATAAGGACCGAAGTAAAAAGTTCCTAGCAAAGCATGACTGAAGGCAAGCTTTAGATAAATTATACATCAATTACAATTGTATTCTTGTAGCTATTACTGATACAAGATGTTCATGTGTCTCAATAGAACCCTCTCATTGGTGCCATTTTCCAAGTTGTACAGGCGCTCCAGGGTACCACCAGGTAAAAGACAGATAGAAGTTAGGGGATTGTCAGTTATGCTTTAATTCTCCTACTTAGAGGGTTGTTTGGCTTTTTTAATTTTTTTTTCATTTACTAAAAGCCTTTCATTTTTAGGTTCCTCAATATTTATAAGGATTGCATATGGCCCCAGCTTCAGCTGATCTTCAGTCCAAGCCAAATCCATATGCTTTTTCTAGTATTTGGTTTTGGCCCTTCAGAGATGCTATTTAACTAATAGCAAAGGGTATCTGGTACAGGTTTTATGTCCAGAACACAAGGTAAATAATTCCCAAAACCTACTTGAAGACACGTGGGAGAAGACAGGGAAAGAATTTAATTGTATTGTGAAAGGCTCTGTGGAAAACCCATAGGCTAAGAGCAAGCTTAATTAGCAGGAATACACGGTGATATTGGCCTGTGCAGCTACTACAATTAGAACAATATATGCACAGTTAATTGTTTCATATTTACATAGGTCAGGTACATTACGTACAGACTTGGTGCTGACTTCATTAATGTTTGAATAAAAGTTTAAAATGTTTGAGGTTCATAGGTCAGAGCAATTAGAAACAGGGAGTATTTGGTGCAGGTTTGCAGGGTGCTTAACTTCAGTGAGGGACACCTCAAAAAGGTGGATGCTGTGAAAACATCATAGAGAATGTTTGATAATGAGATACTTGTTTTTATCAGCACAATAATATGTCTTGCTCACTATATCGAAATGGGGGGGTCTGGTTTCATGTCAAATTATGATCCAGTTCTTGTCAACAGATTAGCAATTAGGCCAGAGAAGCATTTTGATATTCACATGTTGTGGAACTAAAATGCACTATATTTATCAACTTCAGTGCTTTAAAGTAAATATTGACAAGAAAAGATAGGAAAAAATTATTTGCTATCCCATCTGCCACTCAAAATGTCAAGTCTGAGCAATGCCATTTTTCAGTCTTTCCTGATATGTGATCATCAGATATTGTTTATCTTTACTTTGTGATGGCGTTATGAAAGAATAGTCAAAACTACAAAGGTCAAGTTGTTCCTTCTGGCTTGTCAAGGTATGTAATCCTCCTTCAGTGGACTTAGATTTTGGGACAGATGTGGATGACAGCATTTTTAAGAGAATTGAAAACCAGTTCTGCCACTGAAAAGCTTTTGGAGAAAAAAAAACAAAACGTATTGATCAGAGGACAACAAAGAAAATCATATTATAAAAGCTATTAAGGATTTCTATTATGGTACATTTATCATCAGATGCTCCTCATGGCTAGTGAGGATGGGTAAGGCTAAAGGGAGCCCTTATGCACGTTATCAGAAGGGCTGAATGCAATGTAAACACTGCCTATCAATTTCCCTGCTTTGAGAAATGCCTCTTTTACACTTCCATGGGAACATCATTTGGCATGATTTCAAAATTATATTTAATGGTGGTTTGGAGTCAAGGTTAAAGTTTCAGTCCCATAATAATGACTGCATGTGATGCATTCAATGATTGGGATGTGATTACAGTCCATACATGGTGGGATAATGTTATAGAGACTTTATAGAGATGGTAGTTGGATTAATTAAAGCAGGATATCTCACTTTTCTCTGTATGAACAAAACTGACTGAGCCCTTTGGAGGCAGGAACTGCAAAGGAAACTGGTTTAAATTTGCTTTCAAACTACACCATTTGGGAGAAGGTTTCTGAAAAACTACCTACATATGTGACATCCAATATAAAGCTTAACAGAGGAGCTTGGCCCAAGAATATTCTGCTCTTGAGATTTGAACGTTATCAGTTTGGAGTAAGAAAATTCTGTGCTTGAGAGATTTTAATTGCTTTAAACTAAATTTTATTTCTTAGAAACAGCTTACAGCTTGGAGCTGTAATGGGCAGATGCCACTGAGTAGAAAAGGTAAAATTCAAAAATTTTAACAAAATTCACAAATTCAGGATATGGGCATTGACTACATAACTCTAAGTTGTCCATATTGCTGGATTTTGGAGATAAATCACACGTACCTGCAAAACAGCATTATGAGATCCAGTTATTGCTAGCAGCATATACATTTAATGACAAAAGAGTATGACTTCTGTAGGCTCAACCTCACATACTCATTTGCAGATGTTAATGAGGTGGAAAATTAAAAAACACAACAGTATGTGGTATTTGCTAATTCCAACCATTAAAATAACTTATTTTGCATGCCTAGATCTAAAATTTTCTTAGCCAGATATCACCATGCTCCAGATTTAAATCACAGAAAGTGTGGAAGTGTAAATTATTGAATTTTGTTTTCACTAGAGGTTGTTTGGCTCATCTGTGAAGATGTACAAGTTAATTATTTTTATTCTATTAGAACAATATCACTAATGAGATGTGAGCAGAAGGGAGAAGAAACATGCAGCTGAAGTTATTGTCAGACTGTGGTAGTGCTATTTCATATGCTCCTGAGAATAGAATAGCAAGTACATCCATATAATTTAAGAAGTCAAATTATATTTTTTCTCAGCTCACTTCACATAACAAATGACATGTTCACTATAAAGTCCAATATTACATGTCAAAAAAGCAACAGGCTTGTGTCGAATAAGTACCTGCAACAAAAGAAATTAGATACAAAAAAAAAAAAAGAAAAAGAAAAAAGGCACGTTTGTACCTCAGTGCTATAAACATTTCTCAAATAATTTAGAGAACTGGGACCCTGGTTGAGCAGTCATTGGCTTAATACAGAGACGAACATTTTGTCTCCACTGGCCAGTGGCCGGGTAACAAGACAACTTTTCTTCCCTCACATGGGTCTCAGAGCCTAATAAACCCTTCTTTTCCCCTCCTGGGCAGTGGCAGAAACCTCCTCCCCATTCTCATCTTTCAGCATGCATTGCTGGAAGATCCCTTAGTGCCACAAGGCCCACGCGTCCCTGTGCCACAGCTTCTGCATTCCAGCCTTGAGCACCACACAAAACCCAGCGGGGCCAAGGACAGGGCTTTACCAATTCCTAAGGGCTCAGCTGCTTCCTGACTTGATTTGAAGGATTTGTGGTTGCATCCGACCCCTGGCAATAGCCTCATCTTTCTTGGTGACTGACACAAGACAAAAGATTTTTGTTCTCTTTAATTTGCATCTTTGCTTCCAAATGTGTACACGGGCCTCAGTGTTTGAACAACAGCTCCTGTTGATTTAGACAGTGAAAGCAGAACTGAAAGGACTAAAATTATTAAAAATATCGTATTCACCCTTCAAATAGATCTTTCCCTTTTTTTCCTTTTTAAAACCCTGAAAGATAAAGACTGAAACAGTTCATGTGACATCATTCATTGACTTTGTAGCCTTTCCAAGTCCTACTGATCTGGTATAACTTTAATGACACAGTTACTATTTTTTGCCTTCCAAGCAATCATGATCTCAATGGAAGTGACAGTAAGAGATGCTACCACTGAAACTGTGTCTTGGGAGATAGGGCTTTATTGGAAGAAATTCAATACACTTTTGACACAATGAAAACACTATTAACAGTAACTAAAATACATTCATAAAAGCAGTTTCCTTTCAATAGCAAAATCCTTGGTATTTATGCTGTTAAGGAAAGAAAGGATCTCTGTGGAGCTTTGCAGTGACATTGTGCCACCCTCCCCGCAGCCCTGCAGATGCAATGTGACTAATGGCACAGCCATTTTCTTCTCAGAAAGTTTAGTCTCACTGGAAGTGACACTAAGAGAGAGATGCTTCCACTGAAATCATATCTTTGGGGATAAGAATTTCATGGAATTGATTTATCTATGGCACAGTGAAAACACTAACAAGAGGAACTCTGGCATATTCACAGTAGTGGCTACTTCTCAAATGCTAAATCCTCAATAGCTGAGACTTCAAAGGACAGCAAACATCACAGCTGGAGCAGAGCCTTAATGCATTTTGCAAAGCTGAGGGCAAACAAACAGGTCTACCATCAGCAAGCCTCTATTATATTTTGAAGAGAAAGTTAATAAAGTTTCACAAATTCAACACAGCAGAACAAAAATTTTCATTCCATGTTTAGTCTCTGTACCTAAACTCTGTAGCAGAAAAGACGTCCTTAAACTCTTCTACTAAAATAACAGTGTTTCTCCTCTAATTACAAAAACTATAGAGGCCAAAGTGACCTCAAAACACAAACCTGAGATACGAGGAGGCTGCAGAGAAAAAAATAAAAAATAACCAACAGTCACCAAGCGTACCATCAAGCAGACACTGTGTCCTTAACCTTCTAAGGATTTCTGCATCCCACTTCTCCTGACAAGGAGGACAAGATGGGCAGTGCCAGGCACTTTTCTGTGTCCTGCCCACAGAAGCTGCAGCCACACTGTGATTGTGGAACCTGCTTCCTGCACGTGACATGTTTGAAAATTGCAGCAGCAAGCAGCTAATGATCTTTACTGCATGGGCATTAATGGAAATTTCTACCACAAACTCTTGACAGTAAATTATATTCCTGGGAAAGATAAAAGAAAACCAAGCAAGAAACCACTCCACCAAAACCAAAGAGAAAAATCCCACACACTCCAAGGAACTGTAACAGCCAAACAGCCATTTTCTCCTCAAACAGATCTAAAAAATGTGGAATCATTTAATCAAACTTAAACACCAATTTGGACTCACAAAACAATACCAGGAGTGGGAATAAGCTCAATTTGAATCCGAAATTTTACAATTAAAAGGCAACTGGAAGACAGAAATTAAATTGGAATTATAAGGCAAACTTCCATTGTTATGATTACCTTCTATTCCCATTTTATGACACCTGGCTGTATTGAAAACTTAGCAACTCACCTTTCTTACAAATAAAAGAAAATCTTTCTTTGGCACCAGCCTTTTGTCATATCTGCCTGATTTTTTTAATGCAATTTTCCCTTAGTGATTCCATTTTTTCTGTGGCAGTATATTTTACAAGAACAAGCAATGGAACCAAAATGAAATGCTGCAAGTTACAAATACTTTACTTTTTTAAAAATTATGAATAGAACCAACCTTACTGCAATAACAATAATAAAACAAATGGAGACCTTGTAAATACTGTCATTGCTGACACACGAAAGATGATTCAGAAAATGAAATCTTAATCTCCTCAAATAAATGAGATCTTAGCTGTTGACTTTTATGTGCATGGTATTTCATGCAAAGAGCAATAAATGTGTATTTTCTTGAGAGTGTGAGAATGACAGCAGTAAAAAATGTTCTCAGTGGCATCTTTTCTGGGCAGTTACAGCCCAAATTGAAAGAGCAAGAAAATGAACCAGTAACGATTCTATAGGTATTGTTACCATTCTGCTCTCTTCTGTATCAACTGAACAGCATTAGAGTTCTCATATGTTCTAATCTACAGTAATTAATTCACACTATTTGTTTTCAATTAAACAAATCTAAAGAGAAAGAGAGAGGGGGTGGGGGGAGAAGAACATTTGAGGTGCCAACTAGGAAAAGTAATAAAATTCCTTTTTTAAACCGTTCTGCATCCACTTAGATGCAGATCTGAAAGGAACAGACATGACGCCTTTGTGATCCTCTAAACTCTGAGGCCAGAAGACTCTGGGGTACTCATGGATGGTGGCATCCAAGCCCTGTGCCCTCAGCCCCAGTGCCCACAGTGCTGTTCCTGTTAACAACACTCACTGCACTCCCTCCTGCCCCCCACGTCCCATCCCTCCTTCTGACATGTTGATTTCTAGGATGATAATCATAACCTTCTTGTTTGTCCATGTGTAAAATTGTTCAGGATCACATTTTCAAAAAGGCCTCAGACTGATTGCTGACATTTCAGCAGCAGCTCTCATCTGAAGCTCTGCACACACAAAATTCTTTCTGTATTTGTACTGATCGAGAGATCTCACATCAATCCAGCAGCTGAGGAGCTCTCTGAACTGTGTGCTCTGGCAGCACCAGTTGTTTGAAGTTCACAAAGGAGCTATGTCATGTTCTTTGCTGTTGAGCACTGCCTGGGAATTTATTGTCCTTCAGTTTTTAATACAAAAGCTTGATAGTGAAACCATCAGTGCAGAGTGCTGAAAAGACAGATTGCAGCAGCACTGGAACACAGATGACTTTGTTTTTGGATTTCTCTTTCCTCACCTTCCAATTCTACTCCAACCTTTCTACTTTTTGTCTTTACAATTTTTTTTTTTTTTTTTTGCATTTAATAAGATGTGCTTTTACATTTACATTTTAAAATGTTTGTTCTCTCCAATTATTTATTTTATGAATAAAGCAGAGTCCTTGGAAGAATCACTAGTGAACAGGTTTTCAATAATAATTTTCAATGTTTTAAATTGTTCTTAATTTATGTTAAAAATAAGCTTGTACAAAACAGAAATCTGGACTTCCAAAATAAAACATATCTGTATTTTGGCAGAAAAAAGAAACCACAAACAAATGTTTCTTGCATTAGTCTAGAGAGGTGTCAGTTTGAAGACCAGATAACATGGTACAGTCACCAAACGACACCTTGTCTGCTGGTCATCAAACAAAAATCTGAAGATGCTTCCTTGGATTCAGGCCAAAATCACATGTTCAGAAAGCAAAATAGCACACTGTGCTTTGTGCTTCGAGTACCAGATGAGTTGTACTGAACAAATATTGGGCTCCCTTCCAAGCCTCCACAGGCAGCAAAACAGAATTGCAAGCAAGACATTGTCCCACGTTAAGGCTTTTCTTTCAGTGTGCTCCCAAATATATCCTCATTTTTACCTAGCTCTAGATTTATTTTTTTAAACCATGATTTTAAACCAGTTATTTTAAAATAATTTATTTTAATCACAAAATCTGCTACTCTGCAAGCTGTACCAAGAGGAATAATCTTCCAATTCATTCATTCATTCACTCCCATTCACAAATACCTTTGGACTATAAGGGAGTGTGCTCTCCCAAGGGACAGCTTGCTGTTGTCCCACAGCAGTTATTGGTCCTCCTTGGGCATAACCAAACCAACCCATTTAATGCTCAGTAGCTGTTGAGCCCAGGCAGGTACATGATGGCTCTTATGTCATAGTCTCTAAATAAAACAGGAATGCCATTTGTGCACCCCAACAGAAAGCAGAGCAGGGAAAGCAAGTTCCTGTGAGCAGCCCTCTCAGGGGTGCAGCTGGGGCTGGCTTTTGTCCCCCCTGTGCCAAAGGGGTTCGACTCCAGCAGGACATTGTTGGAGCTCTTGGGTGCCTTCCCCCTTTGATCCCAAATGAGACTGTAAAAAAAACATGGCCAGCCTTCTTTAAAACATTAGGTACCTGTGTCTCTCAGTGGCACATAAGGAAGTGAACAGCATGGTAAACTGCATATAAATTCATAGCAAATTCAAAGTCCAATTCTCTTATTTAATTATTTCAGCAAATATTGGATCCATGTTTAATTTGCTGTCACATTGTAAGTTTTACCAACGGGTACACTCTCCTAAGAGGTGACATTCCCTGATAAAGCTGAACAAGATGTGAATTGGAGTGGTGCTGCTTCCTGTGATATACAATTTTCCCAGTCCCACTACACCTCAGTGACACTTTACAGACAGGTCTTACAGTGTGTATGAGCAGTGTCTGAACAAACACAGAGCTGTTTGCACAACAGGCTCTGTTTGTCGTGGGGTCTACATGCATTGTTTTGGTAACATCAGTGAGGACAGTTTCCACGAGCAAGATATTATAGTAAATCCACAGAAAGCCTAAAACGTTATGCATAAGCAGCCCCAATTCAGCACTACTTCAAACAGAAACTGAATACCAATTAGTGCAGCAGAGAGATGCAACACAACCAACGCATGAGACAAAAATATCACAGAAAAACTCCCATTTCTTCACTTTATAAAACATTCTTTGTTCCTACCAGCTGCTTCTACCCTCCTTCAGTGTTGATAAAATAGTGAATGGAGACAGGAGAAGCTTTAGCTGACTGTAAGGGGGAAAAAAAACCTTGTACAAGTACAAAAAGCATTTAGAACTTCCACAAATGGTTGTAGTAGGTGCAAAGGAAATTGTCAGTAATGAAGCAGACAAAATGTAATGAAGCAATGGGTTTAAGTCACCAGTCCCAAGAAAGACCACATCTTGAATTTGCACTCCACGTAACAGATAAAATTTCTTTGCCACAGGCTAGAGTGGTTGGTGATGTTACAAAGTGTTTCTGAGTGTCAGCCTGTTATTAAACATAGAATACCTCGTTCTGCACAGCATTCAGCATTTTTTAAATTTTAAATATAGTCTTACACATTTGTTATACTAAGGTATCTGCAGAGTTGTAATCAGATCAGTAGAACTGATAGACAAGTAAGGAATTATTTGCTTGTCATGCTCAGAAGTATCAGAAAATAGCTGAGAAACAATCCATGCTAAATAAAGGTACTTCTTTCCCAAAGTCTTTAACATGGTTTGGAAAAATCTTCATTATTACTAGTAGAGAAGAAAGTCACAAAGGCCTGGTAGAAACAAATTGTAAAGTATTTGGCTTCTCTCCTCTGCCTTTCATGCCAGCCACTTGCACCATCTACAAGGCTGTCCCTATAAAAATTCCAGCAATTTTTGCTGCCAGCAGCTATGCACAGCGTGAAGCTTATCCACATCAAACAGCCTCCTCCAGAGCTTACCAGTCACTCATTTTATTGTGTTTCTGTCTTTTCAATCAGCTTGGTCAGTCTCTGGGTTTTTGCATCTCACATGCATATCTACACATTATACTGCTGGTGGTTTATTGAATTTATGAAATTTCTTTACCCTGGTAGACCGGCCAATGAGTTTTCTACTGATAATTTAACTGTGGTAACTAAGCTTCATCCATCATTTCCTTATTTATCTCTAGAAGCAAAAGCAGTAGTCACAGAGTCTTTGAAAAAAGAGGTTTGTGACCCAACCCCGTGCCTTCAATGAAAACTAATAATGAATTGATAACAACAGGATTTTTCTTAGGAGTATGAGACCTGTCAAAGCGTGGGCTGGAAAGAAAGTTCCATTAAATAACTTGGCAATGATGCAATGTTGGTTGACCTGATTGTTCCTCCTTCAGGAGTTATAAATCAATAGCACACACCCAGATTAATGAAAAAAAGTGAAAATCTCTTCATGAAATATTATTCAAAGGATTTTTGTTATGGGTTTTTATACATTATTTAATAATTTGATTTATACTATCTTTTATTATCAAACTATGAAGAATTACCATTTCATGTTCTTTGTATTACAGCCTGTACAACTGCATAATGAAAAGGTGGATCTAGAAAGAAACAAACTGTTGTTTCCATCCTCCACAGAAAATAATATCCAGAGCCAAATACATGCTATTTTACCTGATTGGAGGGGAAAAAAAAAAAAAGCTGTAGTTTAAAAAATTTCCTCTGACATTTTTCATGATTAGTTTTCAACGGGCATATTTGGTTTGTATTTTACATACAGATAAATGTTCACCTCTTTGCCAGTAATGAAAAATATCTCCAAAATAATATAAAATTAATCCTCAGTGGTACCTTCATGAATCACATGAAACTGTGTGCATAGGACAATATTTTGTGGGATGTCAGAATCTCATTTTGAATGCAAGACACTGAAGCAGACTCTGTCTCACTCCAGCATGAGACTGATCCTTCAGAAGAACCTCAGCCCTGAGCAAGGCAACTACCAAGAATACAAATATCTTTCTGCTCTATCTATACAGCAACCAAAACAAGTGAAACTTTTAGCTTGAATAGCCTCAAACAGAGAAAAAGTCACAATAGTATTTTGGAATCTTTTGCACAGTAATTCGCTGAAGGGCCTATGAAACAGTTGGTCATGAGACAAAGAACAAATGGCAAATAAAAATAAGGTACTTTCGGGGGCAGCCCAAACCAACACAACCTCCCTGCCTTGAGGACTGACCTTTCCAGAGTTCATGTTTCAGGTTAATCAGAAAGCCTGGAAATATAAGAATGTAGAATTTAGGCAGTGCTTTGATTCCAAACCTTCCTACTACTGAAGATGGCAGCGTCCTAAGAACCTGGTTTAGAGCCAACACAATTTATATAGTCTATCTTGAGTTCAGACTTGCTGGTTTAACCACAGTGTTACTGTTACTGCTACTGAACTGGTCCAGAACTGATCGATTCCTATAATTTCCTGTATGAGCTCTGTATTTATTCATCATTAAGTTATACAGAGCTTTCCCTGGATCATATGTTATCCTTCCTCCTTAAAAAGTTTCTTCTGCCTTCTTGGTCTTTCTCCTGTTCACTCTTATCCCTTTACATTGTTTAACTAAATACATTTTAAATAAACAAAGGTTTTCTAATTAAATCCCATTAAGAAGAGCAAATATAGCTGATCTCATCTCTCCTTTTTTTATTGCGCTAAACTAAACAAAGTTTTGCTGCTCCCGCAGTCCTTTTCCCACTCACTTTTCAAACTTGTTATCTTTCTCTGAATGTTAATTTTCTTTCAGTTTGTAGGACCAGAAACTAAATTTCTGCAGACAAAAAAGCCAACACTTACACACCAGTACCACTGCTCTGGTGTATCCACACCTGTCAGAAGTCAGAGTCCACAGCTGTGGGAGCTTCACTGGGCACAACTGAGTAAGGAAGGAGCAGTTTTGGTACAGCAACATTTACCCTACTGAGCATTAGGAAAAACAGAAGCTGGAAGTGGAAAGAATGAGACGTGCAATTTGATCACTGTCTGGGGAGAGTATCTTGCAAACAAAGCAGGAAAAGAGTATTTATGTTCAAGTAAATGTTTCAAACAAACGTGCAACCATTTCCTCAAAAATTGTCGAGAGAAATCTTCCATCCTTTGGCTCTTCTTGCTCTGCAATCACCTTCTCCTTCCATCTGCAGTGTGACAAATATGTATGAGCACACGTGTAAGTGCTTGCATTTGTCACTGTCTGTGGGCTTTCAGAAAATGCTTTTGCTTAATGCAAGCATTGAATCTTTGTGTAAAGGCAAGGCACTGTTTAGTGCTGAGCATTCTGCTGCATTATTTGCATGTTGGGTTTTATTCAGAATCCCACTTCTTATTTTCCAGTCCTTTTTTATCCCAGCATAGCTAGCAATTCCAATTCTTTGTTTTGTAAACTAAGTTCACTGAGTCATTATATCATCTTTCTGCCAAAACTTCTGTGCCCTCCTACTTTAAACAATTTTGTTTCTCCTAAGCCAGACTTGGCAGCAGTCTTTTAGTTATTTTGGGTGTTCTGATCCCTGATGCAATCTGTCCTCAAATTCCATGAGTCTTAAAGACATTAATCCAACCTCACTAAGTCCTATGGAGCTGCTTTGTGTTTTATTCTGACAATGCAGCATTCTTTAAATCTCTAAAGTGCAGTCTGATTTGTTTTGTTCACTTTCTGTAAGGTTAAAAAAAACTAAGGTGTTAGAGAGCTCAATATTTTAAAACAATACCTAAAATTTATTTTTCTTTTCAGCTAAATCTACTTATCTGAACCCTTTCAAATTATCTGCACCACCTAGAATTAACAATGAAATTTAAAATCATGTTTCTTTTTGCTAACATCTTTGCTATTTTTTTTTTACTAAATTTTTTTTCTCCCTGAACTTGCTTCATTTCAGGTGCTATGATTAAAAATAACCAAATAAGATTAGGAGTTTTAACAGAAATTGGAGGAGACTGCTTAACCCTACCACTGCTGTGCTGGACATTAGAGGAAGAAGCTAGAGAGAGGAGGAGGAAGATGCAGGCACAGGATCAGTTCAGTGTCCCTGCAGCACAGGGACAATCCTCCAGCCCCATGGTCTGCTCCAAGACAGCTGAGGGAGGATCCCTGTCCCTTCCCACACATCTCCCACCACTCTGCACGTGATCCTAATGGAAAATGGACATCTGGAACTATCTCCTGTGATCTGTGGTTGTGTGCAGCGCAGGGGATCAGGGAACACAGAAGGGTACATGGAATACACTTAGAGGCCATTTACCATCTGAGAGTGAAAAAACTCTGCAAGTGGGAGGCCAGATGATGGCCACCACAGTCCACAGTTGCCTTCTTTGTGAGAATGAAAAGAAATATTTCCAGAAAAAAAAAAAAAAAAAAAAAGTACTTTTCTTAGGTTACCTGCCAAGCCACAGCAGCAAGTTATTCCACATACCAATGCACGAGGTATCTCATTGAGTCAGTTCCTCTGCTAGAAACCTTCAGCACAAATGACACCATAGTGGATATGTATCTCTGCTGAAGGAATCTCCAGGTGTGCTCAACACCCTGCCCAGGCTGCACCCTCTGAAGCCATGATAGTTACCATGGCAGCCATGAAAAGAGATGTTGCAGGACCCAAAAAGGTAACCTGAAATGCCTGAAGAATGTCATTTAGCACACAACAGTAATCTCCTTCAGAATTCAGCCAGGATTCTCCACTTCAGTCTATTTTTTCTTCTTTTTACAGACCTTGTACTATAAGACAGTATTTTCTCTATTTCTTTGATTAATTTGAATACTTTTTTGCCTTTTCCAGAAGATTCTCAGGACCAATTTAAAGGTAAAAAAAAACCTTGCTCTTGAAGTCATAGATTACAGGGGGGAAAGTAACCCCCTGGTATTCTCACAGGCTTTCTCTGTGTCTCTCTGTCACACCCATCTCCTCAAACACTACAGGCTTTGAATTGCATTCTGCTGAGTGCCAAGACAAAGCTTCTATCTTTTCCACAATGTGTATTTGTGAAACTCTGGCAGTGCTTTAAGCAATGTCTATTTCAAATAATATGAAAAGAAAATACAAATTATCACCAACAGAAAATTAAGAGAAAAATAAGCAACAATAATGGGAGAAACTATAAGCACATGTGCTTGGCCAAGATATAGATACTTTAACTGAAATGTATAGTCAACATTTCAGAAAATCATTTTCCCTCTAAAGAAAAAAAAAAGGCAAAACAAAATACATGGAGAATATTCCTTTTTTTTTCTTACAGAACATTCTACAGATTGTCAAGAGCTAAATCTTGGGCAAAAGCAATCCTAGGTAGAACTAAAACAGCACCTAACAAGCAGTCTCTCCCAGCAGCATGGAGCAAGTGAGTTGGAGAAGTGGTGAGCAGAGAAGAAAACATGAGTCCTGGGCAAGTCAATTCTTCCTACACAAACAGAAGCAGCAGAAGGAACAAATTAGCAGGGTTATTTTTAGATACAGCACAGAGCAGTTTAAAAGAAGTATGATGTAATTTGGGTCACGGAGATTTGGCTTATGCAGGAGACTGGCTAAGATACCAAACTGAAAAACAAAAGGAGGCTCATAAGTATTGAAAGCAAATGCTGGAAAAGGGGAGATTCAATACCTAAATTTCATATTGCAGATTTGATAAGCAGCAGAGAACACATTCTCATTCTAATTACAGTCCTGTGGAAGTGAAAGACAGAAGTATTAGATGCTGGGATACCATAATAACCCTGTGTCCTAAAAGGCAAAATATGCCATCTGATGCCATATACTCAACCATGGAGGGACTTCTCTGCAGCTTGCCTAAGAACACCAACAGCCTCATTTGGCCTACTGGGAATGGAGACATGAACAAGACAGGGAAGGAAGCTGGCTGAGGTATTACAGCCAATGCTCCTTTGTGGTCAGACACCCTGAATCAAGCTACAGCTGTTGTATTTGGGGTTTTTTTCCCCATTTCTACTGAATTGCCTGGGGTTTTTAGGACCAATACAGAGGATATTTTAAAGTTCTCCTCTTTCAAGATATTAATGGACAAAATTATTAACTTACTTCTGCAACAATAAGAAGAGAGCAAAGAGGTTTGGGTGAAAAGGTGCTGCCAACTGTCCAGCAGTTGCTGAGGCAAACAGAAATAGTGGGACAGCTAATCTCTGACAGACTGCTCATCCAGCAAGATGCAGAGAAAAGAGCCTGCATCTGGCAGAATTAATGAACAGCAGAATCTGGCAACAGTCTTCTGCTTGCAATACAAATCTGAATTCATGGCTCAGAAGAGACTGACATTCCTATAGGCTGACATTCCAGATACAGTGAAATTGAAAAATATCACTACTATGATGGGCCAAACACAGGTAGAATTGCAAGGGTGAGGAGCTTGCATTTTGGAAGACCTCTTCAAAGGCTGTAAGTGACCTGCCTTAGAAACAAAACTGCTCTGAATCTTCTATATCTTCTGAGCCAAACAATTCTAACATCTGCATAAAAATCCCATTGTCTTCTTTGCATGAACTGCTTGAAACTCTCACCCACACCTTTCAATCTACTTAGAAATGCCTTCCCTTTCATCTTCACTATTAATTACAGTAGATTCATCAGTTACCAACCTCAGGCAGAGCATCATTAATCAACAACTAAATATGATATAATAAGGTACCCACAGTGTCTCAGCATTTTCCTTTATTGCCCCTGTGTTAAAATGTTTATTAAATATTTATAAAGTTTCTTGAAACTGCTCCTGCAATGAAGCCTTTTCAAAGGAAACACATCTGATAATGGGTTTCATTTCAAGTATTTACAAGTGTCTTCTGTTTCCATTGCTGAGAATCAGTTAAATAACTGCAATTTGTACCACATCTTTCTTCATGTAAGCTATGCCTGATTCCAGCAAAGTATCTGAGCATGCAGCCTGGTAAAATTCTTTCAATTAATTAAATACAAAGGGCAGTTTATACCAGAGAGGTAATTAATAAGAAAAAAACTAAACCAAAACAAGCCGCAGGTGAAACTCTGCAGACAATTTTACTCCTTCCTTCAGACTCATGCCATATTTTTGTCCCTTCTCCTTGAGCTTTGTCCTCTCCCCTGCTTTGCTGAGCAGATATGCAGACTAGGCTCAGGCTTATAGAGGTACCTTCAGAATACAGACATGGAGCTTTTTCCAACTCAGTAAATTATGCTTAAAATTTCTGGTCATTTCTTCAAAGGTGTCCTCGCTTCAATATCACAAGGCTCTAAGCCTTCAGATTCTTTTCCCCACACTTCTAAAGATTTCCAGAGCATTTTATCATATTCCCATCCTCTTCATTCTTTAAATTTTTACATTTGTAGCTATGTTTAACTATGAATAATCTAGTAAATACCTTGAATTCCATTGCCTTTATTGAATCAAAGATATAATCAAAAGTTACAATAATTACAATTATGTAGAGAACCTTAGGCACCAAAACAGTTTAAATAAATTGACAGAGCACTTAGAAATATGCTAGAGTGATGAATTATTTCTAATCCATTAATATTGCAAAGTCCTTTTACCATTTCAAGACTATTTTTATGTGGATTCAGGGCTTATATTCTAATGTTATTTATCTGAAATAGCAAATAGAGGCAAACACTCAGCTAGTGAACCTTTATGTTTCCTTAGGATTCTTTTTCTCCACTCTGTCTGGCTGAGCTCTTTAAAGTGCACCATTTTATTATACAATATTTATATTCTACTACTACTCTAACCATCTCCTTGGCACACAGAAGCCATCACACTTACTGATTCAACTGAGAGATGACATTCTGTAACCACTGAGGTACTGGGTATGTATTTTGGATGGATTATTATGCAATTCTTGATTGCATGGTTCAGCACTATTTAAAGCCTGGGTATTTAACAATAGTTGCTGTAATTTTTCAAATATTTCTGAAAGAAAAATATTAGTCTGATATAGGTGCACAGAATTTCAGACCTTCACATATGGAAAAACTTGGCTTATTTGGTCTGTTGGAAGCAGGGTGAGCTGCCATGTGTATAGAGTGGGGATGGTGGGAAGAGAAGGAAAGAAAAACACCAAGAGAAAGGGAATAGGGAGTATGAGTAATTTCTTAGCTCCTCTGAAATGGAGAAATAAAATGACCATTTCTAGAATTCAGAAATATTAAGCATGATGGAAGACATGGAAAATCATGATGTGCCTAGCAGCAGTACCTCTATGGAGTTCAAGACATTTATCATGTGGTTGGAGTTACTGTCCTTGGATCATCTTTTGACAGTGTATTATAGCTCTCCCTCTGGGGCTGAGGGCTCCTGGTTTATATCTGTTTATTCCTTGCTTGCTTTCACTGGCATGGTATTGATGAGGGCAGGGCATTATCCCCCCTAAAGCGTATTCAGTGTCTGTGAAATCTGGTAGTTCTACTATGCAGCACAGTCGGTGAGAGTTGTTTTGTATCTGATGCTCAGAAATGTTAATAAAATAATATGTGCTTGCTCAAATTGTGACTAATATAGCACAAGTAAAAGACATTTGGAATAATAACGGATGCTCCCAAATGGCTATTCTACACAAACTGTATATTTTAATTTGTTCTCATTTTTAGTTTGGAAATTAGGGAGCAAGACATTTTAAAATATTGCATGTCTGCTAAATTTCCTTTCCCACAGTAAATGATGGCCATCTGAGAACAAATTTGAAAGACATAAAAGTCTGAAGCTCTTAAACACATTCTGGAAAACAGCAGCTGCACGGGAAAGAAACAAATTAGTGCTCTAAAAGAGGGAAGGACAGGATTCAGCCATTATACACTTCTCTTTGGCAGCTGCACGTTAACTGCAGAAAGTGCTATTTCCTGCCAGTGTGATCCTCACAGGAGACTTGGGAAGGAACTGGGAGTAATGCAGTCAGAAGAGAGGACTTAGGACACAAAGGACATAAATCCATAGGAAGCCAGACCTAATTAAATTCCCTGATCATAATGAAATGTTCTCTTTCTTAACAACTACTTCTTGCATTAGAATTGCAATTTTATATGTGTGTATACATTTAGTTCACACACAAATGAGTAATAAAAATAGTAACGTACTGAAATATTAAGAAGTACATATTTTACCTCTTTTTTTTCCCTTCCTTGCTCTTCACAGAACTCAATTTCCACATGTACGCTCCCACACCCCATCTCATTCACTAATGAGATGTTGAACCTATTCAGTGAGAGATTTATCAAAGAAAGATTGCATCAGGAAAACCAGCAGGTGAACTGCATATCAAGGAGAGCACTGAGCAGTAAATATTTTTCAAGGAACAAGGGATAAACCACATGGATATTTCCTTGTTGAGAGGGGATATCAGATTTTTGCGATTAGTAACAGTAATGAGAAACAGGATATGGATGAATTTCAGAAAGGAGGGTATGAGAAAGGGAAGGGGAAAGGGAAAGTTGGTAAAAAGTTGAAGAAAATGAGATTACCACTGACAAAGAAGAGATTGGTTTTGCTCTCAGTATTTTCTCTGGAAACCCTTAAAAAAGGGGAAAGGAAATAATGTAGTTTTTTTGTTTAGCTTATCAACTACTTCTGCCAGGTTCTAGAATCTAGAAGATGGAAAGAGATAGCAGTGCTATGGGCAGGGAAGATGTGCAGGGAGGGAAGAAACATATTTTGATAATGAGCTTCTAGTTTAGCAGCAAATCATTGCTGTGGGAAATTCAGAATATTATAGAAAATAAGTAAAAAGTAATGTGGGCAACAGATTATTTCAGTATTTCATGGTACCAACAGGTCTTACCAACAGAAAGAAGCAAACTGTATTTTTAAACTGAAGTCACAGGATAAGTGTTAAGACTTTAAAGGATCTGTAGTGCAGTCTGAGCTATAAAATGCTGCTATAACAGTCGGTTGTAAATCTCCTTGACAGTTATGTCTGCAGTTCTAAAACTGAACTACTGAAACAGTGATACAATAATAATAAAAGCAATGCAACATAAGTCCTGGATGTACTAGATTTATGAATAGGATATTCTTTCTTGAAAAGGGCAAAGAAACCCCAATTAGTTAGGAAAAAGGAAGATTAATAGAATTTTGTCCACCAACTTGACTATCACCAAGACAATGAATTATGCATTCCTTAAACTAATCTGATTCTTCAGTAATGCCATGTTTTAAAATTTACACTTACAATTTACACTTTGTTTCTGTATTTTTGTGTCGCAAAGAAATTTGCTATCAATATTTCACAGGAATAAGGAAGAAATGGAGAGTAAAAATAGGAAGAGCTGTCTACAAACAGTCTGATCAATACCAAACATCAATAGGGCTTGTGCTTCTGTACCACCAGCTCACTAGAACACAATGGTATTGTTATAGCAGTTTTCTGGCTTGATTTCTTCTGTAGAACATTTCCAGAAGATTTTTAAGAAGGTTTTCCACACAACCTCAGTATACCAGTAATTAGAATCTTTATATCACTAAAAAGAATAAGAATAATGGAACAAGAACAAGAATATTGGATTGAGTCTTATTTACATAGACCTTAATGCTGCATTATGTATTTGAGCACAGGAATAATCCCATCAACGTAAATTAGATTTAAATCACATTTAAGTTTCAATTAGGTGCTTGAAGTTAGACAGGGACATAGATATTTTGAATACCTGCCTCTTTTTTTAATTGATCTAGAAAACAGACCAAAGTAATGGCAAATCTGAGCCAGAAATTGTTGATCCCATCCTCTTCCTGTAGTCACTTCAGCATCAGACTGCTTCTGGGGAAAGCACAGTCCTGTGGGCTGTCTCTGAAAGCATCATGAAACTGGGTCATGCTGACTGGGGCAAGAGGTTGTGGTTCCACTAGATGGCCACATGAAAAGTGAATAGCTATGTGCCTATCTCATACCATTAAAATTGTATTTGACAGGTCTGAATATATAATTATATAAAATTCTTCAATAATTTAGCATGATAATAACTCAGCTTCCACTGTGCTTTGTATAGACATGAGGTGGGGAAGAGTAATCCCACAGCTCTATCAGTGCATCTCATTATCGGTTTCTGACAGCTGCTTCCTCATACTTCATCCTGATAGAGGAGGCAGACAGCAAGTGCAGAATTCCAGTTGTGCTTTGTCTAAGGGTGATTGCACAGTTTGCATCAAACATTCAGTCAAGAAATCTCAGCTCTGGTTGATTGCAATAGTGACAAAGGATTTTAGACTAACCTTGTTCCACTCAGATGAGCCTTAGCCACGTCCTTCAATGGGACAACTCAGATAAAGGATTGCCTAGTATTTGTCTAAGAGGGAGGAGTATAAATCCTTTGCCTTCATAGCCAATCTCGTTCACTTAGGAACACACATCAGCTTTCAATCATCAATATAAGATAATCAGTTAATGAAAAAAACTACTCATGCTATTTAGTTTCCCAGCATAGCCACCCTCAATACAGTGAGTGTTAGGAGAACTCAGTGGCTCAGAGAGACTGGAAATTCAGTACATTAAATGTAGTTCAGAAAAGTGGGGAAGGATTTCAAAGATATACAAGAAAGAGAACTAACTGCCAAAAAAATTAACAGTGCAGAAACAAGGATGGATACCATCCTGATTGAATAAAATTATGATTCTGTAACATCAGTGTGAATACAATATCATGCCAAGTTTTCGTTAAAGCAGAGAGCAAATTGCAACTTCTACAGAATTTCACCCTTTACTTTCAGAACTCATATGCATGAGCCAGCTGTCATTCACCTACTGTCAGCAAGTGACACATTTGGAAATATCCCTCAAAACCTGCAGAGGAAGAAGTTGTCCCCAGTACAGTGAATAGAAACCTTTCTTTCTCCCAGAGTTCATTCCTTGTGACTGCAGTTGCCTCATAAAATTAAAGAGAAAGTGGATGAGGAACTGTAGCTCTATTTTGGCAGTGACTGTTATCACCCACAGAGTTCCAAAATAAAGCAAACAGAAATATCACCTAGGGCTTGGAGGCTATACATCTCTATCTACATATGGATGTACAAGAGCTGGGGGTGGAGGCTGTTTGTTTTAGGTTTTGTACTTGTGAACAACATCCAGCTCATTTCAAAAGCACCACAGGTCTAGCACGGAACACTACCCCCACTATATTATCAAGGTTACAGGAAATGAGAGCTGATGAAAGACAGCCAATGTTTTACAAGTAGTGATAAGCCATCAAGCCAAATGTTTTATTAGTAACTTTTCTCAAATTATTTTGTTCTCTGAAAGGAAAAAATCCTGCACCATACTGGACTGTAGAAAAAGGATAAAAGTTAATTTCAAAACAAACTGTCAAGAGTTATGGTGCTAAAAGCATAATTTTCACAATAAAATTAGGCATTTCCTCATATGAATTATGTTGCCACAGAAACCAGCAACCATAGGATCTGAGACCATTTTCTGTAGAATAGAATTCATGTGACCTTGAGTTTAATCAGTAGTGATGATATTAATTTAAAAGCTGGAAAATAATAAAAAGAAGTATTCTGCCATTTTCTGAGAGTTAATAATTTCACAGCTGTGGAAAAGGGCCATTCTTTTTCAATAGTGTAATTTTGTAATTTGAACTCCACTGCTGTGAACACTCTTGGACATAGTGGCATCTTATTAACTTCACTGGAGTTGCTCATAATTGCAAGCACAGCTGACACATCCAGCAGTAAGATTTTGGAAGGCAAAGCTTTTAGCCTAAGAGACTTCAAAACAGATTTTATCTTCTTTTATTTATCAGAAAAAAAACCCCTCAAAATATAGCTGCAACACTTCAGAAATGATTGCTAATATGCTTTGGAGAGGAAGACAGGGAGATCACTCGAGGGAGTTCTCCCTCAGCAGCTCCATATTCTCTCCCACGCCCTCTAATTTCCACCCTGGGGAAGCTGACAGAAATTGGTTCTACCTATGAAATTTCCGTAAGTACCAAACTAAGTGCTATTAAACCCATGGAAGAGAAATTTGATGTTAAATTGGACTCTCCTGCTCTACAAATGGGAAAAATTAGGGGATAAAATGGAAATGCTTGAAGGTACACACTCAGATATAAATGCTCAATACGATATTAAAAAAAAAAAATCGAAGGGGTAATGTAAGAAATCTTTCTGCTCTGTTAAAAATAATGGTATTTTATGCCATAAATTAGAGGCTCTAGCGAAGCAGCGTCAGAGCAGGTGTTTTAGCATAAGTGGTGTTTTCAAAGGAAATGGTGAGATTGAAGTAGTTTGTGAGTGTTCCACTTCCACAGCATGGCAAAAAGTGCATCTGACCTAGAGAGCCTGCCAATAGTCACTCACAAATGTGAGCTGCCTCACAGGAATCCGGGCTGCCCGCAAGAGTTTCTCTCTTCCAGCTAAGTATAGTCCAACTTCACTCCTATTTCCTAAGTAGGCTTAAACTTCTAAGAAACTTACAATTGACTCAATGAGAGCAGAATTTCTAATTTAGAATGGTTTCAAAACACATCATATGTGTATTTTTATTGACAGTAAAACCATTTTGAAGTTTTGTCAAATATATACCTTCATGGGAAAAGATAAATTTGTTTTCATGCATATTTTGTGATATAAAAGCACTTCTTTTCACCCAAAATGTAAATAGGATCTTTTTTTCATATGGTGTATATAAAATATAATTTTCAATCTTATAAAAGGCAGAAGCAGGCTAGAAAGATCTTTACAGTACCCAAATGGGGTAGGACAGCAAGAGTTTTAATGTTTACTGAATGAATGCAAGTCCTTAGTGAAGAAATGGCTCTTCCTATTGTTCTAATTTTATTCCAAGAGAAATTTTCCTCCTTCCAATAATGTGCTCTGTTAAAAAGCTGCACAGCCATCTACACACCTTTGTTAAGCACAAGTAAACATAAAATGTCCTTACTCTGATACCAAGGATAGATCATGGCAGTGAACACGCTGTTTGGAAATCAGATATTTCCCAAGAGACATCCATTCTAAGCCCTCTCCTGAGATCTATGTCAGATTTTGCTGTCATTCCACTACAGCTTCAAAACATGGGCTTCATGACATCCTGCAAGTAAATAATACAAAGCTTTCAGGAGTCAGCCCCTCTTTGAAGGAACCAGAACCATTTCACTGGTATCTGATGCTTGCAACTTGTCAAAAATAGGCAACAATTTTTTTTTTATATAAACCTGTTTTGCACTTGAAAGAGATCAGGGAGGGCATCTTTTATATTTCCAATGTCTATGATTTTGCTTTTCTCTCCCCTCCATGCTCATGCACTTGGCAGAACTATTCAGGATACTTGCAGATTATTAAAACTATATATATATATATATATATAGTTTTAAAAAAAAATGTAAAAACTTTCCATATTGTCTTTTAGTTATAGAATCACTGGTTTGTAACCCTTTTTTCCCCATGAGGTACCTTCTATGTGTGCTATGTAGTACAGAATGCAGATACTCTCCAGGAGGTCTCTGAGGTAAGAAAACATATAAAATTTAACACTCTCCTCTGACACTTCAGTAATAACTAATGGCATGAGCTGAAACTTGGTAAGAGGAAAAAAGGGGGGAAAACAAAAGGAACTAAAAAAAAAAAATAACAACCAGAGGTTCTGACAACACAATTTAGCATAACAAACCTGACACGTTTTGAGACAACATTGAATTAGAGATTTCAGACAATACTTCAAACTCATTTAACATGCTGTTTCCTGAAGTGCTCATTTTCTTTTCCAATCTTTATCAATTATCATTTGTGTTGCACTGAAAATGCAAGAACTCCAGAGTTTTATAATTTTTATTATTTTTTTCATTTATTGTGGATGTCCAATGAAATACATTACTGCTTTTAAGCCCTGGTTTCCTCAGAATACTGTAGCAAGAAGGTATTTATTCTAACTAGTGTCGTTGTAAAGTAGCCAGATAAAGAACTGTACACACAGAAATAAAGAGCAGAGGTGATGCTTTAAAAAATCCCAACCTTTTCATAGAAATCAGTGGTATTTAGAAAGGTTTTAGAACCAGAGGAGAGGTGAGACTACGTAACATAAGCATCTGAGTTAACATGGAGCTCAAAAAGTAAATATGGAAATATGGATTGGAGGTGAGGAAAATGCTACCTCTATACCAGCATGTCAATGGGACTTTTGGTGGGCTGTGGCATTCAGCACCATATTTAAAAAGATATGGACATTCCTAGACCTTAGCAAAAGGGCTACAATAATTATTTTGGATTGTAAAACATTCTACATTTTGATAAAGAACAAAACAAATTCTAGATCTGAACAAAGTTCCAGTTCTGATCTAAACAAAGAAATGATGGTACTGGACCAGTTACTAAAGGCTGTATAATATTCATCATTAGTTCAGCTTTTCAAATCCTGATAAGATTTTTTTTTAGAATTTGCAGTTCAGAAATTCAACTACATTATTGGCTACAAGTACCATTTACTGAAACTCAAGCTGTCTGTATTTCTGTAGAAACCACATCAGACAAGTTTAATGATCTGTTCTGACTACAATAGTCTACAGGTCTACCCAGAATTAAATGTTAAAAATGTTGTTACAGCTTTTCAAAGCATTATCATTTAATTTCACCAATATTCTTTTGTCCTTAAAAAAGCCTAAACAGCTTTCTCATTTTGTAAAAGCAGTGAAGCTGGACTGTTAGCTCTGAAGAGCCTATTTTGAAGAGCTGCTGAAATTCTCTCAAAATCTAACCACCCCACTCCTCTGAATGTCTTTATGTCTTGAAAAATCTTCTAAAATATTAGGTCACAACCACCCTTCCATATCCCCATACTTATTCTCTGTTGAATTATTTGTAGGGGGATATCTAGAAGCAATTAGCACTTTCTAAGTCATACAACTGATGTATTTGGTAATTCTTTTTCCTAGTATATTCAGGTGGAAGAACTAGTTCTTGTTTAACAGATAAACTGCCTACTGTGCCTGAGCTTACCTTATTTTCTTTGGGTTTTTTGGTGGGTTTTGTTTGGGATTTTTGTTTTGTTGATGGTTTTTGGTTGGTTGGTTGTGGGGTAGGGTGGAGGGGATTGAAAAAAGAGAAGGGTTTTCCTGTAGTCCATTATGAACATGTGAATATTTGTTCCACCTTGCTAAGTCTATGTAACATTTGGGTGAATAATTTTCCAAACAATCAGAGCATTAAATCTAGAGACAATAATTTTCAGTGTTACTAGAGGTGCTCAAAGTTCTGTTGTCAGTGCAACTGATGCAGTAAATTCAGAATTACCTTAAAACATCTACCAGACTGAAAACATACAAGAATGTTACTCCTACTACTACTCTCAACATGTTCAAGAACTTTTTTAAAATTATATATTAAGTTTTTGTGCAGAAATCTCATTTGTTGAAATAACTTGAATCCACATGAAGTCAGGAATACTGTAAATTACTATAATATCCATGAAATTATGACAGCTAAAAGGAATTCTGACTCAGTTCTAGATCCTGTAAAGTATCGAGGGTGATCTGATATTTAAGTGTAGGCATTGAATTACCACTGTGACTGGAAGGTGCTCCTAAAGCTTTTTGTTCACTGTTTTGCCAGTTTGAATTTGGCTGTTTGAAATTAGTGTTACAGAGTACTAAAATGAAAAACCTCACAGGAAATACCTATAAATCCTGTCCCTTTCTTCTCCGTTCACTTTATTGCAAATTTTGTAGAGAGAAAGCCTAGGTCAGAAGATACTTTTTCCTGACTTGTGGAATTACACTATAAAAAGGATATTTGCATCTTCTATTCAGGTCTTGGGAAGATGTTAAATAATTTTTCTTCATAAAATCCCACATAAATGTAACCTATATCCCAGTTTCTACAAAACTGAAATACTTTCCTTAAATATAGACAGATATCCTGGATTATTCTACATTGGGAAATAGAGAGTTAACGTCTTAATCTATACCTAGAAATTATATTTATACAAGACCTATTTCCCTTGTTCTCTCTATGGTGCAGTGTGTGTGTGTGCGCAAGTTCACAAAGACAACCTCTCAAAATCCACCACTCAGTCCATTTTCTTTTCTGAACAGTGCACTTGTCCTGTCATAAACAAAAGATAAAGCAAAATGAAAGCAATATTTTTTTTGGCAAGCAGAGAAATAGAAGCAGATATATTTGAATTATTTGGCCTTTTGCAACAAGCAAACTGTCTAAAAAACAGGACTCGTACTTATGGGATAAAATGTTTTGACACTCAAAAGCACAATCAATGACTGTAGAATTTCTTTAAATACTGAACAGCTTTAAGGGAAGTTGACAAAAGGCTAACCTTGAAATGATTTGCTGCCTTTTCGCAGGTCCAAATTCTTAATGCTTGCAAGGGTAGCCCATCTGTCCATCAAGATCGATAGCAATAACAGCCTAGGCAATATCTCACAGGCAAAGGACACCAGGAAAGGGAAAGCAAGTGGTAGTTATGTCCTTTTTTTGAAAAATATTTTTCAGAAGTTTAAATCTGACCACTGAATCGTCTCTTCAAGTCATCAACATTTACTAAAAAAAAGACAAAGCACAGGATCTAAGTCAGCTCTTGCAAACGAGGAAAGAAATCTTGTTTACTTCAGAGCAGCAGACTACTTGAACCAACAAAAAGACATTAAAATTATAAACTGATTTTGCCAAACCAATTCTGACTATGAAAAACTGTCTAAATCACCAGAACTCTTACCCTTGGATAAATGCAGTAAATTTTAGGTAGCATATTCAGGCAGAAGTTTTCAGAGGTAACACAATTTCAGTGGAATGCAGGACTTCATCTTTTTAATTTCTTTAAATATATTTTCCTTAAGCTGTAGGTCAAGATCATTCTGACAAGTTCACAAAGTCATATTTCTGGCACAAGAATAACCTGTGAATGCCTTTGGTCACTTGGCTATTACATTTATCTTCATGTATACCAATAATATGTAGTAATAACAACATATTAGAATAAATGTTGCCAGAGAATATTTGGAGACTATTTTCTCCTTATGTTATCAGCATAAATTAAACGTACATCATGTGCACCTTGTTTTCCAAGGAGGCTCACCTGAATGTTATCAAGATAGCATTTAGCAGCAAAGTCATTATAATAATCTATGTCTAAGCTCCTAACCTCTCTAGATGTTAGAGAAAACATTTCTATTAAAGACTCAAGCTGAGGATTGATATGACCTGTTTTAACTCACAACAGGTAAAAACATCACAGGTCAAATATAATTTACCCAGAAAACTATGATGGTCAAGCTAGCAAGGAATAATTTGTTCTAGAACCACAACTGAAGGAGCATGCGCTCTTTTCCTAAGGTTAGAGTCAAGCCTAAGGCCATCTACTCAGGGAATGCCCCTGGAAGATTCTAGAAATTCTGCTATGGGCTTCTCTTCACTGTGTAAGTACATTCTAAAATTTGATTATAAGAGGCTGTCTGAAGCTGAGTATGCTCAACTGAACCTACCCTGGTAACTTCCTCCAAAAACAGGACTAATTATCACTAGTTATATATTAGTATGGAGCAAATAACTAGCTAGTTATATACTATTATCCAGAAAACAA
Organism: Cinclus cinclus; assembly: GCF_963662255.1. Taxonomy (NCBI): domain Eukaryota; kingdom Metazoa; phylum Chordata; class Aves; order Passeriformes; family Cinclidae; genus Cinclus; species Cinclus cinclus. The sequence goes on from NC_085055.1 coordinate 14,419,983, forward strand.
GCCCAGAATTATTCTGCTCTTCACTTGCAAAAGCAAACCAGTAAGAATCCTAAAAACTTTACAGATGCTATTTTTTGTATTCTTTATATCACCTTGAGGCAGTATTTTCAAAGCAAAAGCATAGCACTCCCTGTATGTGTCACTTTTACAGTTTTAGACAGTCAGCCCCCAAACCCTCTGTAGGCATCATTTCACACCTTTGCCATTATGCTACTTACATACTTCATACATTAGGTAACTTTATTGAAAGGATCTTGGTTTGCTGCTTTGAGGCAAGCAAATTGCTCTCTAATTTTGGAAATGAAAGGAAACTGAAGCACAGAGGAACTTTCAGAGTTATGTGAAGAAAAAAAAAAACAAAAAAAACCACCTCAGGCCAAACCAGAAAGGCTCACACTGAAAAACATACTGGTTCAGAAGTCAAACGCCTCATGACAGTGATTATTCACCAGAATAAAACTTTTCAAAGGCCTGTACAGTTCCTCTCCATTCAAAGCATTCAGCAGCTCTGAGACACGTGGTCCAAAAAGGCCTTTCCTCCTATACCTGTCAGAGAATCAAGCTCACAGCAGGAGCTTAGGTCCTGTTCTTGCCAGCCAGCTTTCCTTGCTCACCCTACCCAAAACCTAATCAGTTCTGTCTTGGTCACCTTAACAATGCTGGGTGGGTTTGGGGTGCTTCTTTTTATTAAAACAGCTTTCTTCCAGTGGAAAGCCTGAAGGAATTAATGCTAACTCAGTGGAAAAGGATCTGGTTTTGCTGGTCTTAAGAAAAAGTGAACTGAGTGTAAGAGGAATTTGAGGTTCAGAAGAAACAGAGATACAAGGTGGCAAGACAAACATCTGATAAAACTTATGACTGGAATCTGCAAAAATGCAAAAAAGACATGCCTAGGCTTGTATTAACATTCATAGCATTCCTTACTCAAGTTTATTCTTGTCAAGACAAATGTATGTATAACCATTTTTAATGAGACTGCTCAGAGGCAGATTTTAAAATCTTAGAACTCAAAAAAAATAGGACTGGCAGATACATGAGTGCTCTACCTGATCCCTCCATCTCTCCATGACAGCATCAGGTCATTGAGGAAAAGGAAAAATCACCTGCACTATACCCCACCTTTGAATATTCTGAGGATATAAGAGCATTTGAGTCACTTCACGTCACCAGATCGTTGGATAGCTTCAAGTTTCAACTCCCACTCAGTGAATTCAATGGGAGACATTTAATTTGAAGGGATCACAGATTCACAGGATTCTGCAGAAATATCTATTGTCAAAAAAATTAAAAGAATCACTAAAATAGTCTTCAATGCCATCTGCTCTCTCATTCCCCAACCCCAAAACACCACCACCTGTACTTAAACATTTTTGTAAAAACTAAAAAAATTTCCTCCAGTAATGAAAACTCCATAATCTTTGTTGGAAATTCATTCTAGTATTCAATTTTACTTATTATTAGAAAGTTTTCACAACATAATCTAACATATCCTATCAAAATCCAAGGTCTCTCTCATCTATGCACTAACTACAGTGAACAAATCTATGAATAAACTACAGTGAACAAATCTATACATTAACTACAAATCCAAGGTCCCTATAATCGATGCATTAACTACAGTAAACAGTTACCCAATTACTTAACTGGGTAAATACATGCCTGTATACTTACACATTTATTCTGATAATTGTTTTCATTCTATTAAAGTTTCAATTTCAAAATGGCTAATAATGTTCAAAACAGATTTTTCTCTTTAAACTAAAAGAAAAAAAAGATAGCCCTCCACCATCAAATTGCTCTCTAAAAGAAAGTTGTCTATTAATATTTTAAGTCATTATCAGAGACGTATTGAGCTTCCATAAGGAAAAGTTCATAAAGATCTGGGAAAGAAGCAAATGTTCATCCAAAAAAACTTTTCTGCCCAATTCACTTGACTGTGATTGGTACAACTCTAGAAGAGCATGCAAAGAACAGCAGTGATGGCTCTGGGGTATTAAGAGCCCTTCACAGGAAAAGGGAAAAACAGTTCCACCTGTTTATTTTATCAGAAAAGAATGAATATTTGCAGGCAGAAAACCCACAGTGTAAGGCCTCTGTAGTGCAGAGGAGGAACAGTGAATAAAAGAAAGCTAAAATAAGCACAAAGAGATGATTAGCCACTGCACCAGCTCATCACTAGCAATGGTGGATTCCTGTCTGTCAAAACTAGAAGTCTGTTGGAATTCTATGATTTTTTGGCAAAAAAACCGATGTATAGAATTCTGACAACTCAGGTAAAATGGATGAAATTACTTGATATTTGGAGAGGGTCTTCTAGCTTAGAAATTCACTCTACCCAAAGTGCAAAAAAGTTAAACCATTACTGAAAAAATAGAACAAAAAAAACCCCAGAGAAATGGTTTACAGAGAAGCATTCCTAACTCAAGCCTTTCACAATTCTGTTTTGTCTTGAGGGAGAGCAAGGGATGAGCCAAGCTGTAATGATGTATTTTTCAATTGTTTTTCATGCTGTAAAAAGTGTGTAAATAGTAAGAGTAATCAAACAAAAACATGCTTTGTCCATGATCAAGGACTTGCAATGCTGCTTTCTGAAGGAAGGAACTCTGATGTAAGGTTTTCATCACTTGTTTGCTGTTCTCAGAGCAGTAAACTGTTTACTGAGAAGTAAAACATGCAAATATCATAACCTTAGTCTGCAACATAAAGCTTTCTGGCAAAAGATCAAAGAAGATGGACCACAAAAGTTCCAGCTAAGGCTTAAAACTATAAAGCTTGAACCAAAGGCATGAGAATTCACAAATCTGTTTGCAGGAGAAATACCTCTAATAAAAAGCATTGCCTCCATGGAAACAAGGCCTTGAGTGTGGGCTGGATGCAAGGAGTGACAAAGGACAGCAGGCATTGAAGGTGCTGCAATTGTCTTTCGAATCTGAAATATCACGATCCTAAGTACCACTTATTTAAGGGGGAAAAAAAAAAAAAAAAAAAAAAAAAAACATTGCAATGTGCTTCCCATTCCCTTGCAGGAAAACCTTGCAGGCAATTTGTCGGTAACAAAAGGAAAGAAAGAAAATCTTTATTAGAGAACCAGACACTGGCCAGTATATCACAAAGAAAGGCTGCAGAGTAGCTTCCCCACACACCACAAATGCTCAAGAGTGATCACCTCATAAACAAAACCTGAGCTCACAGAGCTCTGCCCTGCACAGAAATCTGCCCCTAACAGCTCACCCAAGAACCTCTTCCTGCTCACCGAGAGCAGTGGAGCTGCTCTGAAGCAGTCTCAGGATGATGCCCAGATAAACTACTCTGGTGCCTGAGCTCTAGTTATTTTACACAATAGTTACTAATATACGTGATCATACCTTGAAATAGTTTTCTTGAAGAGGGTGTTCTAACTGGTTCCCAGTCCAAAACAGGTAATAAATTCTGTTTCTTTATTTTTGTCCATCCTATTCCTGGTGTAATTTTTTTAAACCACAGGGAAGATAAGTTTATTTATTATCATGATAAAACCAGCACCCATTTAATGTTAATGAATCAGGAAATTATACAACCATTCAAATATGCTAATAGGAAGAAGGAACTAGAAAAACTCTTGACTAAAATCTTCTCACACTTTTAGTGCACATACTCCAATCATTAATTTATACTACCCTGATCCTGCAATTTTCCCTTACCCATAAGGCAGTGTGTGAATTAATCACCCCTAAAACAAATACCTTTTGCTTCAAATTATGGAAATAAACCTTTAAAATTTCATGCCAATGTGAATTTAAATTAGAGAGTATTTATAGATGAAGTCTTAATGATTTTCTTTCTTCACTCATTCATTTTGTTTTTAAGCAAAAATTGCCAGCTCGCTGGCTTACCTTTTCCCCAGGTACCCCCTGCTGCAAGCATAGAGCCCTGTGCTTGTGACACTGCTGTTGCCTCCAGGAGGAAAATGCAATTCCCCAGACATTATCTTCTGATTTTTCTGTGTTATTAATCAGCAGAACTAGCAGTGAAAGAGCAATTAACTTTTTTTAGCACAAAGAAAAGGAAAACTAAATTAAGAAGTCAAACAACAAGAGATAAGCAGATTACAAACCTCACAGAAGAAATACAGCCCCATCTTCTATGACCAAGCTCCAGATGGATGAGTTTAACGGTGGAGAGGTTTAGGCAGAGGGAAGCAAGTGAGACTTGCCTTGTAACTGATATAAATATTATATTATAAATATTGATTGGATATAAACCCTTCTTTCACCCTCTCTCAAACCTTTCATAGCACTGCCATTCTTCTTAGAACCCCTGTGCTTGCCCTACTGAAGAGGGAAGTGGAGAAGGGAACCAATAATTCCCTGGGATCCAGCATTAACCCTGCACATGAGTTTTAAGGTGGAACACACTTATCCACGTGTGGCACGTGGATAAGGCATTATGCATTAAGACATTGAAGCTACCTCACAAGGAAAGCTTTGTGAGATGAACAAAGTTTCATGGAAAGCTAACATGAAACTATTTCTTCCTTTTGCAAATCAGACTTAGTCACCAAATCTGGTGTCCTGTCCTCACAGCAATGGTGCAGCTCAGAGTGCACAGATCATTTGCTCTGTTTCTCATGAACAAAACCCAGAACTACAGTTTGGGTCATTATCTCCACAAACCTCAACAACCCATCTATAATGTATGAGACACCTTTACTCTTTGGTAAACATCTTACAAAAATTAGAGATCCAAATAAAACAGTAACAACTCCCTTTATGCTAACACAGACTCAAACTTTTTCCATGGATCCAGCAAAAAAAACCCCAAGTTTTACACTAGTTTATTCAGATTTCAAGTTTTTTTGGAAGCATGCTCTGAATCTGCAAAAAGTGTTTGACTTGCACATGGAAAGAAAAAGTGCTACAACAGTGCATTTTCTATTGCAAATTTCTCATACTCAATGAACCAGAAAAACTCCTTTTCTGGCAGTCTGCAGATTTCAACGAGATATATTTGGTAACAGGTGCCAACATAGCTTCCACTATATACTTCAATCAATTTAATTGACTAAGTCCTTATTGGCTAGGCAGGCTATTTGAATGTGGTAGAAGGGCAAGAAAGTGCTTTAATTGCTTTAACCACAGAAAGAGTACAGAGACTTGAATGGTGGTTCCAAAGAGCAATGTGCTCACCAGTCAGGCCCATATGGAAAGGAAAAAAGGGCTGTACATATTTGTGTCTCATGCTGTGCAACCACCTCCTGCTGGAGCTGTTGGGTTCAGAACCCCTCAAAGGCACCACAGCTCCTGCACCTGGTAGAGCATGAGCACTTCATTGAAAAAGTGGTCTGGGAACATGCAGCTGAAAGGGAAGGATCTAGAGCAGCATTGGGAGGTAGAGGCTCTAATAAAAAATACTGGTCATGGGTTTGCTTTCCAAAAGACAGGAAAAATGAATGTCTGGCTGGGACAGACAGTTTAGCTGTATTATTTTGGCATTGGTCTGTTTTCAGTTTGCCAGCAATAAGTGAATAGTCCATCTTGCATGTATTGCCAGCAACCAAAAAAATCAACTGGGTAGATACATCCTCCATCAGGTATGGAGCTGCATTAGCTCTCAGCAATCTGTTAATAGGAGCTGGGATAATTTCAGAGTAAGGCTGCTTTGGCTTCTCACTAAACTTCACCAAAAAAAAAAAAAAAAAAAAAAGAAAGACTTAAAATTGGACATTAATCATTCAACAAAATCACAGCTGATAGCTGACCTGAACAAGACAGATTTTTTTTAATTTTTGAAGCAGCTTTCTCAGATCACATCTTTAATTTTACACGCAGTTTAGAAAAATATAATCCTACTGAAAGTTTGACTTCAGTTATGCTGATCAAAAAAGTTGAGGGAAACATTGATGACATTTCTAGGCAGATTTCAGTGGCCTTTATCAAACAGTGTTTACAATTGGTGACTAATTTAAAACCAGAAAGTATACCACTACTCCCCAGAAACTGCGTGTGCTTTTTTCTGCATAACACTCTTAATTCCCCTGACGTTACAAAACAGAATTTACTAGCAGAAGAAGTAATGTGAAAGTAGAAGAAGATGGCTCTGAATTCCTTCTCCTACCCTATGCTCCTCTTTTATGTTTTGAGAGATAGGGATATGATGATCCCTCTGTGTCTGTGCAGATTTTTATTGTTATTTCCATTAATATTAAAAGCACAGACAATTCACCTGATGCATATTCCCAGATGCATAAATAGAACTGAGAGTGTTTTGATCTAATTACTGTTCTTGAAGCTTCCCTCTCAAGGCCATAAACTTAGTTGTCCAGATTACAGTCTTCTTTTCAATATGAAAGAGTGTCACTGCAAGCTAGGTGATATTCTTTTACAGAAATTCAAACAGTAGTTTATAAACTTATCTATACACAGTTACCTAAATTGGATTTTTTGTTCCGTAGAGAAACTATGCTGCAGAACAAATCTTCCAAGGGTCACACACTTCCCAAAGTACCAGCATCTTCCAAATCCCTCATCAGCTAAACTGAACAGACTTTGGTTAGGTTTTCGTTTGACTTCTTCACAATTCCTGTCATTCAGACACACAAAAAAGATCCTCTGGAGCTCAGGTAACTCTTCAGACAATTCCCATTGCGATGGGATGGATTTCTCCCCTATCCATTCCTCATGATGTTTCAATTTGGGGGGGTTTATTACTGCTGTTCCCAATTATTTTTCATTTTAGGAAAAAAAGCCTGTGATTAATAGGTACAGATGTAATTTTTTTATTCTGTTTTAAGGAAAACTTTCGGATATTTAAGTTTGAAGCTGCTGCCCCAGTATAATTTTTGGAGTTTACTTGCTTCCAAATTCCATTCTGTATCGAATGGGAGGAGACAACTTATCTTTTTCTTGGTTATTATTAACTCAAGTGAGCTGAGATTACACTGACAGAAATGTAAACAAAAGTTGGCATGAAATTTCAATACAGAAGCTCATTTAAGAATCAACCCTGAAACTTTGCAGCTTATATATTCATAACCTGGATTGATTCAGTTCAATTCTACTCTTATTTATTTGAGGACAAAAAGCATATTAAACCAGTGATTTTAATATTAGTCACTTCCTTTTTTACATTAAAATTATTGTTCTTTTAATTTTATTTCTTCTTTTAATGTGATGGTGATAAAAACTGAGATGCATTTGTGGAATCGTTATAGTGAGTAATTTTTTGCTCGGTACAAATTGAAACGGCTGTAGCATTTCATAACAGCATCATAAGGATAATGTGGATGACTGCCCTCTGCTTTTCTTTACAGACTTACTGTATCCTCTGGCTTAATTGTCATGTTTTATTTCAGCACTCAGATCCAACATATGAAAAGAAAGATTTGGGTGGATGGTTGGCTTCTCTTAATCAATGGATCAAGAGCAGCCCTGAGGAGAAGCATTTGGGGGTGCTGGGGAGGAGAAGCCAGCCACGAGCACGGCCAGCCCAGAGACACAAACGTGTCCTGGCTGCATCCAGAGCCCCTGGGCAGCAGGGCAGGGAGGGGGCTCTGCCCACCTGCAGGGCTGTGTCCAGCTCTGCAATTCCCAGAGTAAGAAGGGCGTGGAGCTGTTGGAGCAAGTCCAGATGAAGATGATGCAAGAGCTGGAGCACTTCTCCTACAAAGACAGGCTGTGAGAGTAGGGGCTGTTCAGCCTGGAGTAGGGAAGGCTTTTTTGAGAGCTCTAGGACTTTCCAGTACCTGAAGGGTCAATATTAATTAGATCAGTAGAGTGAGTCGAGACACATCCAATCCAATCTGCAGCTTACTGGACAGAAATCTAAGCTACTGTGATAATTCACATGTGGGACACCCGGTTTAACCAAGCCCAGGCATGAAAAACCCCCACCAGCAATCTGTGCCTAAAGAGTACCCATATGTTCATAGACCTCTTTTGAAGAGTCAAATTCCATCCCCATTGCATCAGGCAGCTCAAATATCATTCAAATCTTACCTCTAACTCTCCCATTCTCAGGTGAAGAACTCCATAAGATTAAAAAATTGCTTTTGGAAGTACTTCCATGATTGCATGGCACACCAGAGTCTACTGCAGACTCTGTGCTTTGAATGCTATCCCACATTTTCTAGCAGGAGTTGTGAATGTCAAGTGGTGCAGGTGGAGCTAATAAAAGGTTGCACTACTGTCAGAAGTGCCATTATTTTTGTTGATTCGTCTGTTGTAGAGCTACTCTAAGCCAGGTTTGTGAAAGGGTGAGGGGAAATCAATCAGCTTCCTGCTGCTCTGGAGCCAACAGTTTTGATGCCCTATTTCTCTGCTACTGTTAGTGTAAGATCCTCTGAGATATACATGGGCTCTGTTTGGAATCATCAATCAGTATAGGAATGCAAAGGTTTTTGTCACCATTTGTTTAAATACAATGCTGTCAAGTCAAAATTTAAGCTTCAACTCATTTCCCAAAGAATTCATGTGAGACACCACAACATATCCAGTGCTAGGTGTAGTATATTCTCTGCCAGCCAGAGACTCCAGCATCACAACTCCCATTGCTCCATGTCTAAATTACACTCCCTGTAAAGTAGCCATTAGGGGGTGATAAAGAAGAAAACCTGAGCCGTTATCTCAATTCACAGTAAATTGAAAGTTTCTCCCATCTCTTGAAAAAAAAAACCAACAAATCAATAGAATAAAATCACCTCTGCCAAGCTCCTGTCTGCTCCCACCTCCCGAACAGCAGCAGGCACCAAGCCCAGATCTCCACTGCCCTGGGGAAGCCCTCTAGGGAACAGGGGGTCTATCCAAGGCATCCTTTTACATTTTCATATCTTGGCCTGACAAATTGTAGTTTATCAATTAGTTACTCTTTACCAGCCTCAGTTCTCACCTGACAGAATTCTCTGTAAGCCTGCAAGGTCACATGGATTTGCATGGCTGGGGAAGCAGGGGCTGCACCTATCACAGGGCAAAAAGTTTTAAAAGTATTCATTTCTTATTCTTTGCATTCTCACCTGATCAGAATAATATCATTCAAGATTAATACTACTGCCAAATGCAAGAACAGACCCCAGTTAGGACTGAATGATAAGTTTCTGAGAAGTGAGTTCATTATAAAAGTGCAGCGTGAGTGGTTTCATCACTCCTTGTATTGCTGCAAACAGCTGAAAGTATCAGCTATTCTGGCTGTTTCATGCTGATTCAAGCTGCTCTTCCCAACCTACCCAGAAAGACATCAAAACCCCCAGTCATTAACTGAACAATTACTCTTTATAGTGTTACCATTTTTATTGCCTAAATGTTCAACATAACTACCCAACATGTTTTGAAAGAATCACTAAAATTAAGAACACTTGCTCACCTGGTCTTAAATACTATTTTGGCTTTCACTAAAAATACACTGTTCTTACTCCTTTAATATCTTCTTCAAAATAATAGCCATAAAGTTAAGCTTTCCCTGGGAAATCGTAGACAGTAACTAAATCAGAATAAACAGCTCAGATGAATCAGCATCTGTCAGATATTATCAGACCAAAAGTAAAAAAAAAAAAAAAAAAAAAAAAAAAAAAAAAAAAAATAAAACAAATAAAAACCAGGGCAAGGTTAAATAACTAAATAGAACATTAAACCAGACAGTAAAACTATAAGGAGGGGCCATCTGGAGTATCAATTTCTGTCCTTGTATCCTAGTACCTGATATTCAAGTAATTTCATGAATTATTATAACTAAAACCTTTCAGAGAAGTAAAATATTCACACCCAAATAACAGTACTGAACTACTGCTTCGAGTACTTCCAGTGACTGTGATCAAAACTGAAAATGGACAAGCAATAGGGAGAAGGAGGGGGGAAAAAAAAAGCCAGTCTGATTTTAGGTAGCAACTGTGAAAATGCTGAACACAGAAATATTTTCTGCCATACTACGAAATTCCATCAACACTCATTTCCATTCAAAATGCTTGAACATTGGTCCATGTTTAAACATAAATATGTATCATCTAAGCACTGAAAATATAATCCAGACTTGAACAAATTACTTGTTTTAATCTGATATGAATTACATTTTCCTATTCAGCGTTAAGATTCCCTGATACTACCAGCTATATACCCATAGAAAAATTTGAAAGTGACTTGATAACTATAAAAAACATTTATGCTGAAGAGCTACATACTGTAATGTAGTAGAAACAGATTTTCCTTAATGCAAGTTTTAACTGCACATTAAAAGCACTGGAACCACCCATCATATTTTGTTGTTATTGTTTGCACTTACTGTATAAACAGAACATTAAATTCAAGACAGAAACTACAACCTTGACTTTTTCATTAAGTTTCATAGGCAGTAAGAAAAAGGCTTTCCAACTAAGAGTGCAAATTGCACAATGGTGCAAGGTTAAACAAGATTAAAAGCTGTGCTCAAGGTTCCATACCCAAGGTGCATCTTTGCCTAATAGAAACAATTTTTTCACAGAGGCAATTACACCTTCAAGAAAGCAGGCACTTCCCAGAGCCAGAGCCAGGTGGAGGGCCCAGTGCCCAGCTGCCACCCTGCCACTGGCACTACCCATGTCACTCCTTCCTGCAGCAAGCAGGATCCTTTCAAGGCTGGATTAACAAACGCACGCTACACTCCACATACCTACGTGAGCTCTATCAAGCTGCCTTCCCAAAAGCACCAATGAATAAGATTTCAGAGTACAATTTAGAGCTAAAAGGAATGTGATGCCAAAGGGAGTGTTAAACACAAGGAATGACATCTCTCCCCAGTTCAGTGATGATGTTTTGTTCCCAAAATAAGCTGGCAGCTTCGAAAGGGGCTACTTCAGGGATAGGCAAGGTACTGCCCCAGGGGAAAGCACTCCTTGCAAGGCTCAGCATCACCTTCTGCTGATGTTAAGAGCCAAGACTGCTGCTGGGGAGTGCCATGAAATAGCCATGTGCCTCTGCACTGGCACCACATCCGAGCACGCCATCTTTATCCAATGTAAGCAGTCAAAGCAGGAGCCCTAGAGACAGTTCTGTCCTCTCCACAAAGGGAATTGTCATGCCAGGCACATCTCACAGGAGCCCCAGGTGGGCCCCTTGGCACCAGCAATTTGCCACCTTCACCGAGTCGGGGTGTGCACCAGCCAGCAGGCTGCAGATTACAGCTCCACTATTGCAGTCACCCCTGGAGCTGCCAAGTCCTTAACTTAGTCTTCAACAGGATCACCCAAGGTCTTTTCAATCCTGCTGATTGATTCCAGAGCTTTTCTTGAAGATATCGCAGTATTGGCCAATGGACTCCAGCTATGTATTTTCATCTTTATCACTGTAGCTGACAGAAGTGTTTTGTCTTTTAAATCTAAAATATCTCTAAATCTTGAGAGAAGTGATTTAGAGTCATCTATGCAGGAACAAAACTAATGATAAGAACCACCTGAATAGAAACAGAAATGAATTGCTATAGTAATAGGTAATCTATAACTACAACACATCAATAAGATTAGATAAACAGACTGTTATCTTAATGAATTTGTCTATACAAGCAATTCCAGAGTCTTCCTTTATCATATCTTTCTTGTAAGCCACACATATCAGTTTACACACATGAAGCAACTATTGATCTCTCTGAGAAAATGTGCTTAGATAGAACTTTCAGAAATAAAAGAAAAGAAAACAAAAAATAAAAACCCAAAAAGTATAGCAGAGCTGCCAGAACAGGGAACTGCTGCATTGCATTTCCTGTACACACACACCAGGTATGTTTTAGTACTGGTTGTTGCTATCTGAAGTGTAAATACTGTTACCAGAGAGACTTTTTCCAGAGAGAAGAAAGCTGTAACGACTTTGAGGAACAGAAAGAAAAATATTTCTCCTAAAATATACATCATCTCACTTTTGTAAAATTAAACTAGCTCATTAGTAAAAAAAAATAAATGAAAAAAACAAACAACTATTGAGAAAGGTACTGACTAGCCCTGTCAACAACCTTTGTCCCTTCCAGGGTTAGAGGAGTTAGCTGTACTAAATTCTGGGATACCACCAGTGCATTTGGATTATGAGGGCTTAATTCACAGCTTGTGAGAGTGTGAAAACAGGCTCCTCTTCACAGCTCCACATGCACACATGCTCTACCCCAAGGCTTCAGTGCCAGTAAGAAGAAACAGAGGAACAAAACCTAGCTAAATTTTTTGCCATATACCTTTTAGCTTCTCCTTAGAATTAAGGAGCAGCAAGGATGATTTAACTTGCTACTCAGCTTCCAAAACTTCTGGAACATTCTGGTGTCTTAAAAATCCTTCACTGTCACCACATCATTATCTTTGTTAACACTTGATTTAAATTATTATTTCACACTGCATACATTAAGCCCCAAACTACACTAGGCTGAAGAGCAGAAAAACTGTATCCACCATCAGTCTGAGCTCTACACCTCAGATCTCTACATCTGCAGAAAGCCACCTACACCCTTCAACAGCTGAGCCTCTAATCCTGATGGGAAGTTGGATCTCATCATTATGATTGTTATGCATTTAAAAGCGACACTATGCAGTATCCAGAGTTTGAAATATTTAATGTGACACTAAGTCGATGAACACAGCCCTAATAGCAACTTCCTTTTCAGGCAGCATAAAAATATGTGTGTGTGTGTATATATATATATATATTTGTAAAAAAAAAATAAAAAAATCAAACATTCGATTGTACAGGTCTCCTTAGGTGTTTTCTACACTCTTTAAATCAAAATCAAGTGAAAAAACACAATACTCAAAGAACAGTTTTTTCTCTAAATCACTGCACAAAATGCAGATTCCACACATTTTATATCTGGAAGCATGGAATATTAACAAAACTCAAATCCAGCTCTTTATTCAGCTGTACCCATGAGAGTTTGGGGGAAGGGCTGCTTGCATACATCTATTTCATTGCATATCCAGGGACCTTTATATAATTGTTTTATTAATTATTCCTGGCATTAAGAGAAAGAATATTTAAATTTAATTTCTTTCTAAAATCATTATTGCTTATTAATGTACAATTATCTTACCACTGCCCATGGTTTTCTCAAGTCAAGTTTTCATTAGAACAAAAATGCATGTGTGAAAGGGTTCTTGAAGTGCAGTCAGACCTTTTGCATGGCTTTGTGCTAATTACCAGAGATTCTTTTGTTATCAGCCCAGACATTAATGACAAAAGAAGACAAGTGTAGAGTCTATTTTGCTTGAGCTAATTGCTAACCATTCCCCATTCAATTTATGCTCGGAGGAGTACAATAATCATGATACAGTGCATTAGCTCTGTCCCAGGCAGTTTCTGCCATGCTGAGTGTTAATTGTCAGGACACATTCCAGTCAGGAATAACAGCATCTCAGGCGTGCCTGCTCACAAGCAGCGCTCTAGCAATTTCTTCTGTGCAGTAAGACAGGCCCTTTTAATTTTTTATGTAGGGGAATATCAGAAAATTTCCTCTTTTGCAGAGGTATATGGCATTGCTCTCAGTGGCTTACAGTTTTTACTATTAAACAACGTACTTAGTTAGAAAAAATTAATGAATAAGAACTAAGAATCAAAGAGCATGACAGAAACTGAACAACTCCCCTGGACTTATTTTTAAAGTACATATTTTGGGAAAATATATCAATACAAATAACTGAGCTGTGTACCTTACACCGAAAGCAAGGAGCTTAGAGGGTTAGTCATAGGTAGTAAGCCATTTCATATTATCCAAAACCCACTGAATTTGAAAAGGTTTTAGTGGATTTAGCATTGCTTCAGAGTCTTTGCGATCTTGAAAATTAACGGATTTATGGTAAATCCTACAAAAATCATTTCACAGAGTGCAATGAATAGTGATAGATATTTCAAAGTCATTAGTCTCCTGTATCCTGCGCTTTGGTGACATCACACTTTAAACTAAAAGCACCTGTTCTATAATAACTTAATGTCTCACCAAGTCTGAGGGGTAAAAAGGAAAAGAAGGCTCATTCCTCCTCTGTGCTCATGCATCTTTAACAAATGAGCTTGGAAACCCGAAGTACAGGCACCCAAAGTCTGCTCATAAATTTCTTCAGAATATCACATGTCAAACAAAGTACCATCGAGCTATCCTAAGAAACTTCACACATCAACAAGGAACAAAAGTTTGAGTGATCCTCAGTATAGTTATTGCTTTTAGGATGATCATCTAGAAGATGCCATCGGTGCAGACACAAAGAGGCGAATTTGTGTGAAACAATCCACACTTATTCTAACAGCTCTATCTATTAATTCTCCTGCTGGTCCAGTCTGCAAGATTATTCAATGCCCTGATCAACCCAGAAAAACACTGTTTGTGTGAGTGACAGGAAAATATCCTGATAAAACAGTCAGTGCTGGTATTAAGTTATTAGGTCTTAAAGAAGGTACCAAAGCCTTCCTATTATCTAAATGCTAATGGAGACATAACCAAAAGTGCCTCTTCCACCCAGACTTAACAACGAAATCGTCTCCTCCTGAGGCAAAATGTTTGAAGTCAGTATTTTGCCACATGTTCATATCACAAAGCCATGTCATGCAAGATTAGACAGGTTCCACAAATCAGCACAAACTTTCCGAAACCAGAAGGAGAACAGCAAGAGCACAAACTTGTGCAGTGTGATCCCCAGCAAGGTTCCTGAAGGACTGGAGGTTTATCCTGCCTGAACACCACTCTCACAGCCTGCTGCACATTTTAATGGTACATTCAAATATGGAGAGAGATGCATTCAGATACAGATCTCTGTAGAAAAGCATCTGCTGTCACTTGCAAGCCTCAGCACAACTTTCACAGACTGACATTTCACTTCCCAGTTTAGTGCAGAGGCTTTCTTTAATTTAGAGAAAATATACTCAGTCCTGCCCTAAAAAACAGAATCAGTGTCAGAAAAAAATATTTTGTTTCATAAAATTGTTAACTTATTTGTGCCTATAAAAGAAGTTTTCCTAGAAGTTTTCCTATTGTTTTCCTAGGAAAACAATAATTTCCATGGCTGACAGTTCAAAAACATAGGATTCATGTTTTTGCAGTGTCCCATCAGGTAATTAGCAATGGGGGCCTCAGTCAAACAATGTGAGCACATGTTCAGAGTTACACAAAAATAGAGGTGTCAGCTTAGAACGCTGATATCTTTTTCTTTCATCTGTCATTTTCTTTTATCCCCTCTCCTCTCTGATAAAGCACCAGGAAGTTTCTCTGCCCATTTATTTCTGCACTTACAGTCATCAAACACTAAACTGCTTTTGGTTCCCTTGATGTAACAGGTGGGTTCACTGACACGTTCATTAATTAGTAACTTAAAAGCAGAGGGAAGAGAAACAGCTAATTGCTGTAGCTGATAGAGGTGGCATTTCCATAGACTGCAGCATACACACATCCCTGTAGCTTCATCTTTTCAGTGTGGCGCCTCCTCATTTGATGCAGCTGAACTGTGCAAGGCAGCCCCATAGTATGAGTTTCAGTATAGCACAGCAGGGAGGAACATCATAACAAATGAATCATCAGAGCTCTTCCAAGCGTCAAGACCTCCATTTTCCTAATTTACATTTCAAAAGGGTCTGCAGTTTGAAGTAGTAAAGAAATCATTTGCTTTTGCAAGATAAGTGCTTTTCCAAGTAGGAAACTCAGTGGCAATACCAAAAAGTGTTCTGATTATAATTTTTGTCTGTATTAGAACAGACACAAAAGACTTTTAGAATCTCCCCATTAAAAGCTACCCAGTATTCAGCATTTCTGCAATCTTTGACCACGTACTGCTCCCATGGAACATTGGGTGAACATGCTCAGCTGCCTTCAACACTGGGCAGAAACAAAGTATTCTTTAAATAGGTGTTTGTAGGCTACAATACAATTAATTGTGTGGAATTAAAACACCTCCAAGACACATTGTCAGAAGCGGCACAGAATGAGAAGATAATATAAATCTTGTCTCTTGAGATTCCTCCCAGAATTTTTTGGGGGAGAATGCTTTTGGAGCAATTTGCAGCATTGTCCACAGGTGAACAACTTCTAGGCAGAAGGAGGCGTCGGTGCCTCCAAGCTACTGCCATCTATTTGTACAGCAAGGTTCTTAACTCACCCTCCCATATTTCTGCAAGGCAGGATACTCTAATGGCCCCTCAGTGGTCCTAAAGGGAGGTGAGGAAAGAAGCAGAGCATGTTCTCACAGTCTCTCACCCACACAGTCACTCCCTCTCTGCCTGGAGCAAGGAATTCCCACACTAGGAATGACAGTGAAGTGACAGTCAGTACTACAACCTTTCTTGCTCTGTATTTGGGCAGAATTACAAGGATCTCATCACAGGCCCCAGCACAGTTTATATTTGTTTCTTATTCATCTGGATAAAAAAAAATTAAGCCTCATAAAACCAACTTTCAATCATTCGCTCTTGAGTGCGACACTTCTTCATCTCAGCCTGCCAGGTTATTATTACATGTTCTTCCTATAATTTAAACTCCAGTTAGAGGGAACAAAGATGCCAAGGATTCCTACAGCTCAGCACACAGTGACATTTCCTAGCAAGTACCTGGCTTTCATCATGCTCGTGAGTCCTTATGACAAAGCCTGTCACGAGAACAGGTAATTGCAAAACAAATTCATTTCCTTAATGCTGAGAGGGATCAAAAAGAGGGTGTTACACTTTAAATTGTTGCTACTAATTCTTAAATTGACTGCTCTTCAAACACCATAGCTGCCAAAATTCAGGCTTCTCATTAACTGTATCCAGGTAATTACAGAACTTTTTGGACAGAGGAAACAAGAGAACAATCCTTTTAAAAGCAAGGAAGCAGATAATCAGAGTGGCTCAGTGACCTCCCTGTAGCCATCTTGTTGACTAATTTTGGAAAAACAAAAATTTGAAAAATGGACTGACATCCTGTCCCCCAGACGTAACAGAAAGCAACGCAAAGTTAGCTCCCTCTGTCTGGGAGATTACATTATATCTTCAGTCAAATTCATGGTGTGTGGATGTCTCCTTTCATCACTATTTACCTGGAACAGTAATACTCTAATTACTTCACAAATACATATTTGCATACAATGAAGCAATTATGTACATCATTTAATCACTCTAATTTTAGTTATCAAATAAAAAATTCTCTTGTAATTTGAAGGGTTCAGATCTCTAAAGCCCTGGATAACTCTGTGACAATACAATGCTGAATGGAAGGCAGTATTAAAATTAAAAATATTGAAAAAGATCTAATAATCAAGGTAAAGTTCTCATGAGAGCAAGTCCAACTGGACAATAAATCTTACATGACATTCAAATATATCACGTTTAATACATCCAGTGAAATCTATCACGATAGCTTGTTCCAGTAGATTATTCCTTTCAGGTGTGGGTAAAGAAGTTCATTGAGGCAAGAGTCGCATTCCTTTTAATGCCCGTATGGCACTCTCTTGGCCCATGCAGTAGTGAATTCCAATACAGAGCAGCCTGAGCTCAGCATCCAAACACTTGTTTGGAGTTCAGGAAAACCCCTCCACACAGAGCATCCTCTTCAGTGGCCTGATTCAAAAGCCTGAGACAGACTACAAAATAAAGATTTGCATATTTGGAATTTGGACTTCATTTGGAATTTGCTTCAGATACAAGCTAACATCTTGAAAACAAGAGTTTATAAACACTTTTTTAGGATCTACAAAATCATCTGTGTCCCATTCTCATCCTAATCCTTTCTACCTCTAGAGACAGTCTCTGTCTAAAGCAATGAGTTTTAATACAGAGATGATTTGACGCATGTGAGCATTTCTGGCAATTGCTGTTTCCTGGGAAACAATGGCAACTCCTGTCAGCACACAGCAACAGCATCAGCACACACTCCTCGCTCCAGAGCTCCACCTGGTCTACAGGACCAAGTACTGAACTCACTTAGTAATTAACTGATCCACTTCAGCCTTGCATTTGCACTATCAAATACATTTAAAGGTTTATGGAGTGCTTCCTTTCCACTGCATCTGTACCTTTTCACATCTGTATTCCAGCTAATCATTATTGCATTATCCCATCACGTTTGCATTTGATTATGATGGCCCACAGGTGGCAAAACTGTACAAATCAATCAGGAGAGTCTGCTTTGTTTGTTCACAAGAAAACTAAGCAAGTATTCTTGAAGTACATTTTAACAGGTCATGTTTGAATTCAAAGACTGGCTATTCTCAACGTCAGAAAATAAATGAATAGACAAATGAAAAGGAAAAAAAGGAAACAGACTTAAAAATATTTCCATCTCAAAGCTTTTCATATGCAAGAAAACCTGTTCACCGATATTTACTTAGTAGCGAAGGACAAGAATTAAACTGAAAAGCTGAAATTTGGAGACTTGTTATGTCTAGGGAGACTCTTATGCTGTTTATTTACCACCAACAGGAAAAGCATAATGCAAATCTCCTTGTACACTGTCTTCTGCATACTGAAAATGCACAGTACCTACACTGAAATCATTCCATTTAATAGGATTTGACAGGACACCACAAGGGTTAGATACTGCAACAATCACAAATAAATTTTGTTGTTGTGTATGTAAACAGGAAAATACATTTCATGTTTCTGAAAGCTGAAGCCTAGCTTCTGATTTATTCTAGCTAACAGTAAAATATGGAATTCGGTGGGGGTGGTGGTGATGGGTTGGCCCATCCTGGAGATGGGATCCTGTGTATAACAAAGATGGAAGATAACATATAATGGCAAATCCAGTCTTTGCTCTTTTGTTCTAACTCAGACAGTGGAAAACATTCCAGAAGCAGTTTATGCACACACAGTACTCTTAAATCACATCCCACAGCAGATTTGGACTTGAAATGATTGCACATTTTGCTTTGCATCTACAAATGTGGAAGCTTAAAGTAAGTCTTGGCAATTAAAAATCCGTTGTGTTCCAAGGTTACAGCTGGTGGAACTGTTTTCAAGTGATTTATCAGTCTTTTAGCAACACACCCAGAGTTTTCTGAGTATGAACCCCGCTGCAGCCACACGCTGTCTGGTGATCCATTCTCCTTATAATGGCAATGTTTTGTTGAGATTCAAATGGAAAAAATGGACTTGGAATGACCCACATATCAGAAACAGCAAAGTGGTTTTGAGCTCAGTAAAACACAAGCCTCATTTTACTAGCTCCAGTTTTTCTTTGCATCTCTGAAGTCCCCTTCCCTTAGAAAACAATGCAGTGCTCTTATTTAAAGCTAGCTTCTGATGTCCCTCATGTAATTCACAAATACTGTATCAATTTCACCAACATGAAACTAAGCTCAAGAAAATCAGACCTGGCTTGGTTTCAATTCAAAATAAGAAACACAGATGACTGATTTCCTTGTGTTTAACAAATAGAAAATTTCATTTTAAAACAGCGAGGAAATCAAAACTTCTCGGTCTTCTCTTTCACGATATTGTCAAAACCAATAATGACACAAAAATTCCAACTACCAAATATTTTTTGTAGAAAAGCTCTGCAGAAAATACTAACTGAATACATTTGAGTAACTTAAATCTCGTCAGCCATGAACTTCTGATAGGTTCCCAGTCCTTTCCAGGGAAAGGCACACGGCTTTATGGAGCAATGCCTCACAACTGGTCATCCATGGCTTCCCAGCAAACCTGCCAGGCTCAGTCCCTGCAGGCAGAGAGCTGGGATTCCTGGGGCACTGCACTCCAGGCAAGCTCCTGCCCATGTCAGCAGCGTCCCAGAGCCGGGGGCCACACCGTGAGCTCAGCAAGAACACAAAAACTGGGAAGCACGTTTAATTTGGATTATTTTGGGACAGAGGATCTTGGTGTTGCCAAGGCAATACAAGTTGAAACAAAATAAATTACTGAAAAAATCTTCATTTTTGAAGATATTCCAGAGCTGAGAAAAGCTGGAACAAATCTCTAGTTTATGGACTTGGGAACACTGGGATGAAGTGACCAGGCAGCAGCAGTCCACACACAGACCAGTGTGATACCTTTCCTCCCTTAGAACAATCAGGCAACAGGGAATAATCTCAGCAACTACTCATGGAAAAGCAGACACTAGACTGTTTCAGCCATCCTAGATTACCTGCCAGCTGATTGACCTGCCTAACCCACACAGGTCACTCTAATGTGCTCCTCTAAAAGTACACGAGAACAACATTCTTCTCCCTCACCTTTTCCAAATTAAATCCAAGTGGAGGGAAGAAAAGAAACTCATTTTATTTCTAGTTCAGCGTTGTCTGACTCTACTTTTTATCACATGATAGTGGAATATTCATTTACAAAAAAAGGATCTACATCACTGCATGGTCCCTGGTCTCAGTCTGCATTCCTGTCTCTAAGAGAAGTTATAACTGCATTGTCACCAGTTTGAGGCAGCAGATAAAATAAACAGATTGCTAACAAACATCAGTACTTTTCTCTGTTTCATATTGCTCATATCAATAAAGATAAGTGTTTTATACTCGGGGGAAGAGAATTCAGACTGCTTGGTTGGAAATCTAGTTAAGAGGTTTTCCTCACCTTAGATTATGTTGGAGCTATCAACCTGAGCTTGCTTGCAACAACTATAATTCAATGGAGCCTGGGAGAAAGGGGCAGGGAAAAAGAATGTTTAATTGTTCCTCAATCAACTGTTCCATAGCATCATTGCAACAAATCAGAGTTATCACAGAAGGAAGGGCCTTTTATTTTAAATAATGACAATTTGAGCTTCAAGAACCAAGGTCCTCAGAAACCGCAGCCTCAAATCTCACTCAGGGTACCTCTGATCTCTTCAAAAGCCCTAAGGATATTTATTCTATGCTGCTCAAGGATTCCTCAGATAGTTTGGCAGAGACAGCAAAGCAACTTGGTTTTGCCCTCTGAAGCCATACAATAAAGTGCTAATAAGAATTCCCCAAGTGTGATATCAAGATGCTAGTGTTTCCCTGAGAAAGCTTTTATCTTTTAAAGGCACAATTTTTCATGTATAGACAAGCAGAATGGGATTTTCAAAAGAATTCACTTTAGCCTGACTCAGAGAAGAAAGTAAAATTCCTAGTGATTTCAGAGGGAAGAGATGAACATGACTTCTGAAAATGCTTCATGTACCCTACATAGTGTATGAAATCACCACTGATGAAGGAATGCATTAAATACAGTAAAAACATAGCAACCTCATCAGTCAGGAGGCTTAAGCCACATATCACTACACAATGGACATGGACAAAAAATCATGAGCAGAGAGAAATCTGGCAGCTCTCATAATTTTATCTGAGATCACTGTTAAATGAAATCGCTACAGAAAAATTACAGGAGTATAAGAAAATATGACATTGTTTTACATTTTGGACATATTTCCTATGGGGGGAAAAAAAACAAGATCATGGAATTGAGCATATCTGGGAGGTGAATGGCATTCACTTTCAATCTAATCACATCAGCATGCATTGCAGTTTTGACAAATTTATTATGCCTAAATAAAAGTGTTCATTAATAAAGACTGAACAGTTGTTTTCTGAGGCAAAGCCATCATGCATTACACTGTGGAAATAGAAAATTTATGCTAAGCATTAAAGACAGAATAAAAAATATAGCAATTGCTTCATTTCTCTTTTCTAAAACTGTCAACTGTTAATGATCTTTCAGAGGTAGAATTACTTCATACATCAAGCAGAAATCTGCCTTAGATTACTGCTTCAAAATGGGGTTTCTAGACAAAATTCTACCTTTGAACATTATATGGTTGGCCAATGCAAATATTTTACCATGGAGAAACTAAGTAAAAAAATTACAAGGTGGACAGTTTCTATTTCTAATGAATATTAACCAATAAATAAACTGTTAAAGAGTTTCAGCTAAAAGTTGTTTCAGGAATATAGCTAAAGATATCAGTGATCTTCATAACACAGCAAGATGCTAAGATAAGAATGGCCAAGCCTAGGATTTCATTTCTATGGCAGAATATATGGGTGAATATTTCACTTTGTTTAGTGAAATTAGAAAAACAGAAATAGAACCTTCCTACTTCTGGGAGAATAGTTCATAACAAATCATTCATTCAATTAATTTTGCTTTACCTATTCACAAATTGACTGCGAAACACAATTTTCTCCAAGGTGCAACTTCAATTAATTCACTGTATAATTTCAGTGAATAACTTTTCAGCTTCAGATTGTGACAAGTGTTCAGTATCCATAACTTGAAATGTGTTGATTAGCTCTCATCTGGGGATGATGATGTCAGAACAGGAGTTGATCCTGCCCACAGCCCTCTGCATTTATTCCTCCTGTGCAACCTGACACTAGCAAACTACCCAAAATTGAGCTACATCTGCTATTTACTTGCAGTAGTTCAAATGGAGCTTTACAATGAGCATAAACACCTTCCTGTTTAAATTTGACTGCGGGAACTCAACTTTGCTTGCAAATAAATAACCACATATGGCTAGCTTATACCTAAATTACTATTTTTTTCTGGATGGAAGTAAGTTTGAAAGTAGCTCAATCTAGCAAGTCTTGATGAAATCAGCATAACTGATTTCAGCAAATGACATCTCTTACTGGGAATGGCCAACAGCCCAGACAGATCCCAGAAGTGAACAAGATTTGTCTTGCTTCTACTGACAGCTACCAGAAACCACACCATTAAAAACTATAAAGCCCATCAGCAGTTTGTGGAGAAATCTCATGATCATGCCTTGCCAGAAAAAATAAGCATGACGCAAATAATTCAAAGCAAAAGCCTTCAGCTATTTAGTGGTAAGGGCTGAGTCATACATTGGATGTTTAACTGCTTGCACGTATAGGTCTGGGTAATCAATACTAGTTATGTCATTAAGAAATTAAGTGTTTCTTACACTGTGCCATCAGCCAGTGTATCTTCCTAATTATTAAGCAACAATGTTGAATTATCTTTGAGTTGAAAAGCAGGAGATTCCACAAGAGAGGTTTCAGGAAGAAAACCAAAATAAAATCTGCCTACAGAGCCAGAGCCACCTCCTGAGTGACAGAGCCCTGCTGTCACTGAGCTCCTCATCCACCACCTCAATTTGCCACCTCCACTGAGTTATTGTATCAATGATCTGTTCCCTGTCTTCTCTTTGGCACATGACACACCAGCTGCACCTTTCGACAGCTGACCTTATGTTCCTCCATCATCTTTCTCCTTTCAGGACTAGATTTCGGTTTCACTGTCATTACTTTATGTTCTTCTGTTGTTCTGCGCTGCATTTTCTGACAATCTATTTCCTTGCACTTCTCTTACTGAGCCTCAGTGTTCACTCTCAAACTCTTACCAGTCCTCCCCTCACTCGTGCAGCTTTGCTGGTCTCCCACACCACAGTTCTTGCCTCCTCATCCTCAGACAGCACCCAGCCTGAAATGCACCTTCACCTGCTGGCAGTCACACAGCACCAACCTCTCCTCCTCTGGAGAGGAGCTCAGCCTCTGGCAAGCAAGTTGAATTCCATAAATTTCAGACACACCTTCTACTTACTGCACATCTCCACATGAAATATTTAGTAAATCTTCAGGTCAGAGGGCACCATAAGATCATTTACCTAGATCTTAATTTCTTTCCTTATGCAAACCTTTAGATATCCCCACATAACAAACAATTTTCCCATATACTTGTCCATAGATGTTTCCAGACAAACTACACCACCAAGAGGATCAAGGATTGAAGCCATTAAATGAATAAGTTGAAGTGGCAAAAATTCCTGCATTGCCCTGGTGGAGGCTGGTGAGCAGTTTGGCCCTGACAGGACCTGGCTCTTTGCACATCAGTAGGGTTTGTTAGACGTGTGGGTGGCCACTCAGAGGCACCTCTGAAGAAACTAAACTAACAAAACCAGCAGGCTGTTGCTGTGCTGAGTGGCTGGGAGGGGGATTCCTCAGCTGGGCTTTGAGAGGATGAGTTTGGCTCACGCTCCCTGTGTTTGGAACCTACAGAAGGCGATGCAGGCAGGCTTGCAGAACACAGCTCCCTGGTGAGCCACCCCTGCACACAGCCGTCCTCCTCCTATCTCCATGAACAGACAAAATGTTCTTGGAGGTATTCTCCTTTGAGCTGATATGCAATAAGCTGTCTCAGTGATGCACAAAACACCACTTTTGTATATGTCACTACAAAAATGAGAGCCAATGCTGGCAAATGCAACTGATCCAAAACAAGAGGCATCTGTGCATTGTTTTCAAGACACTGACAGACTTCAAAAATTATCAGTCAAAATAAGATGCTTGAGCAAAACAGCGCAGTTACAGAACACTGTTCCTCTAGATTCAAAAATGTCTCACTTGTGGTGCCATTCCACCAGAATTAGTGTGACTGGTTGCCAGGTGGACGTATCATCAAGGTTGGCAATGACCCACCAAATGTTTTCAAAAAGTGGTTGCCTAATATTTTCTGACTATTAAGTGCTCTACAAAGTCTCTGACTGGATACTCTGATACATTCAGCCAAGATTAAGAGAGGAAAAAATCCAAATTTCATAAATACTTTATTTTTTTTTATTAATCTTCTGACTCATCTACAGAGGAT
Source organism: Cinclus cinclus (assembly GCF_963662255.1). Classification (NCBI taxonomy): domain Eukaryota; kingdom Metazoa; phylum Chordata; class Aves; order Passeriformes; family Cinclidae; genus Cinclus; species Cinclus cinclus. Next base: position 14,444,429 of record NC_085055.1, read on the forward strand.
GGCGAGAGATTTTATGTATCCAGCTCCCATTAAAGGCTATGGAGTTACAGAAATTAAATCAACGTACCTTTCTAAGTCTTAGGCTAAGAAGGAGAAGGTGAAATTGGCAATATGCTTGAGCTCTTTTCTCCCTCTCTGGTTTGGACAGTAGAAAATCTGAGATTATTTTTAAGAATCTTTTAGACTGTGGCTTATCCCGAGAGCTGGTGACTTTCTTTAAATATGTAAGTCAATTTTCAGATTCAGTAAGGATGAACAAAATTAGGGATAAGTCTCAGTGGAGTGTTACGAGTGAGCTCAGACTTGGAGCATGACACTGGCATATAGATATCTAGAAACGTCACAGTTAAACTGACACCACTGTTGAGAGAAAGCTGCTATAGAATCACCTAGGCCACATTAATTAAAGTATTTCATCACTTTGCTGGACTAGTCACAATAAAAACCTGGTCAAAAGACTGTAATATATAAGATATTAATTCCTTTCCTGGAGTGTAAATGAAGAATGTGATTAAGAATTTAAAACTACAGCATGAGAAATTATTCATTTTGTAACAGCAATACAGAATGCATTGGCTTTGCCACAGAATATTTCATTAAAAGCTGTTTTATAATTAGTTTTACCGCAAACTAAAAAACCCAAATGCAATTGCTTTAATGTAATTAGACCATCTTATATTTCAATGATGCAAAGTCTTGTTGAGCCATAATAAGATGAAAATAGATTTTTCTCTGCATTCTCTTTATATAAATGATTTTAAATCCAGAATTTAGTATGCAACTTCTGATGAAATTTCCTCCTCCTTTCCTACCAGCTCCCATAACACTTGAGTATTCCCATTTCTTACTGTACCAGTCTGAAGTTACTATTCAGTTTTAAGAGGGAAAACTGTACACAAATCTGCAATGTTAATGTTATATTTAGCTTTTCAATCTGCTATATGGTATTAGAACTCAGAAAAATAAGGTTGCTGCCTATTTAATGTAAATTAAATATGAAATTCAGGATGCAACTCACCTTAGAAGATGCTTGAACTGTCCTCTTTGCAGTGTTTCTCTGAATATTGCATCTGACCATGTAAAAACATTCAATTTTGAAACTCTATTTATTTCCTAGTTTGTATGTACTTTCATTTCTAATTTAAAAGATAAATTTATTCCATGAAATAGAAATACCTTCTTGATATTCCAAAAAAAAGCATCTGGGAGAGATCCTGTGGATTATGAAACTATTTTACTGAATAATTCTTCAGGATACTAATCTTATAAGGTTTATTTTGAAAACACTAAGACAGACTATACATTATCCTACATTAAAACTGAGGAAAAAGAAGTCCTGTCATTGCAGGTCTATTCTGGTTTATTTCCTCTGCTCTGCTTTGGCATCTACAGTACCTCACAGGCATGGAAGATGATGTTCTCTGCCCCAAAAGGCATTATTTATGGCTTTAGAGTAGTCCAGTTCTCTCCTGGCAGGTCCTCATTTTTAATGTTAACTATTTGACAATATATCTAACTAAACATTTATTTATTTACTTGTTTGCTTGGGCCTAAAACATCAGTTTCTCAGCAAATGCAAACTAAAATTTGATCTTAATACCTGTTGTTTTATGCCTTTCAAGCTGAAAAATTTGCTTTCCTCCTATATTTTTCTTGCTGAGAGGTCATTTTAAAACCATGTTAGAATGTTTTTTATACTCTACAGCAGCAGCTAATCTCACTAATGAGAGATATTCAGATTACTCCCCTCTTCAGTGCATGGCCACTTCCTGCCAGCAGTCACACCCGTGCAGCCCATCTTGAATTGCACTGATTTCTAAAGGACTTTCAATTACATAACTGGAAATACAATTCCTCCATTGTGGTACCTGGCTTCATGACCTGTTTAGGTCTCAGGATATCAGTTAGCCAAAATGCAATAATAAAGATGTAAAATTGTTTATACTGTTCTGTGTAACAAAGCTAGAGAAAGGTGGATCATATATGGATTTTTCTCTCTCCAGCAGAGGCATAAAAATAAAACTAACCTTTGAATTAATTAAATAGTATTCTTTTATAAAGACTTTTTGCTCTGGCTACATAGAACTGTAGATAAACAACTATCACAGAACAATTTTTCTGTTTTCCCCTGAGCATATAATATCCTGTCACTGAAAATAACCCTCCGAAATGGCAAGAACAAATGTGTATCAAAACTAGGTTTTAAAATAATATTGTTCAGACTGCTGGCAAATGGGAGAGTCACATGAAGTGACATGGGACTTCATGAATCCGTCTCATGTGGCCATGTGTGTCCTGCAGTGCAGGTGCAGTCAGGTCAAGGCATCAGGTCTGAATCTCATTTAACAAGTATGACCACCTAAGTGCTCAGTATGGGGATGAAAGTGAGCTGTGCTGGGTCAAAATCCATGAAGCCAATTGCCTAGGATTTCAGACAGACTCTTTTCTTTCATCAGATGTCTATAAATCTTAAATACATTGCATGGAACAAGCAAGGGGACACAAAGACACCTCGGTCTCATCAGTAAGCCAAACCACAAGGATTTCCTTGTTCAAACAGCTCCTTATCTTCAGGGAAAGGCTGGAAGACAAATCATAATAAAGTGTTTCTTTCAAGCTTAAGTTGAACATAGCAACTGGAAAGAGGAAGGTTCTGTCTGTGTACATGTAGGACACAGGATTTCAAATCCACTGCAAATAAACTCCTGGTGATGCTTCTCTCATCATACTTAACTGCACTACTCAAACACTTCCTTTTAACAAAGAGTAATTCTGTACAAAAATATAGCAAAGATAACCACAGAGACTGTCTCAAACATCTTCCAGCAGCTGTACTGTTATATATTTGAATGTCTGGAACACTTGGTAAGTTACATGTTCCATAAAGCTCCCTCACTGCTTTTCCTTTTTTTTTCCCCTAGTGCATGCTTCAGGCCTGCCTTTCATTTAATAAGTTCCTACCAACCATGAAAACAAAATCCAAGAGTCTTAGAAGATTTGCACAGAGATAACAGCTATCTTCACATCTTAATATAGATATTTTAGAAAAACAAATGTGATATAGAGAGGAGCCAAGTTGCACATGTGTTTTCATCAGTACAATTTGACTGTTGCTCACATGATTACAGGAGGAACAGAATTTAGACCTTTATTAACTGGTTGGTGTTCTGTGCAAGTCACTGAATGGGTCACCTTAATCTGAAAAGAGAAATTCTCTCTTTCTAATGCATTTAGGATAATGGCCTAAATTGCCTTTAAATTATGACAGAGATCTGGACTAACCCAAGTCCTTATTAGCATAATGACTTTTGGATCCTACTTGACCCTATTTAAGGAAAAATCTGTTTATCATTTCTTCAACCTTAAAAGAAAAAGCACTGGGGATTACCTGAGATGAAATGTGTCCTGCTCAAGTCTAGTGCATTATTCTACAATCCTTGCTCTGAGAAATTCCAACGGTTTTCCAAAATTTGAGATAAAAATTCTTGAGATAAAATAAATTTTCAGGAAGCTAGATCCTTCTAGCCTAGCAGTAAATTTGGACCAGTGGGACTTTTGTCTTTATAAGGATCTTGTGGTGAGATGCTTAATTAATTTCTAGTGATTTGCACTGTACTTTTGCTGAGTATGTGTTAATCTGTTTTTCTTTTTTCCCTGTAATTGCGAATCTTCTTGGTTCAGAGCACAACTGCCATGTCCCTTTGATGTATAATAGATATAAAAAGTCATAAAGGCACGCCCAGAGCTTTCTGGTTTAACTGTATTTAGGTATGCACCCAAATTGGTTCTCCTAATGTTCATTATGACACTAGCACTATATATGTAATCTGAAGCCTATAAAGTAAAACATGAAATTTCTTACAGATTCTCCAAATTGCATTCTAAACTTCATCAAAGCATTGCCTTTAATAACTAATCAGTTTCAGAGTTATAATCAAGTGAGTTACAATGACTGTGTTCACAATAGAAGCCATATCAGAATTAAAACCCATTTTGCTCTTAAAAGGATACAAACCCCACTCTACTCACCCTCAAAAAATCCAACCAAAGACAAAATCTCCTGGACCCTAGGCCTTTGTCCCATTACAAAGCACAAGTAAATTTTTTGGCAATTTTTCATTGCCTTACCTCATCTGTCTTCTACTTTGCCCTGAGAGGGTAGTGACTTTCTTATGAGTTCCGTGCTATGAATTATTTCCTCTTTTGATTCTGTAAAAGCCTGTTGACTGTAATTTGATGCTGCACTCTATAGGGGACAGCACAGGCTTGTGTTTTCCCTCCCTTGCAAATATTTGCCTTCTCTAGAGCAAAGCAAAAGAAACAATTTCCTTCCAATCAAATTTTTTTAGCGCTAGAAATCAGCTTCCAACCTCTGTTCTGTTTTTCACTATGACTACAGAGGACATCAAGCACTGATATTGATGTCCACCCAAAATTTTACACAACATGCTTGAGAAACAGAATTTGGCCAATTGTGATTATCTGGAAGGCCAGCAGCCAGAAAATTCCAAATCTGCCTGGGGGTACCGTAGTAAAATAATTGCCAAAAAACCAGCCCCTACCATTGAGACTTGTATCCTAGAACTCAGCAATGGGTTTGTGAGCTGTAGCAGCTCTATAGTTTTGGCACTTACTACTACTATAAACCTATGAGAAGAAGAAAGTGGTTCCAGTCTTTGGCTGGTAAATTACACTAACACAGAAGACTAAAAACAACCCCAGCCATTCGTGTTGGTTGTAAGTAATTTCATCCCTGATATGCTAGAAAAACATGATTATTTTCACATTTCACTCATATAACAGATGAGATGTGAAATGAGTGTCATGGTTGATAAACACCACAGTGGCTGCTAAGTCTCACACTATGTAAACAAAAACTTCTCTGTTCACTGTACACAAAATTAACAATAAAAATTACTGTGAAATCTGGGTATAAAACCAAGCACAACTTCAGAGAGAAAAGGGTCATTACAGAGGAAATGAATTGGTGACAGCAGCTCTCCCAGCCAGCTGCAGCTTTAGGAAGTTGCCCATTGACTTTGATGGGAAATCCAGCCTGTGCATAAAATATTGCATCAAATACTCTGATTGCTACCCAATTCTAGGGTTTAGTGGAACAAAAGAAGGAGCAATAAAGCACAGAGCTCGGTTTTATGCAGTGCACCTACACATGGGCCACCTCACAGTGACTTCAGCATGGCCCAAGAGGTCTCTGACACAGAAATGCCTTCCACTCAGAGCTGGGAAATCAGCTCTCACTAAATGCCATGTGCTGCTCTATACTTCTAACCTTCTGAAATGAAAAGTCCCTCAGAAATGCATTAGTTTTGCTGCACCCCTGCATGACTATAATAAAAATTGACTTACACATCTGGGAGAATGACAAAAAAAAAAATTAATTAACTGCAACTTCTCCCACACTTCCCTGCTATAATATAGAACATCTGCTGTGAACAAGAACTAACCTGTTACAAATTCCAGCACTGATGTATGCATGATTATACACTCCCTCAATCATGGCATTATCCCCTTAAATGGGGCTGAAATAATAACTCAAAATGCTCAGGTATGCTCTATAACAGGTGGATATTGTTTCAGCTTTCACTAAAAGCAATGTAGCACTGCACTACAGGTTTACTTGGGCTTGACTCTGCCTTAACTATTGCTACTGAACAGGTAAGATAAGTAGGGCACTCAGATTACAACAAAATCAACTGATGCTGTGGGACTCCAGGTTTGTTCTGGTTTCTGCCACACAACTAAAGAGCAGAGTTGAGTTTGTAGAAGTTTGCAGGAGTCGAAGCAAGTCTTCTGCACTTCTGTAGCAGCTCACTACTGCACTGTCCCATTGTAGCAGGCTGCTGCTGGAGCAAGGGCTGGAGCAGCCTGACTGCTGAATGATCATCTTCTACGGAGTGCTCTGTGGGGGCCATTCTGAGATTCAAAATTAAATGTTTTCCTCTTTTATTGAACAAATGCTGTGGGCCAGCATGTGATGGCATGCACTTCCACGGCCTCCTGCTACTAAACTTTGTCTTTATATGGAAGGCATTCCTACAGGTTCTTTACACTTATTAGACTTAGATTTCCACATTCCAAAATTGAAACAGTGGGAGTATGGAAATAGCTTAGTCCTAAACAAACAGCCCCCTCAGCCTTTGCTTTTCCACTGCAAATCAGACAACTCAGTGATATATGACTGCGGATATGGAAAAGTGCAGTGATTTAGGAAAACTACAGAACCAAATAGGAACAGAGACACTTTCTAGAAGACACTGAAAGAGTTAAAAACAGATATTGGAAAGATGGGAGGGAAAAAGTACAATTTTTTCACTCAAAAAAGCCAACCTTCAAACTTTCAGCAATTTCTAAATTCTGCCCCAAATGAGTGACCACACATGGAAAGAGCTCTGCAGAAGGAGAAATCTCATGTCTTTGCCTTTCCCATGCACAGAATTGTCATCATTCACAAATGGGAAATAAGCCAGCAGAGAACAAGTGCAGTACAGACACTATTTGCTGTGTATATTGCATAGGTTTAAGTACGGACAGTACATATATAGAAAGGCATAAGTGCAAAACTTTTGAGGAGCTTTTTGCTCAAATATATAGTAGCAAAGTGTGGAAGCAGAGACTTTTAAAATAGTTTTCATTGAAATATGCTGCAACCCGAGAATAGTTCCCATTGAACAGAATAGAAAGGGACACTGGGTGAAATAATGAATGGGTCCCATTGTTGGTTTGCAAGATGGAGATCAAGAGGTTGGTGTCAGGTTTTTTGTCTCCTTGGTACAACAGTTTCTTACACTGTATGAATGTGAAGGAAGAAGTGCATTTTTATACTTCTTGGATTAGCTTCAGGTTTTCTGTGATGAGAAAAAATTGTTTTCTTAGATGTGTTGCCTGAATTTGCTAGCTTGTGCCATATTAAAACTTAGTTTTAAAGTGTGAAATGTTTTCTGAAACAAATGCACTTTCTAGGCAGCTAGCTTAAAGTGGTCTCAGTTTCCTCTGCAGTATTAACAAAATAAACATGAAACTCTTCAAAATCTTCCAGAAAAGTTCTTTGAAATATCTTCCTTTTCAAATATGTTCTACTTTCTCTGTACTTCTATCTTTTTAAACAAGCACAGTTTACTTGCAAGCAGGAATCTGTTGTATGCTGAACTTGCTGAACCTGAATTTCCCAACTATACATAATTATGATAGGTGAATACATTATGTAAGTAGAGATATTTATTTCAATACAGCCATTTTTCAGCACTCTAATAAAAGTACTTTTGAAGCTGTGAAAAACTGGTGCCTGGTAGAATCTCTCCTCAGTAGCAGCAGTGTTTAGTTAGGCTTGTTAACACTGTTCATGGTAAACATTTAATTTCCTTTTAGTCTTTAATTTTTTTGTGGTTGGTCAGCACCCACAAAGGGACTCAGACTGAGTTCTGGAAAGATGACTTCCCTCGTTCTGGTAACTGAAGTACAGACATTGGCCATGCTGGATATTTTGACTTAAAACAACCCCCAAGGATCCCTGGCACCTGTAAGGCAAGCCAGGCGTTACAGACTTTTAAAATCTAACTTCTCCTCTGAGGGAATCACAGGCTGCAAGAATAAGAAGTTGTGGCCTTTCCCTTCCTTACCACAACCACTTCTGAACTTAGCAGATGACAAGCACCAAAAAAACCTAGCTATGGGATTTCCAAAAGGAGATAAGTGCCCTACAAACACATATCCAATGCAATGTGCTATCTCCTGGCAGACTTTGACACGTCCTTTTTGGAATTTCAACCCTTTGGCATCTAGTGGTATCACTATAAAACACAGGCAACAAATGGCATAGATGGCACAACACCTTTAAATGTCTATTTTCCTCCTTCTCCAAAGAAGCAGATCCAACTATTTGTGCCAAAAGTGTGAAGCAGTTTAGAGAAAGACAATTGTTCAAACAAAAGAATGCTCTGTGTATTAAGTGGATTGTGAACTACTGTGAATTTTACAGCTAAAATGTATGTCGTTGTCCTGAGTTATATGAGAGCTCTGTATGGCTGAGAGTTAAAAATTGTGTGAACTAAAGCAGTTTTTTTCAGTGCAGACCAAGTAATTTATAAGAGGCTGATACATTCACACTTGCATTGACGTCAGCAGGCCTGGAGTATGCAGCCCTTTAAAAAAAAATTCAGGACACTGCTCTGCTGTCTGCATAAATGTTTGTCACAACATTTGGGCCCTGTTAAACCCACACAGACTACTTAGAGATAAGAGGCTCTGTATCTTATTAAGCAGCCCTTCCAGCCATGCACTTTTACACTACTTTCCTGTCATTTGTTCGGGCCCCTGCAACTGAGCTGCACAGCAGAAACCAAAAATATACAGTGGCCATTATTGGCCAATAGAATACAACAGCCTTTGCTTCCCTGCAAATTGCTTCCAGGACTAACAGCTTGTGTCCCTGCAGTACAATTTCCCAGTGTAAACCCACATAGCCTTCAAGAGAGCAGGGCACTCCTCCAGAGGCAGAGCCAGGTATGAGAGCCCTGTTCCACCTTTGTTTATCAGATGTCTATTCATCATCCTTCCAGACACTCCTGCTTTCCCATGTTTTCCCAGGGAGGGGCGGGATGGTTGATGAGTTGTGAGATAGATAAGACATACCTGATCTGGGAGTTTGAACAGTTTGTTTAAAGAAACTCCGTTCAGTTTTGCAGGCATTCTGTCATCTGACTGCTGCTGGCACATTGCATGTGAAACAGCTGGAATTTTGAAAGCTGCTCTTTATCTAAAACAAATAGGTGAATGTATCCAACATATATTTCATGTGCACTCTGAATATATTTAGACAAAATACCTTGATCCAAATAATTGTTGGTAGGGAAAAAACAGCTGGAAAGCACTACATTATTTTCCTGACAGTCATGGCTTACTCTACAGCACTAGAAAAAATAAAAGCAAGAGTCAAACAACCCTTTTATACAACCATACATTTCCATAGTATCAGAAGAATATTTAAATTGCTTGATTAACATTACATTCAAAGTAGAACAGTACCTTTGGCTTCATATGACAGTGAGAAAAGTACTAATTCGTCTGCAATCAAGTGCATAACTTTCTAAGTCAGATCTAACTATTCAGGTAAAAAAAGAAAAAAACATAAGACAAAAATTACTGGTCAGAAGCGAAGCAGTGCCATCTATAAAACCAAAGGTTTGTATCTATTCTCAGATAAACATGGTTTTTGGAAGACGCATTACTTCTTATTAAACTTGTGTGAGCCAAGAGCCCCATTAGCATTTGAATTTCAATTCTATAGGCAAGACATTATTTACCTTCACATAAACCACTGCTTAGTTTTTTCCTGATTTCCTAAAATTTTCCAAGTCAAAGGCTAACAGAACTTAAACGTATATTGGGTTTTTTGGTTTTTTTTAAAGCAACCAATGCTAGAAGCTTGAATTTATCTCAGTAGGTGCTAACTCTAAAACTAAGTGGCAGTGCTTAAATGCCTTCCCTTTAACTGTTTCACTATTAATCATTTTGGCAGCCACACCAGTGATTATCAAAAGTGTACACTACTATTTTACACAAGCAGCGATGTTGAGATAAGAACTAATTCTGCTCTGGTTTTACAGCACCAAGATGGGATCAGGTGTGGCCTTTTTAATGAACTTATGATCAGTACTTCCCCAACAGAGGAGAGAGGGCAATTATATCCTCTCCCAGATACAAGATTTGCCTTTGCCACCTGCATGTCAAACCTGGAAACAGACTACTCCAATCTTTTCATACCATAAACCTTCACGAACGAGCTCTCAAAGCCTGCAGCTTCTCTTTCCTTTTTCTGCCACAATCATTTGCCTTTTATATTTCCCCTCTGAAAATCTGCAGGACCCAAACAATCTGTGCATTTCCTCAATTACACAAGTAAATACACCAGATCTCCAACTTGAGAAATAGGAAACAGAGCCATGAGAACTACAATGGGCATTGATAATCTTGGGAAGGCAATTTAAGGGAGCAGCATGGAACAATCCTGGGACACATACAGAATCCAGTTGTTACACAACATATGAATCCTGTCCTTACTTCCGAGGATATTTGTCCAAGGCTTTGTTCTTCCTCCTTGGACACCACAGTCATGCATTCTATTTTCACAGAGCAAAAGCACTGTCCTGTCTTACGCAAAAGTGGAGAAGGGAATCTTGATTTTAAGCACCTAGGAAAAGGAACAACTGTTAAATGAAGCAGCCTGCAGTGATCTAATTCAAGAGAGCTTTGTCAGGTGATAATATTTCTCACCCTGTGTCATTCCCTGAAGTACATAAGTGTTCAAAACAGTTTTAAAACATTCAGAAATGTGAGAGAAATCGCTGTCCTCCCGTGCAGCTCTGACAAAGATTAGAATTCCCAATATATTGCTGGTTGCAAAAGTGCTCTTAAGCTGCTGTTTCACTGGGCTCATGTCTGAGTGCCACTAATCAAATTAACTTTGATGGTTCCAGTAAGTTGTTTATAGAGATGAAAGACCTACCAAAAGAAGTTTCTGTTACAGCTTATGAAGCTGAATACTGTTAAGCACATAAACACCCACTGCACAGAAAATCTTGGTTTTTTTCTTTCTGCAGTTCCTCACTAGAGGGTCAAGAGTACATAACTGTTCTTGTTAAATCTCCCACAAGCCCAAAAATCTCTCTTCCCATCATCTAACTGTTTAGGGCTTTTTATTTTTCCCCTGGAGAAAAAAAAAAGAAGAAAAAGCATTTATTTTTTGTTGCCTCTGTTAGAAAAACATAAAATTAAATGCAATAGGAGCAGTAAACAATGATTTAATAGAATAGATTATTACAGTATGATGGTTGTGACAAGCTGCAAGTTCTTCCCCATGGTGCAGTTAAAAAATCAAAAAGCAGTCATGAGTCTGTTCCAAAACAGGAAACTGCCAAGCAGGCACTTTTAGCCTGTCAGACTGTTGTGATTTCGAAAAGGAATATCAGGCTGCTGTTGTAAAGAAAGAAAAAAAAACAGAGCGAGATAAGAGGGGGCAGCTACTGAGATGACACAGGAGGCCCCTCTCACACAACCTGTAACTACAGCAACTCAGGAAGACAAAGGAAGGCAGCAGACACTCAGGGCAGGAAGATGGTGGCCTCAGCTCTCTACCATGATCTGGAGCAAACGCCTGAGGAACGAAGATCTGGGAGCTCTCTGCAGCATTACAGATCTGCTAAAGGGTCACTCACACAGGACCTATAATAGGCTTTCTCTCAGTTCATATCAGCCCATTTATTGTACTTCATCATAAGAACACCTTCCTTCAGTGTTGGCCGAGTAAAGTAATGAAAATAAAAAGTGCTGAAATAACGACTAATTTACAAGGTATACAGATATTGTCTAGGAAGTCTTATTAAAAATTACTAAATCTGTCTCCTCCCTCCATTTTCTCATTAACATATACGAAAGTCATTTAAAAAGTACTTTTAAAATATTTGACACCAAAATATCTGTTAAGATATGTTAAGTGGAAAGAAGGAAATGAAGTCTCAGACTGCTTTGTACCTGCAGCCCTTGCTAAAGGAGTACAAGGTAACTCTGCCACTAATGAGTGCCCACTCTGGAACAGCTGCACAGTGCTGGCAAATCACAGAAGTCCTTCTAAATTAGGCTTGAGAACCCTCCTGACAGGAAGAATTAATTAGTGGTATTAATAATGTCAGAGGTCTCTTCCTTTGATAGTATTACATTTATCCTAAATAAATATGTAGCGTAAGGTTCTTCTGGTTTTCAAAGCAGAGAAAATCATGTCTTCATGTCTTTTTGGCATTAGTAACCCTTGATGTATCTGCTGAATGCACAATCATTATATCTAATGATAATATCATCCAGTCAGTCAAATGACTGCCAAGTTTCTGTATTGTACTCCAGCAATGAAGAAAACACTTAATCTTCTCACCACATCTTTTCACCATTCTAATATCCTGATAGCTTCCACTTTTTCCCTCCAGTTTTAGCTTTTAAGACAGGCAGTGCTACATTAACACACGTTTAAAAGCGGTTCTCCATAGACTTTACAAAAGTGCAGAATTTTTTTTTTAGCTCAGCACAAATTTGTAGCAAGTGATACTTTACCGGGAATTTCTATTTGAATATTTTGTTCCATAAAATAAATCTGTTCCTATTATTCGTCTCAGTACCATACCTATTCCTTACTTCAAGAGAGTTTATTTGCGATTCCTGGGTGAATTTATCTATTATTAGAAATATTGCAATCAGTTACATTAAGAGATCAGCATAATTTCTAAATAGAAAAACCAAATATGATCTTAGAAAATACAGAAATACTAACAAGCTATCATTTAACCAGTTCAACAGCTATTTTAGAACTCAAATCCATAAAAATGGATAACAAGAAAATATTTTTATTTTATACATGTTGCACCAGATTAACCCTCAGTGGTCAAGTATTAAACACTACAAAAGAATAAATACGTAAAATGGGACAAATGTCTATTAAAGTTTATCATGGAGAAATGCAAAATAACTCAATATTTCCTGATACAGCTTCCTAGAAACTGCCAGTATCAGTTTGACCAGATAACTTTCAGAGGCAGAATTATTTTTCTGGAATGTAAATAGTCTCTGATGTTTGAGAGAAAACCTTTACTCTCAGATAAAAGTTGGCTTTTAACAAAGCACATCTTAAGCTTCAGACTAGCGACATATTACAATTTGCTTTGAAATATGGTGTGCTGCTGGCATCTGATGTATCACCCTCCTGATGCATCAAGCCAGAGAATTCTGCAGTGGGGAGCACATTAAAAAAATGTGAGTAAAAATTACCTTTAAAGAGCGGTGTTTGCATTCATATGCACAACTGATGTAAAACAGATGTCTCCATGCTTGAGCGCCTATTTTAAGCCCAGGCACAAAACATTTTGTGCCCGTACAGCGAGATGTGTTGCACCAGCAGTCCTGTGTGTGCAGAACTCTGCAGACCTGGCTGCTGGGCTGCTCTGCCCTGGGGATGTCTCAGGTACCTGCCCGGGAGCGGGGGTGAGGGGGCTGTGCACAGGTCCCAGGGACAGCAGGGGTGGGAGCAGAGTGTACAGGGCTCCCCAGGCTGCAACAGCCCCACGCTGCCTGCCCGCTTCTGACAAGCGCAGACACATGACAGCTGATGGTGATTCCTTCTGTCTTGAGGTGGGGACTGACATGATCTATGATGAGAAAACACTTTCTTATCTTTACCGAAAGATAATGAAGTCTTAGCGGGATTTTTAGGAAGAAAGTAGCTAGACCATCAAAGATGCTGTTAGTACTTTATTTCTTGCGAAGGAGACGTGCAAAGACTTACCAGGCAAGCCTGCAGCAGCAGGAACACCTTGGAGAGGACTTTGTTCTCACACATCTTCTAAGGGCTGTGAAGGGGCCAGAGAGACCTCAGGAGTTCAGGTACTACCCTTGCCCTTACCCCAGCAGGATGGAGGCAGGAGGAGACAGCTACACTGCTCTCAGTGCTGGCACTGCTGCTGAGCAGGGCAAGCCAAACCCACCAGTGCCTGGCAGACTGACCACACTGCCAAGGCAGGAAAAGAGGGTGCTCACAGCACAGCAAGGAGTTGGCCCCTCTTCTTGATCTCCTCTCTTCTGCCACATAAGACAGCAGCAGACCTCATGGCTGCAGGTATTTCACCCACCACAGCCATGATTTTCCCCCACCATGGCTCAGCATTCTGTGTGGTGGTCCTGTCTTCCCCTGAGAGCCTGCACACCTAAAAGATAACAGGATCATCCAAGGTCCTGCTGAAGTCAGGCATCCTCTTCCCATTGCCACAAGGCTTTGATTCTGCTCCTTAATGTACTGCTGATGAAGTGTATTAAAATCTATACACTCTACTTTCTCCAGCTTATTCAGTATAAATTATGCTGCTTCTTATCTACAAATACAAATTGTTTTGCTGTTTATGTGTTTTTGTAAAATGAGTCCTTGCTGCACATTGAAAAGCTGTTCTCTCTTTCAAAAGGCACGAGCATGTGTCTTGCTAGAAGTAGCATTATCTATTGCCAGAGACACCAGCTTCAGTTTTTGATTAGGGAAACATGTACCAATGCTGGTAGAGTTAATACAGCAGTTTTACTACACAGGTCACACGGGAGGCAATATATTAACTGTCCTACTGAGGAATGCAAACAGCAGAGTGTTTGGATTTCCAGCATCCTTGAAAAGTGACTTTGTTATTATACTAACGATGCCCCAGTGAGTAATAATCATTTTCAGGTACTAACAACTCTTGAAAATAACTCTTTCAGTCTAATTATGCTGCTGGATTAGAGAAAAGCCTTTCAGTGAAGTTTATGGGCCAGATTCTTAGTCACTGTAAACAGTCATAACTCCACAGGTTCCAGAAGTAATCCAATTTATACAATGGACCTGCCTCTCTCTTCTGTAAACCCTGTATTAAAGGTTATGTAATAATTAAGGATGAAGGAATAAAAAAGCCAAACTCCCTGACTTGATTCAGGCAATGATGTTGCACTTACTGAAATGAGGATGAAGGGAACCAGGCTTCAAGAGATTAGTTATAACTAGCAGATTAGTTCAGTGCAATAAAGCCCATTTAGCATAGCACAGAGACCTCGCCGCTGCATTTTAGAATAATGCATTTTAAATCTGTCAGTTGTCTCTGAAGGTCCCAATCCTGCAAAGCTCGCTCATGATTTAACCTTTTGTGGTATATATAATCCCACTGAAATTAGGCTATTCACAGTGCAGACAGACAAGCAGAGTTAAACTACTGGATAATTTAAGAGTCGGGCCAGGGGAAAGTTCCTTGGATTCTGTGTCTCCTTTAGACTTGACCTATAAACAAACAGGGAAGTAGTTGGCATTTTGCTCGGTACAAATAGCCCTGATTTTCAGTGGTTTTGGTTCCACTTCAAAGAAAATCTATTCTTTCTCTAACAAATATGGTGTTCACAAGGAACCACATAAAGGTCTAGTTCTCTATAAACATATTTTTAGTGCTTCTCCAATATGGAAAAAAATATTCAATCAAAATTGCCAAAATAAGGAAGCATACAAAATTCATTATCATTAACCCTGCTACAGTTCTTGCCTTCGAAACTCATTTGAAGCCTGTGTTCTAGATCAGCAACGTAATGTTAAAACTGGTTTGAGGCACAAAGCTCTTAGTCATATTTTTGTCATATACCAAATGACAAAATATTCATTGAAGTCACTGTCTTGCTCCAGCAAGAGCTGGAGCATGTTTCATGTGCATGTTTCTCAACATGAATACAGAGGGCTAAGAAAGACAAGTGCTTTTAGCTCAAGAGTGTTTTAGAAGAAATACACTAACCAAAGCCAAGGCAGAAAGCCAACAACTACTAGATCAAGAACCTGAAATTTACATTCAATCAACCTCAATTATGGACAAGAAATCAATTTAACACACTGTTTGCAGAACATTTACTCTGCAAGCATCTTGTATGATGCAGCACTGCTAAAATTACCCCCACAGAAATCAGATGTTATTAAGGAAAGTACAATGGCCAAAGAAAATATGCCACAGAAGTCACTGAAATAGAACAAGGGATTTCTTTATTTGGTTTCGCAAAACTTCAAACGTAACCTTTGATAAGTTGAATGTTTGATCTTTTAGCTACCAGCACAATTTCCTAGTTACTTTTATAAACTGGAGCTTTCAAACTCCTACCTACTCCCAGTGATCTCTGCATACTGGCTTATTTAATATTCCCTCAGCTTATCTCAAGTCTCAGTGCAGCAAGGCTTTTTAGATGCTATGGCCCTAAGCATGGAACATGAAAGAAAAGGATATCTGGGAGCCTCATTCTATATTTTTCATTTAAAAACAAGGCCTGGGAGCCTGAGGCATGTCCCCAATCATTTTCATTTGTTTTGGAGCTCCCACTTACACTTGAGGCATCCCATCTTCACAGGGGACTAATTCAAATATTCACTGAGACACACAGAAATATCAAAGCTGTATCAGATCTGTAACTCTGTTTCAGTATGAAATGGGATGTCTGCTTGCATGATTAGAAAAAGGGACTAAACTGTTAAATTGCCCAAAATCCCATGGCCTAGTTTCCTATTGGTCATTGTGGTACAGTCTTCCTAATCCCAGTATTCATACAAGAAGCATTTACTTTCCACAGCCCAAATACCTCACAGCTCCTTCAATGCAGAACCATTGCACTAATCTGGTTGTTGCCACAAGCCCAACAAGAGCAGATAAGCACAATATGCTACATAAAGTATGAACAGACAGTGAGAGCACTACATTCACACTGTTTGCTTCTGTTATTCCTAGTAAAAAAAGGCATGAGATCTTTGTCAACACCTTTGAATTAACGTGCTTGTATCATCTTAGGCTTGCAGAAAAGGTAAAGCATGTGTAAGAGGTAAGGAATTTGGAATATCTGAGCACAGCTGCTCCTGTCCAGTTGTACCACTGACAGACAAGCACTCAGCTTGGGAGCTGCACTGACACCAGCTCTGAAACCTTCTTAAATTGGAGACTGAGGTACTGCAGAAATGCAATGACTCTCACACTGTACAGACACTTCCAGGTGGACCAGCAATGCAGAGTGACAAAACACAGACTATACTAGATTGGGGTGCTGACAGCTCTTCTGGGAGAGGGAAGCTCCTGTGGCAAAGAGGCGGCAGAAGCAAATGAAGCCCCTTCATCCTCTATCTCTTCTCCAGGCAGAGGGGTGCATAACCACAGTGCACTTGAGTCTGCTGGCTCAAACACCTCAGCACAACTGTCTGGAGCTGGGCAGGGCTGGACTCATGTTCAGGCCCAAAGAATACAACAGTGAGGAGAAATCACCTTTTCATTTCTGCCAGTGCTCATAATCTAACATTATATTGTGCTTGGTCCCTTAGACTTCTTGCTTGACGCACCAGGAATAATTCATGAGCTCAGCCAGAACAATCATGGCATGCTAAGCACAGCTAGTGAGAGAATAGTTCCACTGACTTTGGAGACCCCGTGGAAACTTTAGGGTCTAATGCAGCCTACACCTCAAACTTCATGCTGCTGTACCTAAAATTTCTTTGCCATTTTTACATCTGGCTCAGCTTTATGTTGCACTGCAATGTGCAGTGTACTTGTGCTCAGTTTGCTCTGGCAGGGTGGTACATCCCAGGTAAATTCACTGCCAAGGTCAAAGTGCTGTTTTCTAGAAATGTGAGGATTTGCTGTTCCCTTCAGAGGTACACTGACATCAGCAAGAATTAGACCCCACGTCTTTCTCTAAATCTCCTCTCCTTCAGCAAAGAATGTTGTATACATGAAATAATCCAAACACCTAAGACACTATTTCAAATGCAGCTTCTGGAATATCTCACCTTTGCCTGGGAGCTTTACAAAAGCAATAGCTATAGAGATAGATGTAAATATGAGTCCAAAGAAATCTACCAGAAATTATACATATGATGAAGGAAAATGATCTCTACTGAATTTAAAATATTCTGCAGACTCTCATTTCCATTTGTCCTTTACTGTAAAGGCTGGCAGACAGGTATAGTGGCAGAGCAGAGAAACTGGGGGCCTTTTACTACTGGGGAGAATGCAGAGGTGTTGGATAAGGATAAAAGCTGAATATTCTCTGCTGCTTTCCTCCTCCCAAAAAAAAAAAAAAAAAACGCTATTCATTCAAAAACATAGGAAGGCTGACACACAAAGATAAATATAAAGGCTGCCTGAGATCAAGTTTTCCCAAGTAACAGAACATTTCCAGCTAATAAAGACACAAAAGTTGAAGAACTTCTATACGGAGAAAGAGAGGCTTAAATATGTTTTTCCCCTTCCAGTTTCTGATTATTTGAAAATCTTTGATTTCTGCTCTTTGAAGCTAGCTGAATACTATGCATGATATCTTTCACATAAAGCTTGCTGGTTTTTCATCATTGCATTCATAAGCAGTTTTACTGACATTAACACACAGTTATGATTATTGTAAGGTATAATTAAAGAAAAATCCTAAATTCAAAGTCAGCAACATTTTAGGTGAGCAGAGAAGACATTACAACACCTTTCTTTGTGAATTCAGTTATGATTTATATGTGCTTGCTGTTATTCATTAAAGTTACATAAAAAATAATGACTCATCAGTAGAAAACGAAACTTTGCTTGAGTGCAAATCTTTTGGAGCTTTTCACCTGAATTTCTCAAAGAAACCCAAGTATTACTCATTTGAACTCAGCAATAACTGTGACATAGATAAGAAGCATATGACAGATACTGCTGAGTGTTGTGGAACACGATTCAAAAATTATATGGACCATAACTCAGCAGATGTTACTACTATGCCAAGTATACTGCAGCACTCGGGGAACTTCAGCTTCTTCTCCACTGAGAGTTCCTAGTAGTCACGTGCCTGAGCAGTTTAATGAAACAGCTATATTATTAATGCTGCCACAAAAAGGAAGATTTCTGTGAGAAGGAAAAGATACACTTGGAGTGTTATATGCAATTTACATTTATAATGAACTCCAGACATTGTAAATTGTGCTTTGTTTTAGGGGAGTGCTATTCCCAAGCTTGGAATTCTTTAGGGGTATTTAGAGATATTTCAGGGGCTCATTTTCTTGTGCCAGTTTGTCCTCCACAAACACAGGTTTGACCCCAACATGTGAAACATCTGTGCACGTAGATGAAGAAACCCAAACTGTTACAAAGCTCCTCAGGTTTGTTACCTGGTATTAACACACAGATTGCACCATGGCATATGGAGATCTGATAGGGCTAGGTACTGTGGGCTTTTGAAATGAGGTGAAAGCACTGGACTCCAACGTGCTTAGGGGATGATGATGTCAAGAAGCCACCCTGACTGGTGTTAACCTGCAGGAGCAGACAGGAAAGCAGCATCCCACCATTTTTAATAACTCCACATTGTAGCACGGCAGGGGGCTGCTGTGACCCAGCTGCAGGACCTGCTGTTTGCCTTACTGAACCTTGCAGAACTGCCATCAGCCCATCAATCCAGCCTGTCCAGATCCCTCTGCAGAGCCTTCCTGCCCTCCAGCAGATCCACATTCCCACCCAACTTGGTGCTGTCTGTGAACTCGCTGAGAGCGCACCTGACCCCCCTGTCCAGATCATCAGTGAAGACATAAAACAGGGCTGGCCCCAGGACTGAGCTCTGGGACCCCCACCAGTGACCAGGGGCCAGCTGGCTGGAATTCCATTCCCCACTCTCTGGGCCCAGCCATCCAGCCTCTTTTCACTCAGCAAAGAGAGCACCTGTGCAGGCCATGAGCAACTGGGCTCTCCAGGAGATGCTGTGACACAGGCTTTACTGCAGTCCAGACAGACACATCCACAGCCATCTCCTCATCCACAAAGCAGGTCACCCTGTCATGGAAAGAGATGAGGCTGGTCAAGCAGGACCTGCCTTTTCTATGCCTGTGGCTGACCCTTAGTCATGCCATGGGATGGCCCTCAGGCTGATCTCCCTGACCTGACCCAGCACTGGGCTCAGACTGACAGCCTGCAGCTCTTTGGG
Organism: Cinclus cinclus; assembly: GCF_963662255.1. Lineage (NCBI taxonomy): Eukaryota > Metazoa > Chordata > Aves > Passeriformes > Cinclidae > Cinclus > Cinclus cinclus. Next base: position 14,463,956 of record NC_085055.1, read on the forward strand.
TGCTCCTCCTGACCCCACTGGTCACACTGCAGCCACCTGCGACCTGCTAGGTTGACCAGGACTGATGATAAATGGCGTAGAGCAGTTGGACAAACTCTTCTTCCAGCACCTTGACTGCTCCTGAGTGGGCTCTCTCCAGTAGCAGAGATTTGGGAGGGTCCAAGTGGCTCAGCAGGTCATCACCTACTCCCTCCTGGGTTGCAGGGGTTCTAATGTTCATCCCTCTCTGCCACCTCAGGGGGCTGGTTGCCTTGAGGATAACTGGCCTTTCTGTTAAAGGCTGAGGTAAAGACTTAATACCCTTGTTAATCTACAGAATGCAATTAGCCTGCAAGGTTCACATTGCTTAGTTACGTGATTTTAAATTACGTTAAAACAAAATTTACTGCCCAACTGTTTTTACCCATCAAACCTGCGTTTCTGCGAAATGGATAACAGATTTGTTTACCAAAAATATTTGTCCTGAAGCCATGTTAATTGGCATCGCCCATTTTTAACCTTAAATTGTGTGTTTACAGTCTCTGTTTAACTCTTGTATTTATAATGCCTCTGCGTGACCTGTAGCTAATCAGATTAGAGTTTCCTATTCTTCAAAAACCAAATTTCCCCATTTTTTTGCATGCATAAAAAAAAAAAAACAAACCTGTTGATGATGTATTTTAGGTCTCTGACAAATTTTCTGAATCTGTTGTGAAAAAAAAATCTTAGAAAAAAAGGAGGTAGCACTTACTGAATCTGTTTTGTTGTGTTTGTTGTTGTTGGTTTGGTTTGTTTGTTTTTTGGGTTTTTTTTTTTATTCTTTTTGTCCCAACTGGTGAATACTCAATTCTCTCAAAATCTGCCTCCTGCATGCATGTTCTTGATTCATTCCAAATATAGGACACAAAATGTTGTTGACATTTCTTGCCTCTTTTGCATCACTATTCAGGATTTCACCATCTGTATCAAGACAAGAACTCAATAAAGGTTCCTTTTTATCCCAATTATATTCTAAAAAGCCTTTAAATATTATTTTAGCCTTTATCCATTAACATATTTCCATTAGTGCCCTTTATCAGATCAAGTTTGTTTCCAATACTGTGTGTTTTAACAAGGATAGCTTTTGACTACTACAATATATTATTTAGGCAAGACTGCTTTAGCTGACTGTAGTTTTGGTTAACATTTTTCACTTTAAATGTGTGATCTAGGCAGAATGTTTCAGTGGTTTTTGAGTCAGAGAGTTGTCACACTCAAGCTATATTCTGTTTTGAAAAGAAAGGGTAATGAATTGTAATTAGGGAATGTACAACTTGTTTTTCTAAAGGCAATGTAAATCCACAGCAGGCTCAAAACAAAACTCTACTAAGAAGTTACATTTCAATAAGATATCTGATGAAATTGCTTAGTAACCCTGCAAGCATTCACCATCATATGTAGTTATAGCTATTATAAAAAAGGGTTTTCTTCATGCATGCCACAGACTGGTGCTTACAGCCCAGACTGGTCCCAGTGAGGTTTGCTTGGGCAAATATAGCTTAGGAAGGCAGACTCAGTAAGTTTGCATGTATGTGAGACTTACACATCCACCTAACAGCAGTGTTAACAGGAATACTCTCTTTCTGAAACAGCCTAAAGGTGTCAGCCAGCAGGTGATCCCACTTTAGGCCACAGTGTCTATGGACACAAAAGTGAAATGGAATTAGGTGTCAGGGATTAACCAAAACAACTCTGAAGAACAGATAACTAAGGCACATGAGAAAAACACATCTGGATATTTGTTATCATATAATAAACGCAGTGGAAACACAAAAATTTGTTTCCATAAAGCCAAGCCCATAAGATTTTTTTTCTCCCCAGTAAGTCAAATGGAAAGACAAAATAAAGAAAAGCTACAATGAAACAGATTGGCTTATATTATAAACTTCGGGTGCTTAAATTACAAACTTCAGGTATTTTGAAGCTAGAAAAACATTACATTTGTAGTGATACATATCCAACAACTGTCATATTCCTCTTCCTATATTTTTAATGGAGAAATTAGAACTTACCTGATCCAATAACTCCACACATGAGAAAGCTGTAGAATTTAGAAATCCATTGATCTCTTTTCATCTGTGCAACTATTTGATTGTATGTTTCACTTTACAATATATTCACTTCTAAAAGATAATCTTATCTTTGTATAAAGAGAAACCACCCCAACCTGAATCAGCTAGCACATAACATTCACTGACAAAAAAGAAAAAAGCAAATGAAGAGGAAAATAGCTCATATTCACTACATGTTGGATGCAAAACTCCATTTACTTGCTTTATGAGGGATTTTTTGGAAGGTTTAAAGAAGCTGGAGTGATAGGTTAGTTTTGTATGCCAAATTAACCTAAAATTTGCAACAGGCAAACGGAGCATGTAGTAAGATGCAATATTTTAATACTAGTTAAGGAGCAAATGTGGCTTTTCTATGGAGAACTTTTCCACACTAAAAACTCGGTGGAAAGACATAAATCACTGTTTGCTTTCTGCATTTAGTTTGATCTAATGCATACATGAAAGGAATATGCTGGCAGCCTGGAGAACATCAGAGGAGTCACAGAAAAGGAGATGCTTACTTGAAGAGTGTTTCTTTTAAAGTCTAGTAAAAGAATTGTCTGTACAGTGTGAATGGGACACTACCAAAACCCACACATACTACTGTTCCCAGTAGTTATTATTCTGCATTCTTTTAGATTCTTACATTCTCGTTTGTCATCAGTATATGGGAACCTCCTTCCAAAATTCAATCAAACTTCAAAAGGAAGTCTATTTGCAAAGCTACTCATACCTTGCCATCTTTCTGAGCATTCTCAGAGTTAGAATTTCTAAAACACTAAGAAAAAACATAGAGAGTCATGTAGAGTTTCTTTTAAGAGAGATCACAAATTCATTTTACTAATAAAACAGTCTTTCATGCAAAAACTTCAATGAATTTGCCCCAGGACCAGCTTGAACTTTTGGCACCCACAGCGTTCCTTGTCAAGGAGATCACAGGCCTGCTACCCCTTAATCCTGCTCATCTTGTTTGTTTTGATCCCCACCCATCCTGGTTTCATGCAATGCCCTCCAGTTACCACTGCTGGAAAAAACAGCAGCAGCCAGTCCCCCTCCTTGCTTTGCATGTTGCTAATGATTTTATAGACTGCAATCATATGGCTGGTTGTCACGTTGAGAGAGCCTGGCACCTTCACTCACACACCTAAACTAAGCATGCTAACTTTGGTGCTTTAACTGTATCTTGCCTCGCTTTTTTTTTTTTTTAAATCTCTGTGTGTGGCAAATTAAAAAAAAAAAAAAAGCAAAAAAAACCAACTTTCCTACAATCAGTCTTTGTCTCTTACAAAAATTCTAAAATTTCTAGTAATCAAAAAGTATTAAGAAAAAAGCGGAAAGTTTTTTTTCTAATGCCTGGGGGCTGTAAACAGAGAACAGCCACTATTTTCTCAGGGTAATTTCAATAAGAGTTTCAATAGTTCCAGCCAGTAGAGAGGGCTACTTCTAGAATTGGTATTTTATTTTTCCTTCCTTCCTCTCTTGGGCATCCTGTGCTTGTCTTTATTCCTTCTCTCCTTCACAATTGCTTTACGTTCTCTGAAGACCATGGAAGAGCTTTCACTTCGGCAGATGATTAAAATAACTCATTTCCAAAAGTAGAAGGGATGTGGTTTTTTAAAAAATATGAACGCTGATATGATCCACCTGGCATTACATGGAAGAAAAACTCTTAAAAGGTAAAGGTCACAGACAGCAAAGTTGCTTATTGCACTGCACTTATGCTTTCGGTCATAAACCAGATTTCAATTTCTAAATTATCTTTAGGTGCTTGTCCAACCTCACAGCCAAAGGAAAGACATTATCCCAAGAGCAAGCTAATTATCCCCAAGATTTCAAAACTTGAAAGGAAAACTGAAGGAAAAAAAAAATCAGAAAAATGAGAGACTGGCTGTTCATCAGTTCTATTCTTAGTGTATATTTGATGAGACAGTTTAAACACTTGGAAATGAATGGATCTTGATCACCACAATGGTTGATGCAGTTAAACAGTTTATGAGGGAAGCAGACATCACAGACAATTCCTATTCACAAGACTAAAATCAAGCCTTCTAAAAAAAAATTTTCCTTTTATCCTTATGAACATACCAATTGCTGACTCTCAGGTAATTGACAAAATGGTTTACAACATTTCTATAACAAAGGCCATGATTCTATAGTGAAAGATGAAGTCAGAGAGCGACTTTAAAAACCCCTGTACTTACTATCCTCAGAAAAAGGAAAAAAAATAAAGGTTTCTGCTAAAAGTCTGAAAAAGACTAAGTTAATAATGTGAAGTCTCTTGAGTGATTTCTAATTTGACTATAAGCATAACTCAAATATAAGATTTGCATGATGCCCTCAAGTGTCATTATTGCTGCTTGATTGCATTAATTAATACATTGCCACCATCAGCTCAATAATTGCTGGTTCCTGCTTTGTGAATTATTAAGTCAGTGCAGGATTTTGTGAAAACAGGTTATTGTTATGTTTACTTCAGTAAGCTGATAGTTCACTGCAATTATATAGTAATATAAAATTTTATATGCAAATAAGAATTCGCATTTCTAATGACTTGGGGTTTTTCCCCTTCAGAATTTCTGCTGCTACATTTTCAACTCTCATTTCAACCTCCATAGACAGCAAGATGTTTTTCATTAAATTTGTTATATTATATTTCTGAATAATTACATCAAGATGTGCCACTTACTGAGGGTTTCTTTTTTCCTAAGTGAGAAACATTAAAGAAAATGTACAATAATTATTTTTCTTGGAGGATGCAAACCTTTATACTGACACGAAAAAGAAATGAACCAGTATATTTACTATAATAGATATTAATAGGCACCCCAAGGACAGTGATACACACTGTCTCACAATACTTCAGAAAGGAAGGAAAATCAAAGCAGTTCAGTATAGAGCAAACAAGGCTTTCAATAAGTCCCTTCTATATTAAAGGCTTGAGCAAGAAGGTTCAGAGACCTGAAAGACAGGGAAGGCACCAGCACACACAATTCCCTTTGGACACAGAGGTTACAGCCACAGTCCTATTGATTCTGATGAGACTTATGTACTGAAATGAATGCTGATGGATTCAATGGGATTTCTTACAGATACAGATTGCTTTCATTAATTGTGATAGGTAGAATGGAGGTAAGAGAACAGCACTGGATCCTCAGTCTTCTTGTGTAGAGAAAAGGGCAATTTCCTCAGCTGCAGGACTGAAATGTTCCACTCCATCAGCAAAGTAAGAGGTGTTTTCTCATCTTTGGTTTTAAGTTAAAAAACCAAAACAAAAAAGAAGTGCCACACATGCAACTGTCATCTTCTAATGTCTTTTAGTTATTACTGCAACAGTATATAACTATCCCTTACCTGACCTGAGCCCATTACAGTTGATGAAAAAATTTTGTAGGCTTTTGACTAAGCCTATTATAACACAAGACTTCATTTCTCTTCCTCAATCTCAATTTGATATAGAACTATAGTGCAATTTTAGCACATTCTCTCCAAGAAAAGACAATTTACTAAGATGAAATTGCATCACATTCATATGATGAGTTCTAGATACACTGGCTACCCAAAATCTCAGTTGAAGCTTGTTTAAAGTAAAAACCATACAAATGAAATTATTATTCAAACTATAAATTCCAAAACGTAGCAGTATTTAGAGTCTGTCTGCCTGGTATGAAATGGGAATAAAAAGACAAGTGTTAAGCAGTGACTAGTGCAGAATGTGGGGGTGTTCTTGTCCATGCTGTAAGCACGAGAAGCAACCTGTGAGTGGACTGGAGCTCACAGTTCTATGGAGTTGACTGGAAGAACAAAGCAAGTCTGACACCCCCTCAGCTTCGTCCTTCTCTCGGCACAGCTTACATCACCAATAACCAATCCTGCATAGTAGGAGTCCAGTCAATCTTTTCTTAACCTGTTTCACAGATCCTCCTCTGTGGAACATAGTGTCATGACACAGATAACTCACACTGAAGTACTTCACCAGAATTCCATCCATTCCTATTCCAATTAAAGTTCATTCAGTTAGTGTTACAATGACCTTCAAATTCCCAGTAAAAATGATAGATTTTCTGTGCTTGTTTAAAAAAAAAAAAAAATCTAAACAGAAAAACTACTTTAACCTCAGTTCTTAACACAGAGAACTCTTTGAATAAATAGACAAAAAAGTATTAGTTAATTGACTTATTAAACATGTTGTAAAAAATATGGAATCCATTCTGATTTGGCATCTTAAATTGGCCACACTTGTTCAAACAGCCAAGGCAAACCACTAATTTTTACACTGCTATAGAGCTTCTGCAAAGGAAATACATTCTGACAGACAAATTACAACCTCATTTTCTATCACCTTCTTTTAGGTACAGCACTGAAGATTATGAAATGTTTAAATAACAAAAGGACTCAAACCATGTATGTAATATTCTGACTTGGTATGAACATAAACATAAAATTCACATAAAAATGTTCCTTTTTCCTCTAGAACGGTTTAGTCCATTTCCCATTAAGTAAAGAATATAGAATACGCTACATGTGTTCTCAACAGTTACTAACTCAAGGGAATTAGTGAGTAATAGATCATTTACATTCAAAAAGACAGAATTTCCCTTTTCAGCCAGCACTCCACACAGAATTATTTGAAATGGTGAGAGGACAGGGAATTGTTGCAATGCTTTTCACTAACTAGATGAGCTCTAACAAGTGAAAGACTAATTACACCTTTGGTGGGTAACTAACCAAACCTCTCCCTGCAACAATTACAGCAGCTGCCTGAGACTTGGAATTGTGCCACTGGAAAATGGGCAAACACCCATGGCGTAAAGGAAAACCTGACTTCCTTTTAGGATTTTGCTGCATCTCTAGAGCCTGAGCAGCTGCACTGCCCTCGGGAGCCCTGGGGCTGCATTCCTGAGCACACACTGCCAGATCCACACCCCACAGGGATCAAGGGTCAGGGGTTGGGACGGAGGGAGTGAGAGAAAACCCATTAATAACTACTATCGAAAAACCCTTCACCAGCCATGGTCTCTGCTGGGGAAATTCCCCAGTTTGTTCCTCTTACAGTGTATTTCTCTACTTCATTTGCTCTTTTGCTTAATACAAGCCAAGTTTGAGCATCATCTGCCTTTCAATGCTTTCTTCTCAGCTGGGAGAACCTGTAATTGTACATGTTTCTATTCATATGAAGGATTTAATGAGATACCAATAAAATCTGCTATCAAAAGCAAATATGCCAGCCATAAGGACAAAAATATGTGTGCACCTCGGTTAAATTGCAAATACCCTGAGGATCTATATGAACTTTCATTATGGCCTGTCTTGTGTCTGTCTGAAATAGCATTATAAATAAAAATGAACCAATTAAAATCCAAGCCTTTTACTTGCTAAAATCTCCAGGTTCATCCAGTGGAAGAGCTTTTACTCTGGCATGCCAATGTGTTCCATGTAATGATGGCAACATAGGAACAGAATTGTCCTTAAAGCTTCTGGCTATAATAAGCAGCAAAGAGGATAAACAAAACTTCATCAAAATAAACACACAAAAATCCAAACTCCACAAAAAACAAACCTAAACTAAAGACTTGGAAATATTAAGTTCCCAACTATTTTTATGGCATTTGCTCATCTTTTTCAGCTCTTTGCTTACTTTGCTCTTGAATAAAATGAGTTTTCACAGTTCAAATATTATCACAAATGGATACATTTCATATCAGCCCAGCCAATTTTAAAAAATTATGGCTAAAAGCAATGGAATAGTGTTCTTACTGAAAGGGTAGGCAGCAGAAAGCTGTGTTGTGGGCAGCCTCTTGCACCTGTGTTATGTGCCCTGTGATCAGAAGGAAGGCTTTTTTCTCTTGGGGTCTACACAGCACAACAACTGAACTATGCAGAGACTGGCTCTTCTTGGGGAGGTTTTAACTGCAGTAAAGGGACAGGTCCTTTATAATTATGATCTGTTTACTTAAGTAGCTCGTTTAACAGTGAAATTCCCTTTAAAACTGCAGCTGAAATAGTATTACATACATGCAAAAAATTAACTCCTCAGCTTGCTGTGGTTTCCACTAATGTCAGAATTCTGAAGCATTTGAGGTACGGAGAAGCAGCAGCCTTCCCTTAAAAACTGGCAAACATGGCCAGCACTGAACAGCTTCCCCAGGGCAGCCTGGGGGCAGCCTGGTCACAGTCCCAAGCCTGACAGAGTTCAGGTTCCTGAACAAGGCTCTCAGGCACAGGAGGTGACTCTTGGGGTGCCCTGTGCAGGGCCAGGACTTGGACTCCATGATCTTGATGGGTCCCTGCCAACTCTGCTTATTCTGCAGTCCTGTGATTAATATATCAGCTAAATAACATTCCTGTCTCTCACACTCTCTCATATCCACAGTATTTCAGGCAGTTTAGCCTCCAGCTCACCGATAAATATCCTTGATAAATCAGTGGCAGTCCAACCAATAACAATGAGAAATATTTGACAAAGGAGGTAAAAAATTTCCAAAACACATAGTCCAGTTCAATGCAATTTGGTTGTCGTACTGTGACCAGTCAGCTGTGTTTTACATGGCAGTGTACATTCATTTCCACAGGGACTTTACGCTCCAGCAACATGGAAAGGCTCTTCTGCTTGGAGATCTGGCTTCAGTAATAGACCAGAGGGTGATGAAAACATCATATTTTGCTCTTATTTTAAAATAAGAAAATAATCAATAATAAAGTAATTTCCTTGACTCCTATGGGAAGAAGTATGAAAGCTCTGCACAACTATCTGGATGACCTCAAATTCTTCTTTAATAGCTTTTCATTTATGATCAGACTAAAATTTGACACCTAAGATTGATTAAATATACCCTTTTTTGGGGGGCTGCTACTAGACTGGCTCTCTTTACTTTCCCATAGCGCATAGTACAGAAGAGAAACATATTTCAACTTCTGCAGGATTCCAGTTTCACTGGCAGTGAAATTGTTATTTCACAAACATGAATTAGATGATATTCCATCACTCACCAGACCTTCAAGAACCTGGGATAAACACATTAGAAGGGCATTGCCATTAATTGCACAGTCCCGCATATAACAGACAGTTTCTGACAGTACTTCTAGAAAGTGTAAAGACACAAATTAAGACTCTTCATGAAAATCCAATGAGAATGGAATTCTGTAACAGTCAAAAAATTACTAATACAACACATGCTCCTTAGATGCCATATGGATACCTACACTCCTTTCCACTTTTAAAGGGAAAAAAACTAGGAGCCATCATGCCTTCACACATCTTCGCTAATTCAGGGCCTCTGGTGATTTACAAATTACCAGCTATAGGTCATGAATTCTCTTGTCTAATACAAACTGATAACTCCAATCGTGTGCAAATGACTATATCAGCCCCCATTCAGATAAGGAGGAAAGTTCTGCCACTAATCATCATCCAATCATTTTGTCACAAAAGAAGTCAAAGAATTGTCATATAATGGAAAACTCATAATGACATTTCTACTCTGTGACAGGCACACACTTGTTAGTGTGCATGGGGTCGTTTATTTGGATCAGTGCAATATAGAGAGAGAAATAAGCTGTAAAACACATTTTTTTGGTAACTAAAATGTTCCTTACTAGGGGTATAAGGGAGCAAAGAACATCTCATACATGTAGCCTTATATTAAGGGGATATTCGAAGTGCAGAATAAGAAACTCATTACATCTTTGAAACTGTAAAAGGCTAGGTATTCATGTATCAAAATTTAAATTACCTCTCTGACAAAAACGGTGGAAAAATAGACTAATTAGAAGAAAGCTACCCAATTTTTTAAAGAACATCTATAGCACCACAGTCTAAATTATTATACCTTTTTCTCCATACAAAGGTATTCTACTCGTGAAATTTATTCATAAAGGGAGAGGCCCATGCCCTAAGAAAGACAAGTGACAGAACACATTAACTCATACGAGTGAACACTTTGAGGGTTATTCAGCAACTCACTGATTCTCCATATTTTTGTCATGTACAACAATATCTTTATGCTAGAAGATGAAAACCCTATCCTAGGTACTCCAGGTAGTTTTACAGAACTGCACTTCCCCAAGAATATTTTATTGTAACCATAAATAAGTATTTGTAGAATAACAGAGATAATTGATGTTGGCTGTGAGTAACTGTTAATATCAGTTCCCTCCAATGCTCTAAATAAAATTTATTTATGGCCACACAGGAACCATATAAAACACAGTATACACACTGCTACAGACATCAAAAACTGGTTAAATAAATGATGTTTCATTTGCATGTGAAGGTAATAAACATTCTTGCATTTGTTAAATTTATTTGTGCCTTACATCACTCTCTGGCTCCTCAGCAGTACCTAAGTCTCTGCACCCACAAGAGAATTCTAGCATTTCCTGACTCTTCAGAACTCTTTCTATCTCCAGGATTCTTCTTCTCTTATACTACCCCCACATTAGTTACTAGTATTCCTGTATCTATTTTCCCTCCCGTCTCTTTAGAGTAACACAATTTGTTACGAGCCCTCCAGCCTTTCCAAAACCCTAAATGCAACATATAAATATTTATATAAACAATATATTATTTATTTTTTATTATTATTATACTGACCCTCTTTAAATTAGGGCCAGTAAAGCCACTGGTTTAGTCTTGCTTTGCAGCAAGATACATTCATGTAGGGTCTACAGACCTGAGCAATAAGCATTAGGAATTTTTACAGATGCCAATACAATGCAGCAGCATGTCTCTAGCAAGGACTTTCAGACCTCTGTGTACAAAGTACTGCACACAAGCAGCTTGCAGAGCCCAAGGCAGTAACTCTTACCTGAACAGTCAAAGCTCTGGAGTTAAAGAAATGGTGGTAACTGTGTAGCTAATGCAAGTGCTTAAAAATCTGTTTGCTTTCCTTAAATGTAATACTAATTATATGGAATATGAATTTACTTTTAAACTTCAATAATCATGAAGATTTAAGTCATACCTCTCTTCTCTGACTTAGCACCCAAAAGACAAAATATAGCTACTCAACCTTAATCATATAATACTACAATTCATTCTTCAGCCATCACTCCACAATTTTCCCCCAGCAAGAAAAGCAATTTTGATTTCACTTTTTTTACTAGTGCTCACTTTTTCTTATTTTCACATATACCTTCTACTTAAATTAATTCATCCCACGTACCCCTGGTCTAGATAAACTTTATGCTCTTATATGCATGCATTCAGCAAACAACTTTTAGGATACCTTCCTGCATTAAGTAGAGACAGAGCTAAAAATCTGCTGAAACAGCTATGAATCCGATTGATTTTTTAAACAGCATAACACAGGATTTTGGGTACCTGATGGAAAAGGAATGTTCCTCACTTGTAAGTGATCTTCTAAGGACCTGCTCACAAGGAACTGACTTTTAAGAAGGATGCAAATGTTAGGGGAGAGCGTTATCCTGAACAGATTTATGGGAGCACTCACATACTGAAATGAAAATGCTTCATATAACGAGTGAACTGGCTTCCCTTATAGGTAAACTCTAAGTGAGCATCCCCAGGAGCAAGTGCAAGTCCTACATTTCTTGGTAAGCTGATCATATTTTCTGGGTGGCTCATTTTTCTTACAAATCCTCTCGATGAAATAAATACCAACACTTTGGAGGAGCAGGCTACGTTAAACAGAACCCCAGCAGATAAACCCACGCACTGACAGGGCACAGCTTCTTGTCAGATTTCGTGCAGCATCACAGCCAGCACAGGAGGCACTGAGCCTTCCCCTCTGCACCCTCTCAACAGTGCCAGGGCTGAGGTTTGTGTCCAAATCTGGATCTGAGCTCTCTTTGTGGAACGACATCCCCAAAAGCGAGGGCAGGAACAGGTGAACCTAGACAGGGGAAACTTCCCAGGTTTCTTATGAAGTGACAGCTTCACCACCTGCTATCCATAAAGTTCCCCAATCTGATGTCTCCTGCAAAACCCACCAAAAGCAATTAAGTTCTTTTCAGAGCCTCTAAAAGCAGTTATTTTCATTAATCTTCATTAATATGCATTTAAAATCCATTATTAGCTATAATAATTTCTTTTTTGAGGTACGTTCCTTTAGACCTACAAAATAACCAAGTCTTTAAAGAAAACACTATAGATACTCACTTAAATATAGTAATTGGATCTAACACTCTAGATTGTCCTTTCCCAAATCAGAGATGGAGGGAGACATTCACAAGCAGGTAAAATTTTTGAAGCAATTGCTGAAAGGCCTAGCAAGGAAGACTAGGAAAATGTTTGACTTTCAACTACTAGTTGTGGATGAATGCTACAATATTCCATGTTCCCTTTGACTGTGATTTTTTTTTATTTTTCATAAATGCATTCATCCAAGTTGCCTGAATGGGGTCTTTTTTCTCCATAGCTTCAAACATTAAACATTTTTTTAAGCAAAAATGTGTCTCTCTATTTCATATTCTCTGATGCCTGGTTTTTAAAAAGGCTTAAGCAAATTTGTATTTTTGGTCTAATAGTCTAAACACCTTCTTTCATCTTCTCTTTCTGTATTCCATATACTTTGCTCAATAACTAACAGGCTAAGGCATGAATTTAATGTGCATTTCCAAAATGCAATTAAGCTAACAGCCTCCAAGAAATAATATCAAATAACATCGGGCCTAAGGGCTTAACATTTTAAAAAAAAATAAACCCAAAACAGATTTTTCATATTTACAAGTATATTCTTGTTATTTTTGAACAAGTGTCTTTTTTCTGTGCATAACCTACAATTTGTGCTACTAATAGAATTCCAGATAAATTTGCAAAAATATACAAAATATACCAAAAAAGCACTTCTCTTTAAGGGAGAAAAAACCTGAAAACAAAAACCTCTTCTAGGAATTCTGCAAGAGCTGTGTCCAAGCTCCTCCTGTCTCAGGCTTGGTATCAGCCAGGAAGTACCTTTCCTAAAAAGGCAGATTTTTGGCAGACACAACAATGCCAAAGCAGCAGATGGGAAGGTCAGCACATATCCTGCTGAAAAATTCAACAGAATTTGGAAAACCACAAATTTGAAGTTCAAAACTGTAAAGATTTAACAGGAAACACATATATATATATATATATATATATATATTCTTAAGCATTATGTATTCATGACAATATTTCCTATATCTAACTGAAAGACTACAGAACAAAACATTCCTTTTTAAAAGACTGTTTTGAGGGATATGGAGCATAATATGTGAGGAACACACAACCCTGCTCAGCGTGGGTTGCAGTGGGGAAAGAAAAAGCTGAATAGTTTCAAATGGAAGCCTTTACTGTTAAAAAATTCTCCCTTCATGGAAATATAATGCAGAAATTTTTTTCAATTTCACATCCTACTGCTAAAAAAAAAATAAAAAAAATAAAAAAGAGACATTTTCATGAAGTCCCACAATTTTGCCTTGCAATTTTTTTGTCATTCCCCTTGAATTTTTGTGAAGTCTTTAGTATTTATGTTTTGTTCATATTAAGCATAGAGATATAATACGTGCTTTCTATACTCCCATCCCTTTCCAATCACTTTAGATTATTTTCTTTCCAAAAAAACAATAAGTATAAAAAAATCGTTTGTGCTTCACAAGTGCCACTCATGTGGAGCTAAACTAAATCACACAACAATTAACAACATGTTAATGAACTAAGCCAGAAGTTTAATGGAGACAAAAAAAGCATTTCTAGCAGTTATAGTGAGGAGATTATTTTAAACAAAAGCTTCCTGCAGCTAAATACATCACATAAACAATAAATTCCAGTTTGTGATTACAAAAATTGATTTTTATTTGCAATAATTTGCAAATTTAGCAAAAGGTAGAGACTAGAAATGGAGCATTTCCTGCTACAGATAAAGTGGGAACTTATTAATCTCATAAAAAGTGGAGCATGGCAACCATAAAACACAAGGGTTTTGGCAAGTGATCACCACACCTGGTATTATTTAATAGGAAAAATCCTAGCAGAAGATAAAGTTGCTTCAAACTGAAGTCAATGAAATACTGGCTTCAGAGAGACCACAGTTTACGTTAAACAGATCTTAATATAGCTGGAAATGAGTTCTCAAGTTATGAGATAAAAATATACCTGATATTACAAAAACCAGGTGGTTAATACATCTTAAGTAGGTACATATCTTGTTAACATAAATCCTGTTAACATTAATATCCATTTCCATATACACATTTTAGCTCCCCCTCACTTGCTGAATTGAATTCTACAGTTATTTACAAGGAGAAATATTAGGCAAAGGAAGGTTAGATTAGAAATATCCAGAAATATTTATTAATATTTTTTCATCCTCCCCAAATTCTTTTAATAGCATTTAATACTAAAACTCAAAAAGAAGCAACACAAAAATTTAGTTCTTATTTAGTTAAGAAACATTTAGCTCAGAAAATTACTGCATTGATTATTGTTTTGAACTCCTCATTACTGTCTCTCACCATTCATTCCCCATAAATCTCAAAGGACCAGCAGTGGTATCCCCAGCACACAAATGGTGGGTGACATCTGACTGGGCAGGTTTGTTGTCTGGACTTCAGAGAAGTGAAATTCACCCCGGCTCAAGCGGCAGCTTCACCCACTGCTGCAGGATGCAGGCTGTGTGTCACACACGGGGAAAGGACTTTGGCAACATCTGTTACCATTCGTGGCCACCAACAACATTCTGCGTTTTGCTGCCAGATACAGACAAGCTCATCTTGTACATCAGGTACGTCTCTGCAGTCCCAAAATGTCTTTGATGTCCAAATGACATGTTTTCTTGCTAAGGAGAAAACTATTTCAGCCATTTTAGAGTTGTCATTAATATCACCTATCTTGTTTATTAATGGTCTTCATTCTACTTCAAAAACTCTTTGTAAACGTTTTTCTTAACGTAGCCAACTCATTTGTCTGGCATGGACTTTTTTGTTTGTCTATTGTCCATATGCTCATCAAAACCAAAATATAATTGACTGCATAAGCTTATTTGCATAGCTTCCCATCTGTCCCTGTCAAGTAAACTTTGTTTTATTATTTCCTAATGGAAAATTAACCTTCTGCGCTCTTGAAAAATGAATCAGTCACCTCCATTATGTAACTTACTGGCCTATTGGATCTGTAAGGCAGACACCCCTTGGCAAAGGAGGGCCCTACCACCAGCAAATATTAAGGGAGGAGAACAAGCATATGGGAGCAGGAACAGCACTGGTCTGCATAACAGTTTCTGCTTCCTTACAGGTGATGAGGCTTTTGTCTTTGTCTAGAGCTTCCACAAGACACCTCACCATCATTCTGTAATTCAAGCTAAACAAAAAAAAAAAATATATAACACATACAGGAATTGCAATGTCATGGCGTTATAAAGTCATTCCTGGAATGATGCCGCAGTACATCTGGTTAATAAGTACTGACATGTGATTTCTTTCAATACGTATATACTTAATAGATAAACCCTTGTTCCTACTAACACTTAACACACACCAAAATTAGATGCAAAAATGAAAAGTGAAATTAACTTCAGATTACTTTTTAATTATTCAGCAAGTAGATTTGTTGAATTTGGACCACGCACACCAATGGCAACCCTCGCTCCATGGCCCCTGAGTGCATCCAAGACAGCAGCTGTGCCACAAACAGACACAAGCAGAAGGATGTAATTCCCCCAAAGGAAACAGCAAGACCCATAATTTATCTTTGCGTATAAGGGGGGAAATACTTCTTTAAGAGTGAGGGAAACCACTAGTAACAAACAAGGAGGGGAGGTAAGGACAGCACATGTGAGCAATCCCTGCTCAGCTGGAAGGGAACAGCTCTCACCAGGAGCAAAGGCCAGTAAGTTAGGCTTCAGCACTCTTGTACAACTGTTTTATGCCTAAATTGAACACGAAAAAAAAAAAGAAAATGGAGAAGTGCCTGGGAACAAAAATTCACTTCCCTCCGGTTTCTGAAAGCTAGCCTGGTGCAGAGCTGTGATCTCCACTACAGCACAGGTGCTGCCAGCCAAAGCCATTTAAAAAGCAGCAGCACAGAAACAATGTAGTGTGAGGTGTTATACACCATGTCCCTGGCAGCAGGGTCAGATTCAAGCATTGCAAAACTGCTTTGGCAATGAGATTGCAAAGCACGTGAATGCTGTCTAAAAGTATGCACAAATATTTAGTCTATCTACATTAATGGGATCAGTAACCTTTACATTTCAAGGATATTTCTTTACACCAACCAGAAATAATCAATTAAGCTTTTTAATTAATTCCCAAACAGCAAGACTTGCTGGTGCATTTACTTAGCTCAGAAGTAGATGATGTCTAGGTCTTGTTACTGCCCCTCATATGCTACTAGAGGTAAAAACAGAAGTTTTTCCACCAAGGTTGATTTGCACTGCATGGGTATCTCAAAGCAGAGTTGGAAACATTTGTTACCTTTTTCAGATGAACAAAAGACCCACAAAAAATGAGTCCATACAGACACTCCCCATACAGTATCAATACACCTTCTCCTGCTATAAATTCAACCCAAGTTTGTTATGACACAGAGCTGACTGGCATTGCTTTTGACTGATTTTGTATCTTAAGTCAGACTCTCAAGCAATACAGTTCTGTTTCAAATCAAGAGCTTTGGACATAACTAAAGAAACACATAAATGTATTCAGATACAAACAGGAAAAGAAAATACTTTCATAAATAAGTACATATATATATACACACACACACACAGAGACACCAGTTTGACTCACTGTTGATAGCAGCCCTTGGGTCTAGCGTTGCCTGAGAAAATGCTGAGTATTCAGATGCAGGCTTTCCCTCCTTACTAGAAACTAAACAGCAATTTATCCCCTCATATCTCCTTTTTATGTGCCACAGAGGAGGAAAGGAGCACTCTCCCACCATTTTAGGCTTGTTCCTGCACAACTGGGCTAGGATGCAAACACAAAAGTGCCTTACTTGGAAAACTTATTTGGCCGTGCTTTGTGAAGTGACATGGTGCTTTACTACTCCCCCAAGGGCCCCGGGAAGAGGAAAACAGAACTGGAGGTCTGGCTCTGCCACTTTGTACCCCAGGAGGAGAAGCTGGAGGGGCAGGGGCTCAGCAGTGACACAGCTTTGCACAGAGGAGCCCAGGACACCAGTGTATTTTGCATTGTGCATTTCCTCAGGTTTCCAGAAGTTCGAATTTGAACTTAGTTTAGTTTTTCTTGGATGTCAGTGTGTATTTACAATACACAGTATAGGAAATAAATATGAAATGAAATAAAGAAATTAATGCAGACACCCTAGACAGGTATACCTCCTCTTTTCAAATAAACACACAGTTCCCTTAGACTTCTCTGGGAGTCCTGCGTGAATAATGACCAAATAAAAACTTTGCAATCTGCCTTTATGTGTTCTTATACATTACAACTCATAAACATGCAATAGGATAGGAACACAAAATATCCTCAGAGAGACTAAGATCATCCAGAAGAAAAAAACCAAATACGCAAATATTATAGCTTTTCTTACTTAATTTTTAAAAGCTGCAATGTTGTTGGCATACTTGTCTAACATTTCAGAAATTGAATTAAAATACGCCTTTTGCATTATTCCCGGATTTTGTAAGCCTGGGCCTTCGAAATACTGGGTGCTGCAAACGGAAGTTTTTATGGACACTGAACACATAGCTGAGCACAAATTAAAATAAAGGCATCCTATGTCCAGTGGTACCCGGGCTTCCAGCCTTGCAGTCCTTTGCCAAGATTGTACAAACCACTCCAAATACCTGATTTACATAATCCATCTGGTTCTCATCTGGAGTGCAGTGAGATATCTCAGCGTGTGATTTGGTAACCTGCCTGAAGGCTGAGCTGTGCGGCTCCTTGTTCCCAGCCAGGGCAGCACAGCCCTGCCCAGTCTGTGCCTGGCCGGTGCCTTCTGGCTGGGTCAGGGACTGCAGTCCCTGCTCAGCTGCAGCACTGGGGCCATGCGCTCCCATGCGCTCCCAGAACCCAAGCAGTAAATCCCAGCTGATAATCCAACCCAGACAGCTGCACCCGCAGCAATCAGCAGCTTGTAAACACGAAGGCTGCGCTAAAGCTAGGAGTGCTAAAGCCAGTGTGAAAGAGTTTGGAGGATTAGAGGTGCAGGCTACTTAGCAAGCTTTACTTCACCACAACAGAAGGAAGCTAAGAATCCTGAAGTGATAAATTCCTCAGGATGCTGCTCTAATCAGCAGGGTTTACATAAGCATGTCCTACCTACAAACTGCACTCAAACATGGAATTATTTAATCAAAAGGAAATTTAAGTGCTTGAAAGGAAATAAAGGTTTTATCTGCAGGCAATTGTTCAGTTGTAGTGTTCTCGTTCATTGTCTGGGGGAACTGAGATGATTCATGAATATATTCTGCTGTCACTTCCTCTACAGATGCAAGTTAACTGCTGAAATATCAGAACAATTTTTATTTTGGTCCTGCTAAACTGCACCATCTTCTGTCGATGTAAAATTCGAATTGCCCAAGGAGAATCAATCAAAAATGAGACTAAAATCAAACACTGAAGTACAGTAGTGAATGAGGAAAATTAGTCCCTGCAAAAATTGTGAACAAAAAAGTTTAGGAAATATGTGGGGTTTAGCTAGTGTTGCAGCACAAGCAGCCCAAGAAATAGCTGAATGTATTCTATAACAATAACCACAAAACCAAACAAATAATAACAACAAAAAAAAGAAAGTCTGTTAAAAAAATAAAAGGCATTAGTGTGAGATTTAAGGGAGGATTATTTTAAAAACCACTTTGAAAGAAGTTTGGTGGAGTTCTTTTTTATTAGATTTTTCTTTTAATTGTAAATTCACCTTTGTTGCCTAGCTCTTGTTTCAGAGTGGGAAAGTCCATTAGGTACCTGTTGCTCAAGAATGACAAAGAATTTATGATCTTTTGCTCAGCACATCCAATTACAGTACAGAGCAGGAAGAGTAAATGAATTATCTCAAATTTTCCACATCCTTTAGATGAAAAATAATTAATAGAAGACCAGTCTGCAAAGCCTCATCTTATTGAATTAATATTGACTCAAAGGCAAATTCAATGCACTCCATATTTTACTTCTGTATAGATGATATTTATGCTATACTTTCATCATCCTGATTTTTATCAAGTCACTGTTTGCTGACATACTTGATTTCAGTATGATTTTGACTCTCTAATTGTCACATAATCATTGACCTCCTTTCACAGTCTATTATGTTAACCCAAAAGCTGCAAAAACACAATTATTTCAGTCTTAGAGCAGTTCAGAGACATTAAATATTTAAAAGTTTTCCCTTTTAGCTGCTGAGTGACTCCTGAATAACCATTTAAAGAAACACAAAAAACACCACCATCTAACAGATACAGTTGTAAAAAAATCATTGGCATATACAGACATTGGTTTATTTCACACTCAGTTGTTACCTTCTTTTGGCAACGACAAAGTGACAAAATGATTGGGAAAATGAAACACCTGAACTGTGGTATCATAACACAGATGTTGGATCCAGTGAACGATGCAGATCAGGTCAAGTGTGCCCTGTCTTTGCTGCCCCCAGAGAGAATGCCTGGCATATCTGCAGCTGCAAGGGCAGAGGTTTCTGTGTGTAGCAGCGTGACCTACATTTAAGGTGCACATACTCTTTACATTTTCAGTAAACCAGTAACCTGCAATTAACATTTCAAATGCGAAGTGTACTGCAGAAGGGCGGTGCTGTTCGACCTATTCTGTCACAAGTAATCATCATTTCCCAGTCCTTACACCACCAAGGCACATGCATAAAACATATCTCTATGTGTTAGCATCCTCAGACTTCTGCCACCTCGCTATATCCAGCATCACACTGACAGATTCCTTTGACCACGCAAACATAAACAAACATAATAGAAAAAAAAAACAACTGTATGAACACAAAGGCCTTGTGGAGAAAAAAGAAAATATACAGGTGTAAACAACAGAAAATTTACAGAGTGTGCAGGAAGAGGCAAGGCTGAACTCTTCAGACCCCTGGGAGCACTCCCCTTATTCCACCTGCAGCACTGAAAGATCAGCCACGGGACAGATAATTCCCCTGTGTTATCTAAGGCAGTGGGTTTGGAGTAGAGCTGACAGAAGTGCTCTACCTTCTTCATGGGCCAGCTCCTCAACTTTGACTTCTGGCACAGCCAGAAGAGGAGGCAAATCAGAGACACCTCAGCATTATGTCAGGAGCCAGCCTGTTCTCACATCCCCCTGGTATCCCTCAGAGAGCTTAATCCATCTGGGCAGGATTCTGTTAATTTGCTGTTGATGAAATGGTTACCTGACTGCCTACAGGACTGAAAAGAGCGGAGCTGACTTCCAGGTGAGCTTTGCCATCTCCTTGTCACACACACCTGACTGCTGAGTGTTCACAGGGACTCAGGCAATCCTTCTCCTGATATTTGGAGGTATGGGAAGTGCCAGCTGCTTCCACTGTCTCAGGCCTGGCAGCCTGGGGCCAGTCCCCAGATACCTCAGCTGGGTAGGAAACAAGTGTGGGAGCACAAGCTGAGAACTACTGATCAACACAAGTAAAAATGAACACAGCCGTAAAGTGAAACTTATTGAAAACCCTTAAATCCCTTGAAACACATTTAAAGAGTGGTTTAAAGAAGCCAAAGGTAAAGACAATTTGAAAGCAGTCACCAGTGTTAGTATAAGAAAAAGATATCACTGTTCGTTGTATCGAAGACTTCCAGAAGTAATTTTACTGTGATACCACCACTGAATGTTCTGTAGAAGCGTGTTAAAACTGGGCTGCTAAACATTTGGATGTTCACATTTATATAACATTCTGTGAAGATCCCAAGAAAGCCAGGGAAATTATACACTTTAAAGACAACACTTAAAAAAACTGATAACCACAGAGTTCAGCAGTGGTTTGGCAGCTAAGAAGAAAAAACCCAACCAAAACTACAAAAAAAAAAAAATCACTAAATAGTAGCCAGATGAGTGGAAGTAGGCCTAGTTCAAACATTACCCAGAGGATCTGTGCTATTTTTTGTGATTTCTATGACACATCACTAGTGAGCAAATGCTCCAGAATAAAACAGAACACTGGGTCAGATCCTGATTTTACTGAGGAACACTGACTGCATCCCCAAAAGTAAATACTGAGGTGAAATACTTTGTGTTTCCCAAGTATTTTATCTTGGAGAATCAGTGAGTTGCTGACCAGGAGACAGAGATTTAACAATTTTCAGCCCTGAAGCAATTTGCCGCATCATCTAAATCACTAGATGTACACAAGAGTAAAAGAGGAGTTGCATCAAAACCAAACATTGACTAGCTATCACATACAAACATGAAAGCTGGAAATCATCATGAAAACTGTAGGCACAGTATACGATCCAGGAAACCAGGCAGGCATAAAATTGAAATATGGAGAAAAGATTGTTATATTTTTATGTTCTGCTCACATGCCTAAAATAATATTTTACTGAAACTAGGTCAGAAAGATCAGAATCTTACAGGATCAGATGCAGAAAGAAACAATATTAGGACTAAAAGGAGAACTGGTAAAGAAACTAGGTCCAGTTTTTGTACAGTGTTCATAACATGTTTCCAACATATCCAGTCTCTACACTGCTCAGCTAATTCCTAATTCTACAGACATTTTACCCCGTGTGGGTTTGGTTTTTTTTTTTTTTGGGGGGGGGGGGGGGGGGTGTTGTGTTGGTTTTTTGGAAAGCAAAAGCTCAGCTGGAGTTGAGACTTAATTACCAAGAACAAAGAGCTTCTACAGCTGCATTGGTGGTAAAATATTCACCCTGGAGTTCTCCCCGCTTTCAGCTGGAGATGGGACTGAGGTTCCTTCCAACCTGAATCATCCTATCATGTTACCACTTTTAACACTGATCATTCCATTGAGTTATGTTAGCATTTAGTAATTTAGTTAAATTAAATTATTTGGAAGTACATACAAAAAAAAGCACACATGATCATACAAGTGAAAAATATATGCATGATTCAGAAATAACTTGTGTGGGAATAAAAGTTTAAAATTAGCTTTTTAGAAGTGTCCTCTATTTTGTTAAAGTTCATATATACAAATTTTGCAGTCATTTCTACTCCACGAATGCCCTAATGACCGATTAATCCAAAATTCATCTGACATTTTTGCATGTATATGTATGTATACATATGATGCTCATTACAAGCACATAAATCCACTGAAGTGCCTTGGAACCCCATAAAATAGTGTAAATTTCTACCATATTCCTGATGTTTTAAAGTTTCTGCTCACTCTCCAAGAGGACACAACAAAATACATTTTGATATACAGGGTAAAACTTTTGGCCTATTTTATCTGAGGTAAAAATTCTGTTAACATCCATGTACCTGGATATTACTGGACAGCATTCTAAATCAATAGCCAGCCAGACAGAGGCAGTGGAGAGCATCATCCTCCTGCAAAGCAGCCAACTGCAGCTGAGGGTGAAGGCAGGAGAAATATATTCAAAAAATAAATTAAAATCAAACTGTTAACCTTCTATTAGCCCAACTCTTCACTTAACCCATCATTTAATTCTTCCCTTGTATTTTCTCTCCCACCATACCAAATTTTCTAGAACGGGAATTATTTGGTAGCAGCAATTAATTTATCCTTTTTCTTCATTTTACAGTATTGAAAATCATGTAGAAAGTTCTAATTTACATTTATAATAAATGTCTTCATGACATTCTGCCAAGAAAAAAAATCCTCTTTGCTTGAAAGTGGTCAAAAGCACTCATAATAATCAGCAAAGAACCTTCAAAATATAAACATATGGAGAGATGTTTGGAATGAAAATTCCTAATAATTATTTTCTAGTGTCTGAAAGCCACACCAACACACGTATGACATTGCCAGAAAATAGCTTCTTTTTATTTTTTTTCCCCTTTCTGGAGCATCCCACAGGACTTTTTCTTTAGATTAAAGAATCCTTCTATTCAACTTCAGCTTAATTTAAAGCTCAATCTAGTTTAATTTCATAATGTATACACTTATTTTAATGAAATTAAAAGACAATATTTTACCAGTTCTAATTGCAGGAGGCTTGATTCCTCAGATAAAAAGTTTTAGAAAGCCCAAAGCCTATAATCAGCACTCCATGTTCTCATAAGATCGGATCCCAGAGGCCAGTGAGGCAAAAAAGCTTCTTATCAGAGTTCAGCAAAATAGTTGGTAATATTCTAAAGGTGGGTTGTTTGTTTTCTTTTCTAAGAATGCTTAAATTAGTAATGAACTTTTTTATTTATTAAAAACTGACTCATTGGAGTCTCATTTATCTGGAACGCACTAGAAATGCTTCTGATATGGGAGTCTCCATTTAACTGGTAACAGATTACTCTAATTCACTACACACAAAAAACGTTTTATAAAAGTTTATGCAGTTGATTTTCTTCTTCTCACAGAAAACTGGGAGCAGCAGCTATGAGACTCTCAAAATCCTGATTAGCTGCACACAAATCAGAGGCACAGGCAGTTACATACCAACTACAGCAAAATAGTTCTTCGTGAAAATTCTAAAAACCTTGCAACTGGTATCATGAAGCACAAAGTTCATTTTCTTAAGACTGCTATTTTATGAGCAGAAAACAGTTCTTCCTGTTAATGAAGTGTCAATTCCAGTCCCACCACAGTCACTGGCTGGTTTTCTTCTGAAGCTGCTGCACTGGATTGGGCAGAACACAAACTTCTGGAGCTCACAGGAGGGGGAATTGAGACCTCACCATCCGTGGCTGGCCTGAGACACAGCAGCTGAACTGCACATTACAGCTCAAGGGTGCCAAAGAGCTCAGAAAAGAGCTGCACTGACACCACATGCATTGTCCTACTGTGCAGTACATGGAACTGGAAGACACAATTTAAGCACCACTGACAATCACTAATTTTCACTATCTGGAATTCTGCCAACACCTTTGTTTTACTTCAGTACATTCTGTCAAATGAAAAAGCCTATGAACCAAACAGTAAAGTCCAAAGACAAAGATGACAAAAAACAACCTCTTCTATCTGCATTAGGGCACAAACCAATTGTTGAACTACTTTCTTCCTCATCCTATTCACAGCAAGAGACCAAAAAAGTAGAGCTATTAAAAATCTTCCTTTATTCAAACTCAATTATTTGAGCCCAAATCTGACTTGCACTTGAGCAGAGCATTATCTCACAATGCAGAATGTACCAGCAGCTTCACCGGTATTGGCAGGAAAAAGCATAACCCTAAATAATTTAGATCTAGTTTTCTAAGGCATTTTAAGATTTCAGCTTTCTAATGCATGTCTAGGCATTCAAGTGAAGCCTTCTTTACACTTTTTTTTCTAAAGAATTATATGTAGAGTAAAAAAATAGCTTTTTGCAAAAGTCCCTCACTACAGACTTGTCCTTGTTTGCAAAAGTTGATGATTCTATGACTCATAAACATCGAGCTAATTTGAAACAGAAGTTCCCTGAACCAAGAGCAGCATGAAATAATTCTACCAGATGGGAACTCTAAACATTATGTTTCTGACCCTGATACAATAAATAGTGTGCAAACAGATAGACACCTTCTTTAGACACACATTAACACACTTTTAGGAGAAAATATGTGTTTTCTGACATTTGTATTGGGCTCTCTTCAAATGAATTGCTTGTTCTTTTAAACACAGTGAGCTGGGAGCTAAACTAAATAGATGTTGTGCGCCTGCCATACCTTCTGAAGCACAGTTTTATGTCATTTACAAGGAAAACATTGGAAGGAATACAGCAATATGTAAACAATCTCTTCATTGCTAGAACTGCCTGCTTCCTGCAAGCTCCTCTGTGCTAACAGCAGCCTCATAAGCAGAAGGGTCCACAGAAAGAAGAAAAAGGGGTTGAAATGCAAACATTCTTTCTCTGAAATTTCAGTGAGATGTAGAAAGGGAGAAAATCCTGGGCTCTGAAGTGAGACAGACCCACATACAGCAGATCAGCTCTAAATTCTCTTGATCCAGCCAAGAGAAAACTGTAACCATGTGACAGTATCTGTACAGAAGATGGAAGAGGCAGATCTTGGCCCTCTAACCCAAGAACTTAAAAACATCTTTAACTGCCACTCACAAGAGCTATGATTTAAAATTCCTCCTATGCTCAGTGCAGTTCTTCAGACTATTATTCTATGTCATCACACGTGGTAACTCTTCAAGGACTGTAAGATCGCAAACACTTCATAACAAAACTGTTAAATCTGTTGAAACTCCGGTGTACATCTTATATAAGCAACAATTCATAAATCGTCATTAATATTTGCCCTTGCAGGAGAATTATGGAAACTTCTGTGCTTGACCCTAATATTAAGCCACTTCACAAATATTACCCTTTGTGGGATGATTTTGTTTTTCCTTAGACGCAAAATTTCAGGCTATTTACTTCATTTAAATACATATATTTATTCCTCAAGTCAAAACAGCAGTTCTGGGATCCAAATTTAAAGTATTATTTCCCTACCAGAGGTACACCAAGTCAAAGCAGAATCATAGAAATATTTAATTCCTGTGTTACATTATTCTTCATTCTAAGCTCATGGCTTCTTGACACTGAGAAATCTAAGAATGGTCACATTTTTGGGGTCCCTTGGGCCACAAAAGAAATCTCCACTAAAGAGATATCAAACATTAAAAAGTTTCGGTTTTTTCCTCTATTATCTTTCTCTGGAATCAGGAATTAAAATTATTTTTCATGACACCATGGCTCAGGCACAAAGAACTCAGCCTGTGCTGTGAGAATTTGTATGTAACATTTCAGGATCCCAGGTACCTGAGCCCTTATGCTCCACACATCCCTGTGCCAGCACTTCACACCATGACAGCAGTGTACATTATGGATTTCCTAATGAACAGCAGGACAAGGAAGAGCCATCATTTCATCCAGCCTACGCTCTCCAGAACAGTAATGTTTTCTTTTCCATACCCCTGCCCAATGCTGGTGACCCCAGAGGGTGGAAAGAATGAAAAAAGCTTAAGAGCAGGAACAGAAAACAAAGATCAGAACAAATGGTTAACAAGACATGGATGGAATACCTGGAGAGAAGTGCAGCAAGAACAGCCATGGCAGCAGATTAAACAGAGTTTAATTAAACCTCAATTTGATCACAGGTTTCTCAGGTTTCTATACTATTACTATCTCTATCCAACCAGTAGAATTTTAATCACCAGTTTTATGGTTTTCTTCCCTGTTATTTTGATCTCAACATGGTTCCAACTTGTCAGGTGTTAGGGATTTAAAGCTTAATTAGTTATGAACAGGAATAAGTTTGATTTCACACTACAGAATTTTACACTTACTTGATTCTAATCACAGAGACAACACTAGAAATCAGTCTAATGATTTTTTTCCAAAGTCTAGCTGTAGGTTTGTTGGAAATTGTCATTTCCAAACTACTTGTAGTTTGTGGACTAGGAATCAGACTAAACCCAGGAAACCTGGATTCAATTCCTAATCTCATGTTAATTTGAATGGTCATTTTCCTAAGCCAAGAAAGAGGGACTGCTTCTCCAGCAGGCACTGTTCCTTATTTCCCAGTCTTGCCTGCACAATCCTCCTTGGTTTTGTTCTAAGCCTGGGGAAGAGCACAGGGCTGAGAACGTCTGCAGCAGCAGGTGTTTGCCATTTGAAGAATACACCAAGCAGTTGCTGTTTTCTCTTTCTCAGTAAGGTTTCTACAGTTACCCAGGGCAGCACAGAAAAGCACTCACTAGAGAGAAGTGGAACATAAGAGATTAAAGAAGTAAAGCATTTGGGGAAATACCATTTTTAGCACTGATTAAGACAACTATATAAGAAATATCAGCTAGGAAAAAACCTCAGATCAAATCAGCTGGGGTGTACTGGTTCTTGCCACTGTTTTTCTGTTTACTGTCTTTTTGTTCCTCTCCTGGTAGCCTTTCACATTTCTGTTTCAAATTGTCAAGCATTCTATTGCTCTGCATATACAAGATATCCTTAAAGAATGGAAAGAAAATTCTGCAGTACACTCTCCTTCCCCAAACTATTTGCTATCCAAATCTCCAGCTAATAAAATGCTCTTCACCAAGAGGCTACTAAATCAAATCTACCTCCAGAAGTGACATGCAACTGAGTGTGTGCTGCAAGCTCTCAGCTTGAGGCAGAAGTTGTGCATAAGAGAAGGGTAAGCAGTATATTTAGCCATCCATTAATCTGGGCTAAGAACACAGACTATCAGGAAAATTGCCCTCCACTACCAGTTATTGCAGTTACAGCTACATTTTGTAAACGTAACCATTAGCACTCTCTACTCTGGGCTGTGCAAAGGGAGATAACCACAGCCAGAACACAAACACTCGTGTGTGTCACATTTTGACAAAAACTGCTGCATTTTTGACCCCAGGAACTAAAAAAAAAAAAAAAAAAAGTGAAATTCATTTGACTAATGCACACTGATACTAACTCTGCCTTGAGTGAGTTACATGCAGCATCCGTCAAGGCTGAGTGTGAGGAGGAAATAATGAATTTATGGATGCATGAACAATGCACATTTTTTATGTTTTATAGATCTATGGCCACTGTGGGAGGCATTTAAGCAGGAGGGAACATGCTAGTTAGTTACTATGCAGAAGAGATACAACTTAATGATGGTTTGCCAAGCAGAGGCTTTTAATGTTATGGGGGAGGGGGGGAATAATAATAATAATAATAATAATAATAATAATAATAATAATAATATATATAAAGAGAGAGACTAGTAGTGGATAAAGGAATGAAGACATGTTTCCAGAAGGAGAGAAAGGTCTTTAATTGTTGCCAGCCTGTGCATAATGAGGCAAGAATTGGCTTTCCAGTTCTTTCTCATTCCCAAACTGGTCTTAACAGTAATTTCAACATCCAATCAAAGAATTAAGTTTTCCTTAACTGTGTCACTGTCTTCACAGCTGCAGCATCTTAGAGGAATACTTGGCTTCATGTGCTCTAAACTCATGTTTTACTTCCCTGTCATAACTGTCACACTTCCATAGCAAGAGTTTAGACTTCTGTTTCACTGCAACTTGTCTGCATGTTATTTTTTGTCTTCAGTTTGTTTAGTAGCAAAGGTCAATCTGGGGGAAGATGAGAAACCACAGCTGCATTTGCTTGTGCAACAGCCAGGGTCGGCTCACAGAAAATCTCTTGGAGTTTGCAACCCACCATGAAAACATAGGGGTGAGGACTTTCTCCTGCCAAGTTTCCGTAGTCACGTTTGCAGCTGATGTTGCCGAACCTTGTGTCAATGACCTTCCAGAGGCGGGGAGGACAGAAAGAGAAGCCACAGCTGGAAGAAGCCGTCAGTGCTCAGAGCCAGCCCAACTCATCAGGGTGTCAGTCAGGGTGGAGCAGACAGCTGACTTCTGCAGCTCCAGGAGCCCACACTATTGTCACAGCTGCCCTGTTGGTGTTCGAGGCAAACTGCGACCTGCCCAAGCTGGCTTCATGGTTACTCATCGGCAAGTCTCTGGAGAAACTGCAGGAATCCTTGAAGGATTAGAAACAAGCTGCTACATGCATGATAATGTGTTAATCAGGAGTAAAGGGAGTAAATTACTTCACTTCGTTAGTTTGTAAGTTACCAGAACCATTTCTCATGGTTAAGTTCTGCAATTTTTATTATAATCAATAAAAAAATTAATTTATCACTCCCTATATGTGCAACTCTGCCCTTGACACAAAGGGATTTTTTTTTCCCAAACCATCTGTACATAGGACTATGGAAGCTTCCTTTGTATTCCTTTTTCACTACCCCATCCACCAGCCAGTGTTACACCCGTGGGGGGGGGGGGGGGGGGAAACAACAAAAAAAAGCAAAAAAAAAGAAGCAAAATTTCCATGGTGTGCAGCACTGCTGTCAAACAGGCCATGGAGCTCATAACCAAGAAAAATATAGGAAAACAGACTAGAGGTATTCACAAAGCTGCAAGTTATTTTGCTAGTGAATTTCCATAGGTCACTCAGTGTCAGCAGCGAGACCACGATGACTGTGATTACCACCACAACACGCTCACTCGCACATAATTCCTGCTTTTGATGGACTGGTGGCCTCAGCAGCTCTATCCAAAGATTCTAAGTCCGGCCCTATACATTTAGGACACAGCAACACCAACAGAAGGCACTGCTCTTCACACTTAGCTGAACAAAAGCAGGCAGCCTGTTCAGCTGTTTCTAATGCTCAAACAGGGAAATGTTCGTGTCCAGAGCTGGGGCTCTTTTACTGGCAGTGAGGAAAAAAAAAAATGACTGAAAGGGACAGGAATTACATCTGAAGGCAGGCTTGCAGAGGAGGGACAGAGATATTGTCACAGATGGTATGACTGATACCAGTTACACCAGTAACAGCAGAACACACTGATGTAATGCGGGATATTGCATATAAATAATACCTAGGAAG
Source organism: Cinclus cinclus (assembly GCF_963662255.1). Lineage (NCBI taxonomy): Eukaryota > Metazoa > Chordata > Aves > Passeriformes > Cinclidae > Cinclus > Cinclus cinclus. Next base: position 14,493,403 of record NC_085055.1, read on the forward strand.
TAGATTAGAACATTATTATTCCCTACTGTACAGTTGACTATTGTAGCATAGACGGAATTATTTCCCATGTATACTAAAACACCTAAACTGTAACCAGCTCAGGTGACAGCTGTGTTTGACTGGATTCAATTTACACCATCAACATAGGTAACAGACATCCTATTGATGAAGAAAAGCCTAAATTCTGGGGCTTTTGTGTATGGCTCATTTTGAAAACATCTCAAAACTCAAGGTCAGCAACTTTGGGGAAGAAAGATCTAAGTAGCAAACACACAAACTTATCCCATGCCTCACCAATAAATGCCTGTGCTGTCTCATTTAATGTTTTTATGGAGAATAAGGATGAGTACCTTCTAATACATTAATATTGACATTTCAGTTGATGAGAGTAATTTTAATGATCGCACATTAAAAAGTAACTATATTTAAGTTCTAATAAAATGTTGCTATATTTAACTTATTTTGCCTTTATACTCAGGGGTACAGTCCCATGAAGATCTTGCACATAGCAGTGCACACAGAGGAGCTCTGTGAGACAGGAAAATCTTAATCCAGACATACGGAGAAAATTATTCAATACAATGCTGATTTGGATTTGGCAGCACAAGCAGGAATACGTAGGTTCTGGATACTTAGTTATCACTGTAAACAAGCATGTTTGTAAAACACCAGGACAGCATTTTTTAGCCACCAGAGGGAGGGGGGGGAAGTGAAAATAACTCTCCTCTTTTTTCTGAAAAAAATTGTATCACAACCTGACAATGAGAACCAATCTACTCAAAGAGGTAAGCAGCCCCATACATTTTATCTCTATGACTAAGTTTTTTTTAATCTCATCTAACAGGATAGGGTGCTATTTATGCTTCCTAGAATGGAAGTAGTAGCATGGCAGTATTAACAAAGCCAGCCTTTAACCCAAGTATGTGAACAGACATATGTTTTCAACATAAGCAGTGGATAGACAGGATCCTTCTGTTATGATTCAGATTATGCTTTCCTGAAGTAATGTCTGCCATCATCATCCTCATCCTCATCCACAAAAGAGTGTAAGGAAACTGAATTCCCTGGTCTAAAACTAACCTATATAAAATCCTCTCCTTCCCCACACCACTCTCTTCCAACTCACATGTTTGTTTTCAGCCAACAGAAAAAAAGTTTATAAAAGTTTATCTTGATAACACCTGTCTCATGGGTGTGAGGATATTGTGTGGGCTCCTGTCAGCTTTTTGCATACATTGCAAAGTCTTAATACTAAATAGTTATCCAGGCTAGTCAGCTGCAGGGAGTTATTGGCACAGTCATTCACAGATGGGACTTGGAGAGACATACTGCACCAAGCTCTTCAAGGTTAGTGCAAAAAGCCAGAGAACCACAATAAAGGGAAATAATTCTCTTTTTGGAGATACTTATCTCTTTGCAGCTTCTGAGAAAATACTTCAGCATTTTTCAGATCAACTGCAATTCTTTTCCCAGGTCAGAAAACAGGCCAAGCAAAAGTCAGAAGGAACTAAAGTTCTGAAACCTAAATTACCTCCACTCTCAAAGAAAATTGTGCAAAATTATGCCTTTAAATTCAGGGAGCAGCAAATACATAACTCTTGGTAACCTTAAACACCAGCAGGTATTTATTTATACTTGAGAAGTTCTACACCCTTCTGAAATAAAAGAATTTCTGTGCTGGTTCAAGCTGACACATTAATTTTGCCTCCCATCATCCTGCTCATTGCGGTGAACGGATAAACACCCCGTGCTGTAACAGCCATGTCAGGAACCTCCAGAGGAGCAAAGCTATTCCCAGGTGGTGCAAAGCACTATTCCATGATACCTGTAGTGGTGTGTGCTACCAGCATACCCTCAAGTGGCCTTCAGGTACTTCACATGTCAAGCCTTCCTCAGCTGCAGTTGCAGTGCGCTGCTGTTTGAGGAACGCACCAAAGCCAGGGTACCACCTCAATAAACATGTTCTGCAGGTACAGAACTACCACAGCAAAACAGCTCAGATACTGTCCAGCTCTGTGAAGGCTTTTGCCACCATGCAGAATAAATTAGATAAAGGAATAAATTAATCATGTTCTAACAGAAGAACAGTGACAGGAGAGTTGTATTTTTCATGCATTATTCCAAAATTTTCCAGTTTTTACAAGTGCTGGCTCCTTTGTCACTTTTTTCTATCTCACAGACAAAAGAAATACATTTTAAAAGTGTGACTAAAAGGATATTTGTAGCCAAGAGATGAAATAATTCACAAAGTAAAAATTTTACTTGATTCCCAAAACATTAAAATTATCATTCTATTAAAAGAAATTGCATACACTTCTGAAAAAAATGTTTGCTTAATCCCATGACCATAAGACAACAAGACCCTCCAGAATAAGTGGGGTCTAAACTCTACATGTATGAATACATGCATTTTAAAGTGAATAAATATAAAAAGCCAGTGTGCTATACAGTAAGAAAGAACCCCAAATCTAAAGAAACTTGCTCAAGTTAAGGTCTCATTTTTTGGTCAGTCGAAAAGGTCAATTTTGATCAACTTCTCCAAAATGGTTTGATGAACATTTGGAAGTCCATCTTTTAAAAAACGCATTTTTCCTATGGTTGCTCTTAGTGTGTCCTCTCCCCTTACACAACTTCTGAAAACAATTTCAAGAGAAAAGTGAGTAATTTTAGAGTGACTGATCTGCCTCAAGAGAATAAACGGGCTTGTGTTAGTTTTCACTAGCATGGAGCAGGTAAGAGGTCTTCTCTAAGTAACTGGAAAACCTGCTGAGTAGGATGATCTTTTTACACTGCAGAATGTTCTGGGCATGGGCCAGCTTTCCCACAGACAGCTATTCATCTGCTTAACTTGAGTGAATTAAAATTGCCTGCTCCCCATCATCAATTTCCTTGCTCTTGCACCTCCATTCTGACCAGAGAGCACTGCAAAATCAGGTAAAGAAGCAATTGCTTCAAGTGCTTCTTGGTGGTTTGAAAGAGACCTAGACCTTATCCAAGCAGCAGCAAATCAGCCAGGTAATATTATGCCAATAACTAAAAGCAGGCAGGATAGAAAACTTCAGAATTAAAAGTGGTTGAGTGCATTTTAAAAGCACAGAAGACACTCCCTTCTCCTCAGCAGCCTGGGGAAGCATGTACCATGCCCTTCTTGAAAGCCTCAGAGAAGGAATTGAACACGGTAAATCTAACACTCCAGAAGCCTCCTCCTCTCCCAGTATTAAGCAGAATCAACAGATGCACAGAGATTTTTCCTATGTAAAAACCTCCACACATCATTTCTAACTTTAAGGTTCGATCACTTCTTTGTTTCTCAGTCTTTTTCACACAGCTGCAGGACCTTAGGAAAGTGCAGGCTGACTTAGCCAAGATGCTTTGAAGCTGGGCTGGTTCTCAGTGCCAGCAGAGATGTGAGGGGATGTGGCTGTGAGCACAGGCATTGCTCAGTCACACTTCTGCTTCTGCTGACCCCTGCACTGCTGCTCAGCTGCTCCAGATGTGCCAGTGCAGATTACAGGTGTCACACGTGCAGCAGGGCAGTGCTGCTCAGCCCAAGTACTAACAGATCATGCTCACAATAACCTCCCTAAAGTTCCTGAGATTGACCACCTGGAAAAAGAAAGAGAAGCAGTATAGGAAGACAATTTTTTCCATCATTCTTCTTTCCAGATATAAACAGTCAGTACTCTCTTGTAAAGCTCTACACCCTTACTGAGCACTTAGGGTTTCCTGACCTTTTTCATGTCTGTCTGAGATGCAAGTCATAAACAACATCAACCCAAAACATGTTATTGCTGTCTCAGTTCTGAGGAACTACTCCTTGAACCTATAGTTTATGGCTTCACTTTCTAAATGCAATTTTATTGAAGCTTTAGTTGTTGAACTTTCTCATCTTCTATCCTACATAGACAGATCATGGCAGCATAATTTTCAGAAGAAATGGAGATGAATTACCATTCAAGATTTTCTGAGATCTTTCCAAACAGATATTGTATTGTCCTTGGTAATAATGGATGAGATCTATTTGACCAGCTTTGAAAACTGGGATACTTCCGGTACAGGATGTACAGGAGGTTGCTGCACATGAGTACTCAAATGGTTCCTAGTAATTTCCAGAAAAAACAGATAAAGCATATATCTGTTTCTGGAAAGTATTACCATTTCCCAGACAAAACTAACACAATGAGCTTTCCATCAGGAATTATGTGACACAAAGAAGAAAGAAAGAAAGGGAAAAAAAAAAAAAAGAAAAGGAAAACTAAGCCACTTAATGTCAATTATTAAACGTGAAAAATACAAAACCTCAGACTACTGGTTAGAAAGTTGGAAGCAACAGGCTGTCTTCTACAAGACAGGAAAAAAAACCACATTATATAACTTGTGAATAATCTGAACTGCAGTTATGGCATCTGCAAACAAAACCCAAACAATTTTTTCACTAAACAAAACAAAAAAGCACCTCAGTAAATCTTCCTTAAGTCAATCCTGAAATTCTAGTGTTCAAAAAACCCTCTGTTCCCAAGGCATTCTGAAAACCCTTTTGTATCCTCAAGAGAAAAATCTTTACCCCAAATGTGGTTTTGGGACATGCCTTGGTTCCAATCATTGCCACAGGTGATCCTATAATAACCACCAAAGTTTTATCTTATAGATTCCTCTTTTTATTGATACATTTCCCAGAATCTTCAAGCTGCTTTTCCTAATTTGGAGCAATTAGAGTACAAGACCACATATGTGTTTCCTTTTCCTCTGGCACATGTAGATGTAGGAGAACTCCTGTGAATAATGACCTTAGTATAAATAACCATACAATGATGATAACTAGTATCATCTGTAACTAGGATTTTTTTTAAAATTCTCCTAGCAGAAATCTTCCAAGGTGGCTGCAGGAGATGCCTGCTGAATACAGGATTCTTTGTACATTTAAACAGATGTTCATCCTGCTTATTCATTTTAATCTGCTAAAAGTATCTTAGCTAGAAACATCTTAAGAACAATTTTATCAGCTTAACTGTACAGTAAGGAATAGAACCTGGGAATGATTAGAGCACAAAGAATTATAAAAGCCTTGAATATGTGCCACATATAAATTGGCATTAAGCCGACCCAAAAAATAACCATTTTTCTTCTCAGAAGGATGCATCTTCATAGAATTGCAACATGTAAGTTAATGGCTCTTATAAATCTTCAGTAAGAACACAAAAAACGTAATTAAACTTAATGAGACTTAACTATGATTTAAATCTTAATTCATCTTACTCCAACCAGTGATTTTCAGAGATTTTTATGGCAATATTTTAAAGGCTGTTTTCTAATGAACAGGAGATGTTTCTCTCACAGTGTCTCTTTAGGTTGCCTTATGAAATAAGTTGTCCAGCAGTGAAACACTCCTTGCACTTTAGAATTCTATATGTTGCAAATGGAAGCAGACAACTTCTTTGATTTACCTTCTTATATTCAGCCATCCTGCCCCCACTTAATGCAGAAACTAAGAAGATTGGATAAATAGATTCAATTTGCTATGTGTCGATCAATATTACAGTCAGTGTGTTTTTTGTGTTCAGAAATAGAAAACAGCACGAGTTAATTGCAAAACCACATATCACAAATGACTACAAATCTGCTTTAACTATCTCCATTTTACTTTATTTCACAATAGCTTTAGTAACCTCACACTCATCTCACTAAACCACTAACCCTGATTAGGGGCACTAAAGGACTGGAATGTTCCTGGGAGCTGATTACATGTATTTTGTTTATGGCTTATCAAGTCCTATCTACTGATAAAGTCTTCCTCATCTCTCTTCTTCAGAATACCAGCTGTGGGATACGGGAAATATTCCACTGGTTTTATCAAAGACATAAATGAACTGAATGTCCACTGGTAAAATTCTCTGTGGTCAAAGTTCAAACTGTTCTTTGCCAGTTTACCCATCCTGACAATGTACTTACAAAGGAGATACTGTAGATTCCACTGATGGAAACTTATTTGGGTTTAAACATAATTGTTTTAAAAATAACAAATGTGACATAATTGTTTAAGGATCTTTTATTTTTCATGGCTTTAAATATGTCGTTTTGAACTGGACTTTTCCACAGAGGTATCATCACAACCCAACAAACAACCTCCAAACAAAACAAGACAGAAGCTCAACAAAGATTTGCCTGCCTCCCCAAGCCCCACACCCCCCAAACAAATAGACAGTAAAATTAACAATAAATAAAAGCATTTGAGTCATCAAGCTAAACAATTCAACTACACTGCACAAAGACATAGAAATTAAAGAGCTGGCAGGAAGATTGATCTTCCCATCTGTACAGTTTTCCATGAAAACAGGCATGGATCAACAAATTTTCCCCACAAAGGCACAGGGAACAGAAAGACTACAACAGGTGCACTTGATAGTTGCAAATTTCTTGCACAGCTGATGGAACTGACTCTCTGCTGCATCAGTGTTTGGACAGGAATTCAAAGTTGATTGGATCAGAGTAAAAACCGTCAAGCACTTATTCCTTGTTCATTGTTTTAGGGTTTTCTTGTATGAATTCAGTGAAAAATAGAAGCAAACCAAGGGTTTCCCATTTCTGTATCACAGTTCACAGTACTTTCTTAAGGAAAGACCCCTAAGTTAAGGGTGGGTAAAGATTCTTTACAATGAAATCTTACCATGCCCAGCTCCACAAAACAGTTACAGAACTAACATGCAAGAATGTGTGGATGTCTCAGAAATTACATCTGCCTTTCCAGACCCTCTATCTACACCACTTTTGGAAATAACAATTTTCAGAAATAAAATACTTTTTCATATATTTATTTGTAAATAAGACTTCTATATATAAATTGAGTTTTTAAAAAGAATTTCTAATAATCACAATGCCTTTCAACAGATGAAGGTGCAGTTTAAAGCATCTGGCTTCATTTTGCCCCTGCCTACACAAGTCTTAAGCAGATTAATCATAACAGATTCAAGTAATGATGCTAACAACCCCAGAAGACCTGACTTTGCTCATACTATAGGCCAAAGACTTGCCTGCATCATGTAGACTACTCCCAATACTTAAAGATAAACATTTAAAAGCCTGCATGATTAGAAGTTCAAAGCCTGTTTGGAATATTATAATCCCACAGTTGCTATATTTTTCTGAATTAGTTGTATAAACACCAAGAACTGACAAACCAAGCCAATCAGAGAATGAATGATTTTGTTGGTGCTTGAATAGTGATTATCCAGTATCTGGTAGCCAGATAAATGAGTCCTTTTTCTTACATGTTATCTATTGTTCCTTCATCTCATTTGTCCTGAAATATAAATATTTTGTGGATTCTAACTTAATAAGCCTAATATAGATAGCAAAGCCATTTAAGATTATAGGTACTTAATAGTTAATCATTCCTTATTTGTTCATTCTTCATTATAGTTCTAATTTTAAAGAGGCATAACCAAATTAAAAGAAAAATTGTACAAAAGTAAGTATTTTTTTCATCTGTACCATAGCTTTGAAACTGAAAATCTTTTCTCTGATATTTTTGTATAGTTAATATTATTTTATCAAAAGAAGTCACTGGAACATTATGGAAATACTAGATGGATCACTATTAGTGTGAAACCCTTACAGAAAAGAGGTGGGTATTAAAGGAACTGTGTTTGCAAAGCTGGCCAAGCACAAAACAAAGCCATTCAGACACACCAACTCCAGTGGGGTGCTACTGCACCACAGAAGACACCCCAGGAGTCTCTCTGCAGTGAGATGGGTGCCTTTGAAGGCTTTTAACAGTATTTTTCAGTATTCATTCCATCAGAAATGCTTGGGCAGAGAATTAACCTTGAACCATCTTTTCATTAATGCAATCTTCCTCTCATCTTTCAACACAGAAACATTTTCATGTTCTAAAATGACTGTCCAAATACTACAATCAGAACAATTCCTCTCAGGATGGAGTCTTACTACATTTCACAGTGAAATAGAGCAATATTCCTGTTCTGCAAATGGATCTGTACTGAAAGCACCGAATTCAGCAAGTCTGAATGGCATTAAGGCAACCAACACACTGGTGTTGGCCCTCCTGGGGAAGATATTCCAGCACTGTATAGGAAATCATTAGTTCTATGAGCTTTAATTAAACTTAGTTTAGAATAATTTTTTAGACCTTAAAGTAAGTCCTGCAGTTACTCTTGGTAAGGGCAGTGGCCACAGTCTGGAGTGCAATACACTCAAGTCCTCACTTTACAAGCAGAGAGGATGTCTAGGAGAGAGAAAATTTCTCTTCAGTTGCCAACTCCTATGAATGTTTAGTGTAATTACAAAGATGATTTCTGGTAGTCTCTTTCAACAGCCACAGAAGGATCCTAAGATTTTGTGGTTCCCCATGATAATACAGTCATACTTCCTTTCACCACTCCCTCCAGAGGCAATTCAAGCCAGGTTTTTGTGGGCAGGAAAAATGCTGAGACACAGAGTAAGACAAGATGACAGGAAGATGAAGGGATGAGAAGAACGTAGGAATGAGAGAAACTAAAAGAAAAAGAGAAGTTGAAGCTGAAATTTTTAAAACGTGTACCAAGGAAAGCATAGTAGAAGTGGTAGAAGTGATTTTATTTTTTTAGGCTTATATTGTTTGAATGCTTCTGACTTACAAGTCTTCAGCACTGCAGAAAGTCATATAAGGCACAAGATTTTCTGGACTTGGATGAGATAGAAATCTTGCCAGGATTCTCATAATAACATGAAGAAGAATTTAAGTTATTGCATCATACACATACTATAGACTTTAGAAGATTTAAAGCCTGTATACTTTTTAACTGTCTATTGCAGTGTTCACTAACATCTCTACTAAAGATTCTGTTACTTAGCATTCATGGAACCTGTGTGAATTAACCAAAGGCTGATGAATAAAAATAATATTAATGTTTAGTAATCCCTCCTTTTTCAGCAATTAAATTGCAAGCACCTACATGCTTTTGTATCTAATTAAATTTCCTAAAATACCTTTCCTACTGATGCAATTTAGATATTTCCTAGAACATTTAAAAGCTGCTAGAACTGTTTAAGTGAACATGCTATTCAACAACTGAATGACACATGAGTCAGGGAAAGCACCCTGTTTATACAAATTCCAACATTACTGACTTATTTTAGGGATAATAAATAGCTTCTATGATGCTCTAGCTTGTAAAAATTACACTAATTTATGATTTTCTGAACACACCACAACAAGCAGTATATTCCTGCAGTACATAAGGGGAAACTTTATCTGAGGTCCCTGTACCTACTAGCAAATTACTGACTTTCATTTGCATTTATTTGTCCTGGTTTCTGTGGTCACAAGTGCAATATTGATATTCTCCCACATAAGCATGCTCATGGAAAAACCTGCCTTTGTAAGTGAGTTTACATTTTGACATTATTAAGATGGGCATGTTAAGACCTACAGCTTTCTTCCTCACTCTACTCCCACCCACACCACATCATGCCCACTGGTTAAAACTGAATTACTTCATCTTGCCTACCCAGCATCATTATGAGCAGCAGCCATACAACCCTCCAGCAGGTCTTTACAGCCTTTAATTTCTTGCAAACCTTTAAACCACAAGCTCTGTGGGACAGGGAAGGGTATTCACACTGTGTTCCTCAGACTTAGCTGAGGTTTTTTGACACCATGGTAATATGTGACCACTAACTACGTAAATCAGCAGCACAGTCCTCCTGACTCCTCAGTCAAAACTGGGGATTCCAAGCCTGCAATTAATACACTTCCAAAAGCAAAAAATGGCACATCTTAGACTCATTCATCTGTTCCCTACATCATGAACAGCAGTAAGATAGGGTGCTTTTTATTTTTGCCTGCCTCTTTGTATTTCCCTTTCCTCAATCCCCTGTACAATAGCAGAAATTAAAATCTAGAATTTCACTTACTTACAAGATTCTTTATTCTTTTATTTGTCTTGTCAGAATTACTGCATCTATATAATTCCCCTAGTAGTTTAAGAAGCCTCAGAGGCTATTGCTCAGATTAAGCACTAGCTCTTACTGTAATCTTCTTATTCTCAATGTTTCCATCTTCTGCTCTATCCACATGATTAAACAATAAGTATATTATATCTTTCAGTGCATCTGTCAGTTCAGGTCCCATCACTCAGCCTGTTTCTGACATAGTCCATTGCAATGAAACTTTCTATCTGTCCTTCATAGACAGTGCATTTAGTCCAACTTCCAAGCATTCTAGAAAACAGTCTTATTCAGCCATGCCCAAGTTATTTCATATGCTGCCATTTTCTGCCATCTTTCAGCACAAAAGGTCTTTAATGAGGTACCAGGCAGGGCCATTACTTAAATTACAAGTGATGCTATGTGGGTCTAAACAGAATATCCTACCTTAAAAAAACTGTATCAATCTTCTTCTGAAGTATAATGTGACCATTAATTTTAACACAATTTGCTGCTGTGGGAAATAGGCATGATTCCACTCACAAGCTTTCAATAATTTCCAAAATAAAAAAAAAAAAAAAGGCTGGACTGAAGGAACATTATTACAAATTCTACTGACAGTTCAACACCTTAAATAATGAAGAAAATATAATAGTCCAAGTGTGATGCATTTCTGTTTTCCTCCTCTCTGGTTGGATCCTCAGCAGAGCCGACGGTTAAATACAGACTAAAGAAAGAGACATATTGAGGAAACATTTTATTATCAAAAGCCTCAGTAGGCTAGGAAGAATATTTGTTTCTCTTGGAACATATTTATCAGAAAATAAAGATTTCTTTCTTATTATTAGCTCTACTTGAGGGTATTTTTTTATTGTTGGTTTAATTACAATATTAAAATAAACGTGAGACATTAGGATGGCCAGAATCCTAAAACCAGCAGCAACATAAATAACATTCTTCTGGTGGAAATACCAAGTTCAGGCTCAGTCCTCTAGAATGTAGAGAATTCTTTCAGCCTGGTGATTGGGATTAGGTTGCCAGTAAATAAAAGCCTGACCTTTTGATGAGTGCACCCAAACATATTTGTTACAGCAAATAAAGCTCCAGTAAGAAGTATTTGCCTACAACCCATTGTTCTGTTGGCTCTGAAAAGGCTTCATCTCTCCACTGCTGTCAGTGACTGAGTAAAGCCACGAGCAGGGAGCACTTTCCGAGAGAGAGAATGGAAGGGAGCAGGAGAGTGGGAGAAAAACCCACAATAGGACAGGAAAAAAACACAAAACCAGACCGTAATGCTTGGGTTTGATCTGTTGGACACTATTAGTTAAGTACTGAACTAAATCAGCCGCGTATTACCCAAAGCAGAAACAGCAACTTCTGTTATCAAATGTGGTGCCAGGACTGCCTATAAACATTGCTGTGCAGAAAAGAGCTGTAGCAATGAACCCTAACCAGAAAATGCTAGAGCTACAACCAGAGTTCCTGTTTTGGGAAGGGGGGAAGGAAGTTATTCTTTACATGTGAAACATTTGGAAGTGAACAGGAGGGGATGTAGCATCTGTGCTTTTGCTCCATGGTTATTAATACCTAAGAGGTAGAATCTTAGGTCATGTTTAGGACTCCTGAACAAATAGTAACAATGAAACTTCACCTCTTGACAGCTCTACAGGGACTAAAATAGCTAAAAAACCAGTAATTTCATTAGAAAAGCCAAGAAAATAAGCCTAAGCAGCTGCTCATTATCTCACAGAAAACATTAACATTGCAGACTTCCTTGACACAACATACAAAAATAAATAGACAAACAAAAAAAAAATTAAAACACTCTTCTGCACCACACCAGCCAAACAATACAAGTATTCACATCAGTCACATTCCTTAAATTTTGCATATCAGATTTTGAGCCTCACATTTCTTCCTGTGTCAGATAAGGCATGAAGGAACATCCTTTATTTCCATCTAAACTTCTCATCATTTAACCCAAAGGCTTGAACATGTTTTCCTCCCTAGCTCCTCTTCCTGCTTGCTTTTCTAGAGTCAGGGTAGCAGCCACTGCCTGGCCTTTTATTTCAGGCACTTTGAAACAGTATAAAAACGAAATAAAAGCCCTGAATTAACCAGAATAATTCTATTATAGTGACAGTTTTTAGCTCTGCACACAGTCTTGAGTTTTGCAAAGTCTGTGGTACATTCATCTTCCATTCTGCATCTCTTAAATCCTACTGCAGCAGAAGCCAGGCTTCACTTTCTGAAGAAAAACCCAGACTAAAGACTGCAGCCAAGCACCAACAAGAACAGTTGGGAAAAAACAAACTAGGAGCCCTGGGAAACCAGTACCTATGGAGACTAAGCAGAGCTGAATTTCTTTAGTTACAATAGATTGTGAAAAGTGAGGAAATTCTATTGCAACAAATAAAAACAGTGTTTTGGGGAAAGGACATAATGCAAAAATAAAGAGAGGCACAGCAACTTCTTCAGCATTCCCAAACCATGAATCCCACACAACAGCCTACAAGCCTGCTGGTGGGACAGTGTCTGTGGGTTGTTCCAGACACAGGGCTCCTCACAGCACACAGTCCCCACTGAAACCACTGCAGATCCCCATCCCTCATCACATCCCAGCCCCTCGTTCCTGCTCTCAGCCCTGCCGTGCCAATCCCAGGCACTGCCTGTGCACACAGAACTCAGAAAACTTGTGCAGCTGGGGACAGATGGAAGAGGGGATTCGTCACCATGTTAAAGGAAGCATCCTAACAGGACAGCTCTTGGGACTGAATCCCCCTCTTCCCAAAGGCAGCTAAACTTAAACCTTTCTAGAAAATTGAACAAAGTTATTGGTCCAATTTGCACCAGGATTTGAGCAACAGAGAAGGCAGAAGGACATCCAGCTAAAAAAGAGCATTGACCTAAGGAGTAGGAGTGCTAACTTTCTATATTATCTCCAAATATTACCTCTGTGGGAAGGGAGTCATTCCAAGAAATTACAAATGGCTTTTACAGACTGAAAGGTGCAGGGTCACTTTTCTCCAGTTACTCAAAGTACAGAGATTTTATCTAATTCTAATGCTTTGGCTTCCAGCATTTGTAAGATTAAAGCACAGTCATCTGGCTTCTCGCTGAGGAAATATGTTGTTAGGCTAAGACCTGATGTTAGAGATCATGTCATATATGCAAATGATGGTGCATATTCATTAATATGCAAATTAGAACACAAAATCAGATTAATCCCAAAGCCTAAAATCCCCAACTCTCAAGACCTACAGGCTTAACTGTGCATGTACAACTGCCTGTTCATCAGTGTGACTTTGGCTTGCTTCACAGTTAAATGCAGATCAGCCACATACACGTAATTTTTCTATGTAACTAGATGCTATCTAGGTTAAAACTGAATTACTAATTGTAAAGACTTACTCTTCCAAATACCTTTCAAAGACTACTCAAACACCTTCAGGTTTGCACGTTTAGTCATACTTCAGGCAGGTGTCCAAGACTACCAGCTTCCCTTTTTAACCCCTCATCAAATGGAACAAGTTGGCAATGCAACAAGCCCATTTATTTAGTTTTTGATTGATTTTCTAAGACTTAGACAGAAAAGAACTCCACTGAGGTCTGATCAGCTGCATGGGGACAGCAAGTATACAAAAACTTTTGGCAACCAATTATAAATCAAAAACATTTTTCAAAACGCTGTCTGAAAATCTTCACCACACTGGTTGGACTCATACAGCTACTGGATAACTGAGTTATGATAGTCTAATTAATTTTTCTAGTTTCATTAATTAAGCAACTTCAAAACTTGTGAACTTTTTTAGTTAAATCCAGAAATGGCCTTCTAAACTTTGAATAAAGGGACACAGAGATAAAGTCGCTCATCAAAAGCAATCATCAGTCACACTTTCCTCCAAACTATACCAAACTATCATCTTCAAAATTTCAGGGTTAGGAAAAATTAATTTTGTTTTGACTGAATTGACAAAATATTAATTCTTATATGATAACTGTGTCCTGCAGAGCACAAATAGTCAAAATAGTTTGGATTTACCATATATGTTTTCAGCAGCTGCATAAGGCTTGATTGTGTGCGATTGAAAGATTCAAATTTAATCATGGATTTATTAGCCCTTTCACAGATGTTGATGTAAGTATGAAACAAACTGTCACCATGCCATTTATTTTAGTAAGGAGCTTCCTGTGCTCTGAGGTGCCATATATTGCTGACACGTCTGCAAATAAGGCAACTACATTTATGCCTTTTCAGATCTGTCTTAAATGAACAGCCAGTCATGGAGTAATACTTTACATTCCTTAGATTAAACACCTTTGAGAAAACTATGGTCAGAGGTTTAAGAGACACATTGCATTCAGATATTTGTAAAAGGAGTGTAAGAAAAAAACATAAGCCTGACATTTTTCATCTCTGAAGAATTCTTTGCTTGTTTGAGTTCTGCAATTCAGTTTTGCTGTATTTTAGACACTTAAACATCTGCTGTGGCCAGATCTTGATCACTGGGTCATAGAGTGGCCACAGTTCTCCCTAATAGGGACATCACTGGAAAAAGTGTAATGGCAAGCCAGATACTTACTCATTCACAACCTGTGGTAATTCAGGAATGAGTTTGATTAAAAACATTGATACTTAAGTTTTCACACTTATACATGCTTCTTAGCAACTTCTGACAACACATTCACAGTTACAGACAGATACTCTGAAATCTGAGGTAACTACAGAAAATCAGAAATTGGGAGAAAGCTGACACCAGCTAAATAGAAAAGTATTATCTTCCCATTCCTATGTTAGCCCACAGCAAAGGTCTGAAAACAAAATATGTTCAAGTCAATATTGCCCCAGAAAGTGACATTCAGTTTAGGGTTTCTGCCTGAATATTCTTCATTTCCAGAATATGTTACAGGAATCTGAAAGGGAGGGTGATGGCAACACACAACACAGACAGGCAAGACTGAAAAAGACAATTATAATGAAGCCAATGAAGCCAAGGGGCCCATCCTTTCCCATACCACAAAGAATAATCAATAGCCAACACAAGTTACCTTTAAGCATTCAAACAGTCTTATTTTGTTTCGGTCGTTTTACTTGATGGACTTGGTAAAATTCAGTGTGAAAGGATCTGGGTCAAATTCTTCCCTGAAGTTAATTCATAGGAACAAGAAAAGAGGTGGCTTTTATCTGAAGGGATGCAGACTGCATTGGAGAGCACTAGATCCAGATGTTTGCACCATAACCCTCCTGCCACAGGGCTGAACGACAGATAAGAGACAATTACAGACTCCTAGTCTAAAGACTGGAGAGACCAAGTCAGCTACTAGACACCACAAGAGTTTCAGAGCTTGAGTTTAAGAACTATTTTGATTGTATCCCTCCCAAACCCATTTTCCTTTTTTAAAGGAATACCACATCACACTGTAAATTTCTGCTCCCTCCGTAGATTTCTCGCCACTTGAAAGGGCAAAGTTCTTGACCCCAGCTACGGCAGAACTCCTCCTCTCCCTGCAATAAAACTCCCTGATCTCTAAATATGCCAATGCAAGCAGATAAACATGACAAAACAGCCACAGTCTTCCCCATATAAAGGATGGACAAAAGCCTGCTGACTGGATGTACACCACAATAATCATCCAGATTTGTCTAGGAACAATACAGGATTGACTTTCTGTAACCTATGGTTCCAGCAGGGGCTTATTAAACATGTTTAGCCCACATCAGTGAATATTTGAAACTGATGCAAGTTGCTGCAGCCCCAACAAAAGAACAGATGGCTGTGAAAGCTGCTGTTCAAACACCAGAGATCTCATACGTATGCAAATTTGCATTGCAGTATATACTGAGCCTGTTCCCTCCCTCTTCCCCTCCACCTTCTTACCTCAACGTACAATTAAAATACCAAAAAGTCCAGCCTTGTTCCTCTTGCCAGCAGCAGGAATGAGCACCAAACCTGTGACTCTTCCAGTCATCTCATCATCTCCAAAAGTGAGATCTAAACCATAAGCTAGAATCCAAATACGCTTCCAGAGTTTCTTTTGTTGTGCTCCAGCAGGTATTTTTAATTGGGCTTTTAACGCAAAAATAAAGAGAAAACAACAACAACAGGCAATCTGAAAAAAAATATATTTTTCTGGCCAGACTTACTATGCTAGAAGAGTAAGTTTTAGTTCTTGCATTAACACACAGGCACTTTTGAAATTTTTTACTCTTTAAACCCTTGAAACTTCACTAATGTGAACTATTAAAGTAAAAATAATGTAAGTTCACATTTAGTTCAGTGTCATGTTTTAGACAAAAGTGTTTCTTGAGTACCATTACAATGCAGTGAACACTACCTTTGTTACTATTGTGTTCCACATAAAGATGGCTTCATAGCATTTACTGACACCGTTTTAAACTCCCACACAAACATAACCACAACTTGAAGCACAAGCAAATACAGACTTCATCTGCAGCCCAATAGCTGCTCTGGTGATTACTCAGGCATTCTGGCAGTGGTTCCAACCACCAATAAAGGCAAAGGAAACTTTTACAAGCATGACATAAGTTAACTATTCGTCACATTATCAACACTAAATATGTTATCATACTTCAGAAATTTCAAAAATATTTGATGTGGGGCCTTAACTTGTTTGGGCTTACCAAAAAATAAAGAAAAATATTGTTCTTATTTCTGTGAGAAAGGGAGAAGAATGAAGAAGACGGAGGAGGCATTGCTGTTATTCTTGGCTCTGGGTCAGACAGGTCTGGTTTATTCTGCTGCAAGAAGAGCAAAGTGGAAAACTACTTAAAGCTGAACAAAATAACGTTAACAGATTTTTATTACTTTTTATCTGGTCCTCTGGAAAAAGAGATGCATTCACATGCCATTATTTTGGTCTCAGGGAAAATATGATGAAAAATTGTTTACATGAAACAGTGTGCAACCATTTCCTTTTGACATGAGCCCAATTAAAAAGAAGTAGCAACTAAAAGGTTAAATTCTTCATTAAAATAAGAAAAGGATACTAAAGATCAGAACAGCCAAAAGCAGATGCATAAAACTAGACTTCTGAGTCCACACTCAACCACATAAATTAGATTCTGGGGATTTATGCAATTAGCCATATGAAGAAACATTTCTAATTCTCATCTCAGAGTTCACAAGCAAAAGAAACAAGGACACGTCAAATATTATTCAGACACATTTGTCTGTGATGATTTAGAATAAAGTATTCATGTTTAGTGTAATATATTATTTAATGTAATATATGTTATCATACAAGATAGCAAAATTTGAAATCAAAATATACTTGAAGACTTTGCGCTCTGCTAGTTATATGTATGAGACATCACCTTTTCAAATTAATTCAACTAAGTTCTTAAAAGCTCTGGTGAAAATACATTAATCTAATAAAGGTGTACCATCACCTCATACACCACTTAATGATATCAATTCCTGCTCACACAAGTATGTATGCAGGATGCATATAAAGAGAGAAATATAAAATAAAGATCCCAGATAGGCTAATTTTGAGATAGTTCCTAGAACTATCTTGGAAAACACTAGTAATACAGACAAGCTTCAACTACACTGAGAGGTCAAGGCTGGAGAATCCTGTACCAAAACCTCAGAATTCTCCAAATATCAATATGGCCAGAGTGATTAACATTTGATAAAACTCACCCAGGTTTCAGAATTAAAGTATTTAAACCCCAGATTTTACATTGCCTTGCCCATAGAGAGTGTGCACAGATAAGTCTCCAGCCTGCAGCCAATTGTCTGTGAGATAACAGAGATAGGAAAGGAGGAGAGAAACAAAAGTTCAGCCGGGGTGAGCAGCTGTGACGTTTGCAGAGGGAAGATCTGCCACTGTAAGCATGATAACATATAACAGGGCAAACTGTGAGTGAGACTTGTGAGGACTGACCCATCGCTGGTTACCATAGTCATAAACCAGACCAGCTCTTGCATATTCCTTGACAGGCAGAAGTTGCTCAGCGCTGTGCAAATCAGAAGTCCTTGTTCCGCAGGACTGTGTTCTATACTAAAAGGTGCCAGCTCTTTAGCTCTGCTGCTATGAAGACATTAGTACTTAAATGCTTTGCAAGAACAACATTACAAATCTCTGATCTGGCAGGATTAGGATGTCAGTGCATATAAAACAAAGATATAGATGAGAAAGAATAATGCTTCAGGAACAAAAAATTCCAGATTATCCAGAGACTGAAAAACCTTTCAAAATACATCCAATGAAAATGAAGCACGATATCACAAGATGATGTGGTTAAAAAGTAGTTTATATAAAGCTTCACATGAACAGGAAAAGAATAAGGTTTTTTTTTAATGAGGGTTTAATCATCACCATTTTTGATAAAATAAAAATATATGCAATGAAATTTACACTGAATTCTTTACTTAACAGAGAAATTCTAGGACACTAGAATTATTACTAAAAGAATTAATTAGAAATACAGGACACTATTTATTCACATAAAAAATATGAAGATCAAAGTTTGCTCTCTTTGTTACCCACTTTACTGCATCTTATTTTCAAGGGCAGACTGAAAGAAGCAGTGTTAAGACAAACAAAGCTGGGACCTCCAAAGATAAAAGCGAGTGAAACTGAGGTAGTCACAGTTTTTACTGTCTGCAGGTCCCACCCCAGCAGATGCTCTGCCAGTCATGGCATGGTCACACAGTGCCAGCACAGCACCAGAGGGAGGGTGCTCTGCCTGCAGACATGGCTTGTGCTGCCTGTAGCACCACTGACAGGACAGAGGGACAAGCAGCTGGAGGGAACGGGGTCTAACCTTTCATCCCTAAATCTCTGTATTACAATGGTTCGACTCTTTTAATTTTTGTCTCCCAAACAAAGTTGAATTCAGCCTTGGTGAAAATAGGTGTGAGCGCAAGGACATTGGAGAAATGTTTCAATTGCATCAAGGTCACGGGTATGCATAAAAAGTTATTACCCATATGACAAAGGAGGAGAGGAATTACAAAGTAAATTCCCCAATAACTTACCCATATTTCACTTGGTTTCTAAGGTGCAATTATTGTGACACAGAAAAAGAATCATATATATGATGGCCACGGATAAAGTAAACAAGGGTTTAAGAATTTGAAACCAAGCAGAAGAAATATTTAGGTTGCTAAATTGCCCTCCAGAGCTAAATGTTTGGTTTTCTGCACAACTAGAATGACTTCAAAGTTCACATTAGAGAAGTAAAGGGAGGGGCTGGGGGGAAGACTCAGTGCTCTCTCACTCCAATCATAAAACTGAAAATGCAAATAAAGATTTGTGGCTCTGCATCTGCAGACAAGTAGATATTGTGCTCAATCAGTGTTCATCCAGAAAGTCACAAAGATGAGCTACCAATAAAAGCTTCTAAGAAAGAGCTCCTTTTTATGGCTTCCAACTGCTCTGCCACAGTGTAATTAGCCTCAGTGCAGTATAATCAAACATACTGATGACTTGGTGACCCAGTCCTATTGACAGGGCCCAGGTACTGAGGGTAAATACCAACATAATCTTGTTAAACAATATGGTTTTTAACTTCAATCCCACCCATATTGTAGGGATTTAAAGAGATTGGAATAAACCTGCTGAAGCCAGCACTTGAAATGAGAAATGTAGACATTAGGTTTTCTTCACCTCTTTCATACCAAAACAGTTATTTGGGGCCTTTTGTCTCAATTTAATTGACATCACTGTAGTGTTTT
Organism: Cinclus cinclus; assembly: GCF_963662255.1. Lineage (NCBI taxonomy): Eukaryota > Metazoa > Chordata > Aves > Passeriformes > Cinclidae > Cinclus > Cinclus cinclus. The sequence goes on from NC_085055.1 coordinate 14,513,034, forward strand.
ACAGGAAGACAGAGCACCATAGAATAAACCATCAAGTAAACTGGCTACTTATGTCACCTCTGCCCTTCTTGTGGGTGACAATTCCCACTGATTTCCTTAAAATTTCCCACAGCTACTGTCAAGGATGAGTGCTTTCCATTAGGCCTCATCAGGATAGCCCTTACAAGCCTCTACATAAAACAGACTCAAAACCTGTTGCTGTACTTAAGCACACACCAGAGCATTGCCTGGAGAAGCACATGCCAGGGTTATTATTCAGGAGAGGAATAACACAGACTCAGCCTCATAACATGGACCTACCCCTACTCCCAAACAGTATTTTTAGAGCAACAGAACTAAAAGGTAGATCAACTCCAATGGAAAGCTATGCTTCACTGGCCAAAACCAATCAATTTTGTTATTATAGGTTAAGCATTCTATGGAGCTATTCATTGAAAACAGCTGAAAAAACATAATTCCTGGAAAGGCCAAGTATGCTAAGCAACAAACCCCTACAAGTGTAATTCTAAAAGCACCTCTACCAGTGGCACTGCCAATTCGAGTAGTGCCTTTCTACCTTCTTGTAATCCCCTTAACTGAGCCGTGCATTAAAGAAATTAACCTGCAAATGTTCACTGTGCTACCACATGAGCAAGACATCATCAAGGGCTATGATGATTCCCCAGTGCCATCAGCACAGAGAGGGGGATGCTGAAATCAGCAGTGGCACTGATGGAAATTCAGGTGAATGTATGGCATAACTGCAAGCAAGTCAAAGTACAATTCCCTTGGGGATATTTAATCACATCCACTCAGACTAGAATGCGGTGTTGAAGGAGGCAAAAAGTTCTGATAGCTCTGTAATGTAAGATTTAGTTCTTCTGGGTTTGTTTTTTTCTTTTTTTTTGGGGGGGGGGGGGGGGTATTTGAAGGCTGGTTAATGGGGGGGAGCAGAGTGTTTAATATTAAACTATCTGAAAAAATGTGAAAAAGCACCAAGCTCTGGGATGCCTCCCTTCAGAAGTGCTGAAGAAAATAAGGCTTTAGGACTTCTCCCCTTTAGCAGCAGGGGTAGCTCAGGTCATTCCTTTCCTCCTGCCTGCCCACCCACCCTCTTGCTGCCACCTTCCAGTTGTGCCAAGTTAACCATTTTGTGGAGCTGCTCTGTGCAGCTGAACAGTGAATTAATTGCTTGGTGTTTTAAAAAAGACACCAGAGATCCTTTGACTAGCATGATCTCGTTACAATGTGCTACACCAGGAAAACAAGTGGTGGGAAGCAGGAAGAACAAGCACAGAAACAGCTCAAGAGAAAAAGAACTGCCAAGAAAAGGTTCCTCAGTATCACTGCCTGCAAGACCACGATTTAACCTAATTAAGTTAATTAACTGGAAAATCTGAGAGAAAGAAGAGTTGGCATATGAGAAAGGGAAGACAAAACCACAGAACAGAGAAGACTGTTAGCAGGAATGTGGATAACAGATCATCGGAATCTGCAGAACAGAGAATAACACTGTAAATAGTGAGATCTGAAAATTTTCTGCAGAACAGAGAATAACACTGTAAACAGTGAGATCTGAAAATTTTTCAGGGACTGATTGACAAGCAAATATGTTCACCCAACTGAATTAGAAACTAAATATGCAGAAAAGCCATATCTTCTAATTTCTGACTTCAAGTCATTTCAAATCTGCTGAGCTCCAGTGCTCACAGTCCAAACCTGAGCTTTAAATCCATACATCATTGTCAGCACCAGTCACATGAAGTTTGAGTATCAAAATAAATCTACTATATACATGTAAAATTTGAACTGTTATAGAGATGATGGTCTTAGTGAGGCATAAAGAGAGTTTTTGAATAATTTCCTCAGTGTACAAGTTTTCAGAGTCACGATATCCTAAATGGTATAAAGACTTTGATAGAATTTAATTTTTAAATCTCATTTTGTGAAACAAAGTTTTTTAGGACAAATAAGTTATTCATAAAATCATGACCCTCTCAGAAAAACAATTTGAAAGGAAGGGACTTTATCACCTCAATTACAGTGGAATAACAATTCAACCATCTCCATACCTATGTGCAATTGCAATGCTATAATTACAAATCTAGAATCAAAACACAACAAATTAGTCAGAAGATTCCTCAGAGACAGCACAGAGCACAAAAACGGAGGGATTCATGTCTTAAGAGCAATGGCAAGCAGCATTAAAAATATCTACCCAATGATGACCTGTTCCCCTAGGTTTCATTGCTTGTCACTAGATAAGGCAAGATATTTCAGTAAGCTCTTTCTCTCCTCCCTCTCCACAGATGTGGCACTTTTATATTTTAGGTTAGATGGATTATAAAAAATAAGTTGGATCATTATAAGACCTCACAGAGAAAGACAAATTGATAAGGTATAGACATCACCAAGTCCAGCTACAAAGTTTAGGAAAGACACATCATCCTGAAGTAGGAAAATTGAACTAGTGTGGTTGGGCACAAGCCTAGTTTTGCCTATAAATAGGCCCAAATCCATTACTCGATTTAATTTCTCTTTTATCTACACAAGCAGTACTCAGAGGTACAGTCACACTGCCTGTTTGGGGACAGAAGATGAAAACTCCTCCTCTACTCATTTTCCAAAACAGTAATACACATTCTAAGGGTCATTGTAGTTTGAGCTGCATAAAGATGGGATTCACACTCACACTGAAGATCATTAAAAACACTTTTGATTGCTTTTATAATGTATGGTGACAAGCCTAACTCCATTAACCTACTGAGGCTTAAAATTATTATTGTGCTCACTGTCCTCATCACTGAAGGATAATAAAGATGTCATAGCATATTATTTAAAGAAAGTTACCATTAAATAGATCAAGAAAGAGGTAATTGATACTGGTACAAGCTTTCGAGTGTACTCTATCGATACTTAGGAAAGCCTTCAAGGAATGCTTGCATTTTAAAGTAGAAAACTTCATGGATTCATGCCACGCATTTGCAAAGATTAAATAAGAAGCGCAGCCTTAAGCTTTTCTACAGAGAAACATCAGGCACCTGGGGCAGAGCCTGAACACAAGGCAAGCACAACAGAGGAGTTGCTTGCAGGGGGGAAAAAAAAAAAAAAAAAACAACCCACAAGTGTAAGGAGTGGACGGAAACCAATTTGCAAGCAGCGAGGAGAGAAACCACACTATCACCCAACTCCTCTCTGCTGCACAGGCAAGACAGGATTCTGAGGTCCCAAGATCCTCACACCTTTCTTGCAGGTCAGCATCCATTCCTGTTATACAGCAACTCTTGTTACACAACTGCTTCATTTTGGTACTTCCCTTTTTTATACTAACACTGAAATCCTTTTTGAATTATTTTCTAATTTCAGCATTGTACCCTGCTGTCCAGTTTCTATTCTTCACTCTCACAAAGGAAAACTAATACAGCTTCAGTACAGCCTTTTCCTTTCTCTCTACTATATATGACCTTAATTGACATCTGAAGACTCAGAAAAACATACAGCACTCAAATCAGACTACAAACAACATATGCACCAGCAAGTACTTCATTTCTACAGGGCTGCTGTTTTGTTGCTTGCTTTTTGGAGGTTTCTTTTTTTATTTTTCTTCTGCAGAACGTGTGCACTGTAAAAAATGAAAGCCTGAGAGAAATGAGAGCTAGAATCCATTGACAATCTTCTTCCAAAGCCTGTAAGAGTTTTCACCCCCAAGATAGCCAATTAAAAATTAAAAGACAAAGTCCTCTCACTTCATATAAAAACAAATTAAAAGCAAAATGAAAAAAAAAAAAAAAAAGAAAAAATCCCAACCAACCAAATCCCAAACAGACAAAACAAAACAAAAAAAAAAAAAAAAAATCAAAGACACAAAGAACACAAAACCAAAGTGTTCAAGTATTTCTAGATCCCCTGCCAGGTGGAGGAGCCCACGTTACTGCCTGCCCCAATGCAAAAAATACACACTTGTGGACAGGGTAGGAAACAGTGATAAAAATAAATAAGCAGCATATTTAAACAGGGAGGACAGTGGGACTGTTAAACTAGCAATAGTTCAGAGCAGCTTAATAAGCAGCATTTTAAATAGCATCTAGACATGCCATATCTGGTATGTGCAATTTTAGCTAAGGGTGAGTCACTTCTGTATGCTTGGATGCGATGAACTTGAATTTGGCCATGCCAATTAAAGCTCAGCATTCAAAGCTACTGAACTAAAAATGTATTTTGAAATCCTTCCTTCTAAATATTCTTCAATTCCAGGAGGTGGGGGGAGTATGAGCACCAAATGCAGTGTTTAGAAATCAGCTGAGTCATGAGCTAGAATAAGAACAAGGCCATCTCCAAAAGAACACAGTTATTTATTAAATTCAATACAACCAAAAGCCAGGAGACATTAAGAAAAACAATGCATAAAATTTTTTTATCTTTTATCTTTCATTTGCATAGAAACCATCAAAGCTACAGATAACTTGAAGAAAAGGAAATGTAAATAATCATGGAACTTAAATGTGTTATGATGTCCAAATATAACTTAAAATATTAAGTTATCAAATTTAAATAATAAGTACAGAATTCGGATGGACTATAAACAGAAAGGTCAGACAAATGTCTACAACAGTAAATCTATGCCAATAACAGAAACCACAGATATTTCAAAACTGGAGTAATTTGACCAAATCTAGATGGAAAAGTGAAACTTCTGACCTTTTCCCTTTTTTTCTTTGTAATGGCTAAGTTTCTGCTGCAACTAGACATAAACAGTAGCCAGAAGATTGGTTTTAAAGTGAATCATCATATTATTACTGAACCATTTCTCTAAGTTTTGCTATAAATACATTTGCAACAAACACAGAAACAAAAGAAAGGAAAGCTTATGCAAAGCATGCCATGTCTCCATCACGAATCCTGCCATTTCAAGACTAGAGTAGATGAATAAACATTTTCTTTGCAAAAGGAAAGAGAGCCAGTGCCTGGTGGCCTAGCACAGCTGCAGTGCAGCACAGAACAGCTGGTTTCATAAGCCACAGCCCTGGCCTGTCACACGTGTTCAGCTGAAATTAGAAACAGCAGAGTTCAGGGGTTAAGGGAGACGTTTACATGACACACCAACTACCCAGAGCATTACTGGAATCTGCTGGTGAACTCTCACTCAAGGGAAGAATTTGTCAGGGAGGTTTTCAGCACAGGAACAATGGATGGGAGTTCTCAAGCCCTCAATTTTTAACATGCTGTCCTGGCAGTGAACAGGCTGGAGAATAAGAGACACTGTTTAATCAGGCAGAAGTTCCACAGTACATTTCTATGGTTTCTGTTTTTAATTTGATCAGTGCAGCCCACGCTAACATACTCTTTCTAAATTGAAACACAGTGTTGTGTGCACAACCACCAGGAGAGCAGTGAGACATCCACTACTTCCTTCCTCTACACTTCATGTTCAAGCTTCTCTCAAACTGCTCATCCCACATGGAAAAACAATTTCTACTATAATTTCTTTTCTTAATCCTCTGCCACTTTCTGCAGTCATGGGGTTTGTACTTCCTTCTCAGCAGATTGGAGAAAAAAAAGTCTATAATCTCATGTGGAATACAGATTATGTTTTAAGTTTAAAAAAAAAAAAAAAATCACTATTTTAATGCAATGGAGCTTCATCAATTTCCACACCCATGAAATGTGCCATTTAGCAGAGCTTTCCTACATCTAAGGACTCTCAAGATCTGTTAATTTATTCTTGGAAAGACATTGCAGACTCCTATTTAGTGTTTGATTTATCTGTTTTACCAAAGGACAGTTGCAGGACGGTAAGAAGTTACTCACTTCAGAGGCTTTACCAGCAATACCAACACTGCAGCCTTTGAAGAGCTCATGCCAAAACAATTCCTCCAGTCTAGACCCTCTTGGTCACCTGGGGGAGAACAAGCACCTCCCCACTGCTGGGAGCTTCTGGTACCATCCTGCTGCAAAGTGACTTTGCCAACACCACAGACCAATGCTTATTCCTCAGAGCATCCTTGCTGCCAGAACTGTCTCATGCCCCTTGTCACACCACTTAAGTGAATACTCATCATTTAGGCGTTCCCTCTCCTGACAATGGATATGCTCTCTGACCTTCTAACACTTTAATTTCAAGGGCAGCATAAAGGGGGATGAGTGGCATTGCTTAAAAATCAGCCCTCTAAAGTGGATCTCACTGAAAGATATTGGAACAACATTCATGCAGTCACATCATCCTCAGTAAAAGAGCCCTGCATTCCAGCCTTCGTCATTCATTGTCATAAATGGGTAATTGGCATCAACATTCTTCCCAGCTGGAAAAAAATGCCCTTCTACATTGCAGCTACAATAATACATTATTCAGAGAAGCCTATTATTCCACAGACATTCAATGGCAACTTCAAATTTCTATTCATTCCTTTTATGTAGTAGTATTTTAATGAATAAAGTATTCCTTGCATTCTTAAGGAATCTAAAATATATCGTTCAAAGAACAAATCTTGCAACAACTATAAACCAGCAATGACTATTCTGGCATTTCAGCATGACTGTGTCATACCCATTCCTATGACTGGGAAAAACAGAACTATAACTACTGAAAGAATCTCACTGTATGAAACCAAAACCACAGATCCCTTTTTTACAGAAAGCATACAGTGGAAATTAACACTAAGTGACAGAATCTTAGTTTTTTGTTATGGAAGTTTATGCAGGCTGTGATTTGTATGTCTATTTATATGAAAAGCCAGTTCTCTTTATATAATTAGAACAGCTCTCGAGGCAGAAAGAATATAATAGGCAGTAATGACTTCGAAGGGAGAAAGCCTCTCAGGAGTTAGCACTACATCACAGCCAAAGCACATTTCATAAGGAGAGTTCTCAAAACAAGAGACAAAAGCAATCTGGGGGAGGAGCAGCATTCAGCAGCAGACATTTTTCTTAACTCTTGGCTGTGAACATGAATGGCTGGAAAACTGACAAGTTTTCACAGGCATGACTGAGCCCAGTCTTGACTCAGAATTAAATGGGACATAAGGCTTTGGCTGGCCAAAATCACTAAGCATGAACAAAAAATTAAAACTAAAATTACCTTCACTATTTGTATCAGTGTAAGAAAAAAAAACAAAAAGCCCAAAAGCAATTGGGAATGGCACTGTTTACTGCTTGGCAGGAATCCATCATTACTAAGGGCTAATGAGAACTAAATAGAAAGAAAATTAACCCGAGTGTTGTTCCAACCTGGGCAATAAAAAGCAGTAAATTCTTTTTTGCCCAAATTGAAGAATAAATTAATTTTGTTTATACTCATGATTACAATAGAGTATGGCTTAATTTTTGCAAGCTAACACAATCACACTTCGAGCATTCATACTTCATCTGCACTTGCATTTCCAGCTCCTGCAAGTGCCCTGCTGGGGTGCACAGAGCCTCAACAAATTTCCACTGAATCAGTCAGCAGGAAGGGTCCTTGGTAAAGCTAAACCACGAGTTTCCATGTTAATGACACTGCTCCACAGCGATATTTATATGAGGCAATTACTCCAGCTGTACCTTCAAGACAAGACATGGAAGGCCAGCATCACCAGAGTCCCCATGAGTGCTGGCAGCTGTCAGCCACAGCCCCTGCAGACAGGTGCCCAAAGCAGGGTGTCAGAGGTAACAGCACTGCCTACATGTCCCATCCAGAACTGAACAGGTCAGAGCTGCTGCCTTAACACCTAGTGGCTTCATAAAGGTATGGCTTACAGACTAAACCGAACTTTTCCATTTGCTCATGTCAGAAAACAAAGGGCTTTGTAGTACTTTGTACTTCTTAGAAATGAGGCTGAGCTGACAGGCTTACTGGCACTCATGACACTTGAAACCATGCTGACTGGACAAAAAACCTGATGAGCAAGTTCCCTGGTGGAGTCTGGCAAGCAGCTTCCAAACATGGTTGTCTCTTTACAATCAACCAGAAAACTGCACTGCTGCCACACTTAAATACAAGCTGTAAGAAAAATTAAAAAAAAAAAAATAATGAAGTTTTCAATTTCTCTTAAAAAAATACTAAAAATCTGTGTCCATTTGTATTATTTGGCTTATAAAATTACTACTCTTACCTCCCCTGTTCCAACAAATATAAGCTATTTACTTATTCACCTCAAAAAAAACCTTCAGCCTGCTCAACATTAACTGACACAAAACCAAAAGCTTAAAATAATTGGTGCTATCTTAGGTTTCAATCTTTCAAAAAATTAGGTGGATGAATAATTCTGCATCCAAGGTCATCCCCATTGACTTCATTACATTCAGAGTCAGCTTTAATATCAAATTCCACCTATAGGTAAATTCCATACACCTGAAGAGATTCTACACACACAGAGTAACAAACATCAATTTAGAGGGATATGAATTGCACAAAAAACAGACAGGAAAAAAATACTATCTAAATTTGCAGTTCTAAAAGTTATAATGTCTACACAAAAACACAGTACTGGAACCAGTAAGAGAAAAGCATGATTAGGAAATAGGGAATCATAATTCATTAAAAATGACCTGCTAGTAAAACTGTGGAATTATGAGCAACTTCTTGGTTAAATTTGGGTCAATGATGAAAGAAGGGAAAGGTTGTGGAAACCTGCAAGTTTAAAACCAAATTGCAGATAAACCAGGGCTGAATAATGGGAATACAGGGTGGAGAGCAAACATGTAAAAACCTCACAGTAACACTGATTAGCTTCCCTCAAATATTAGTATTCTTTTTCCAAAGACTGTTCATAAGATATGACTTTTTTCGCTGTTTATTTGGCTTCATATTCTCCACTACACGTATGCTGCTGTGCAGCAAAACAACTCTCAAAATATGCAAAAAAGAAGGTTCAGCACCACTTCGATCTTACCATCTTTGACAGCACCAGGTTTTTGTAAAGCTGTTTAAAAGTGTTAAGTTTATTGAACCAAAAGTGTTACTACCAGCGCTGCTGTCCTATGAGATCACGGCAGTGATGGAAGACAGCGGCAAGGCCGCTGGAAATGCCTGCTGTTCTATAAAAAGTACAGCAAATCATAACGATGCCATAGTACTGCGTGTGGCTGTGGTTTGCATAGGTGATCAGAAGAGCGCTGACCGTGACAGGAACGTTCCAGCTCTTGCTGGTCTGTGCTTGCACAGCATCAAGGCCTTCTCCATTTGTCATGCCCTTTGCAAGCAAGGAGCCTGGAGTGCAGGAAAAGCTGGGGGGGCACAGCCAGGACAGCTGAACTCAGCTGACCACAGGGATGTTCTGTACCATACCACATCACGCTCAGCATATGGAAGAAGAAGGTCATGTTCCAAAGTCCAGTCCTACGAGTCCCAAGCAAGTCCCATCACGTGTGGCAAAGCTCAGCTCCACTGAAAATGGCTAAATATCTGCCTTTCCACAGGAAGCAGAGAAAGAATTCTTAATTTACTTTGCTTGTGTGCTCAATTACCTAATGAACTGCCTTTACCTAACCCCTGGAGTGTTCTCAGGTGTATGACACTGTTCAGACAGCTCTACAGTCATTGCAGAGCTTCTCGCTCAGGTATCCAATCGGGGAAATCAGAGGTGGATAATGCCAGTGAACTGCTATCGCATAGTTCACTTCTGTTCTCACTGCTAATGTAGAGCATTTTTTTTGATGTAGATGACAGTATCCCTTCCCACCTCATTTATACTCTTTCAACTGCTCCCATTTCCCTCAGGAATCTCTTGTGCAATAGTCTAATCTCACTGAGCTAAACTGAAATGTAGACTCCCTTCCTAGGGAATAAGAACAAGGTACAATTTCCCTTTCATTTGGTGCTGTACTCAGACTCTCCAGTTGTAACACATGAAATTCAGCAGGATACCTATGAAAGCACTGAAAGAGCAGGGTGGGAACTGGAGAGAGCTTTGGCTCCAGTCTTGCTTCTCAAGAAGGGCAGCTGAAACAGCACAGAAGTTAAATATCACTGGCATGTAAATCACTGTAGCCATAAACAAGCGTAGAAAAGACACTTGGGACTGTTTCTGAACTAGCGTTTCCTGAATTTTTCCTGAAGTACTTGCAACTTGTTCAGTGTTTTGCTCCAACAAAACCAAAAATTATGCAAAATCTCCACCACAGCAAAAAAAAAAAAAATTTCTTTGCACTACTGAAAATCAAATTTATTAGAAACACAAATTAAATTATCTGTAGTATACGAATACCACACTCAGTCATTTTAGTTCTTTGTATGACAAAGGCTGTTAGTCTTAATATTTTAAGCTTCCCTCATAAGCTTTAGGCCCAAAATTTCTATCCAATTCCACAGGCTCTTATTCTGAACCCAAGCCTGTAAGATTCTATTAACTAGGTAGCCTCTATTTGTCCCTTTTTTTTTTATTCTAACCCCAAGAGGAATGAAACTATAAAAAATTTTCAGAGACCTTTTACAGAGGCAATTAAGCATTTCTTAGGACATTTTGGCAAGCTGGCAAATAATCTCCCTATTCACAGGTGAGCCTTTGCCTTTGAATAACTGGTAAATGTTCTTCACTTCCAAGCCAGCACATCCAGACTGATACCCTGGGGAGAGCTGGGTTCATGACAAGGTTGTCAGTGCATTGGACAATTACTAATAAATAATAAAGGATATTTAAATCTCACTGTTTGGAGATTATTCTTTAAATTTCAGCTCAAAACTCTGAATCCAGGAAAGAATCCCAGTCTGGGATAATAGCTAGTTATGATTTTTTTTATTTAAGCTTTTGATTCATAAGAGAAATTTCACTTCCTTCTCCTCCCTATTAAGAAAACAGACCTTGCATAGATCCAACTTTATCCAATAATTTACCACCTTTCCCAATATTTTCAACAGCATCTTTTAGCTGATCAGAGCCAAGGCTAATATCCAGACATACAGTCCATTCTCCATTCCCCAATACAGCAAAAGGCCAAAATGACATTTCACAAACAGCAAGTTGTTTTTAAGTAGGCATCCATCAAAAATGCATTTTTCCTCAGTACCTTGGCTTTGGAAACACTGCATTTTCCAATTTCCTACATGCTGCTTAATGTTATGCAGTGTCAGTCACACCACATCGTGTCATTTTATATAGCAGGTCAGCAGGAGCCACCATGTTCAGAGGTAGCTGATATTTTGCCAAATCATTTGGCACATCTCACATTCTCATCAGTTTGAATTACTTGTAGATCATTTCAAAAGAGGGACATAATTACTGGCAATCATTCAGAAAATGGCAGACAGTCTGAGTGCTTTGCTGGACTTCTCCTCCACCTGGAAACTGCAAGATAGACAGATTTCCCTGAAACAATCTAACTGCATGTCAGATTAATACCTGTGCAATTCATGCTTACATTTACTATTTTGGGGAAATGTTTTACAATTCTTCCTTACAGTGAATGGTACTTCATTTTACAGCTTCTCTAAAGGCAGCTCATAATTAGTGTTATTAGGAATACCAGATTCTGACCCTGACGCAGAGATTAAATAATACTGGATTCAAGTATTAATTCACTACCATATACTTTCTAAACTAAGCATATGTCTCTCATTCTTTAAAACATTTAATGCTTACAGTAACTGCACACCAACTAATTAAAGCATTCTTTACATCCAACTCTAGGTGATAAGCCCTCTTATTATTATGCACATCTCGTTCTGTGTCACTTAACACATTGCATGTAGGAGCACAAGAGGTAAATAGTGCCACATGGATGGTTATAGTCTGCTTACACAAACAGGAACATTCTTGAAAAGGCCACAGGTAGTGAGAGGAAAACGAATCCCAAACTATGTGTGTCAAAACAGCGAGACATTTTTCCACAGAAGGCTGCAAAAAGGGCAGCTTATTTCTGTGTGGGAGGCCCTTGCCACTGGGAACTACAAGGAGCTGTACTCCAACCACAACTTACTGCAGGTCAGCAACAAGAAAGCATAGGGAATGAAACTGGTAAAGCATTCATTTAGAGTTGAACAATACGAGCTCTTCTAGTTGCAAAATGGGCTCCTACACATAGAGAAAAGACTGCAGAGCAGCAAATAGACCGGAGACTAAATATCTGTAGTGAGTTTGGAGTGCTGAAAACATGGGCCAAGAAGATCGACCAGCAACTGAAGTCTGATGGATGTGACAGACGTGTCTGGGGGATGTGCCAAGAGCCTGCAGCCTCACCCAAGGGCAGCCAGTGAGATCCTAGACCAAAATGTCAACATACTAGAGCTCATTTATGAAATACAAACCCCCCAGGCAGAGAGGACTTGACATTTTCATAGGTTCTTTGGCATACCTGCTTCCTCAAGTATAGTTTTCTAATTTAAAAGCCTGGATTTTAGTAAACAGTAATTTTTAAATAAGCATAAAAATTGATCTATATAGCTAGCAAAACAAAATTTAAAGAAATACTCCAAATCAAAGCCAAATCCAAAGACCCCCTGAATTGAATGATAATAGCATCTGCATCCTACAAGTATATAAAAATAAATGTTTGTGGTCTTTGATCATGACAACACAAGCTGGCCACTGAGTGAGTGTTTGTAAAGATAACAAAGAAGATGGAGACTGTAAATTTAATTCCACCTTGATGAAGGTGTGGCAAATATCTCCTCACAGGTAGAGAATGGGAGCAGTTCAAGACTGAACAAGCACCTTTCATCTGCCAAATAGTGACAATTATTCCAAGTGAGAACATTTTAGCTTGTGCAGGGGATAAAATAATCTGTGTTGCAAGGCAGCTAGAGGTTACTCAAAACTATATCTAATTTCCACCTACAGTTTTACTAAAGGATTCAAACATAAGGAGTTTGAAAGCAAACCTGAAACCTGTGTGACCCCATGGACTGCTAAGAAGGTGTTTTGCTCACAGATACAGCCATCACCTGCTCAAGATGGAGGAGTCCATAAAGTGGAAGGGATAAGGGAGGAGGAGAACTGGGAGAAGGAGAGAAAAGGAGCAGCTGTGTCTAGCAGAGGTGACACTGCATAATACAATCCTTGCAAGAAACAAGTTTAACTTTTTTTATAGTTAAATGAAATCCATTGTCAAAAGAATTTAATTTTGCAAATTCTCAGTACAAAAGGCTTGCTTAAGACGTGGTGAAAGCGAGGAGAAAATTATTTTTTATATTTCATTCTATATCTAACAATAGCACTTGTCTAAAAATGGGCTTGGACTCATATTACTTGTAATTGTTATTTTCCTTTCAATCACCTTCTTTTCCCCAGTGAAGTTCCCTCTAAGTGAATTGGTCTCTTTTCTCCACTGGCTATAAAAGCAGCTGTACAGCAAATCTAAATAAGGGTAGACACAGGACTATACCACTATTTCTTTACTAACTTCTCCAGTTCCATAGGCACTTCAGTTAGGCTACTATCATAATATTAGCAGTTAGAAGCTTATCCCAAAAAAACCCCAGTACATTAAGTTTTCTGATCAGAGGTGACACGAAACAGAAGGTTCATCACAGAAGAATAGGCATGCTTTCAGATTTTGCTCCCAGAAATGAATTAATCTTTTTTCTCTTATTAAGTGATTTTTTCAGCCAAGCAAAATGTTTGCTTTTCTCCCAAAAAAGTATTTTTTTCTCCTTTCCTAGCATTTAAAAACAGCAGCAAAATCGTTGGACATGAGTAGTCAGCATGAGATACAACCACATACAGTGCTTGTGTCCAGATGTTCATTTGTTCACAAGCTTGAGCATTAAAAGTTCCAAAGAGCAGCAATGTGAAAAGCAGAAGTACATGGTGAGAAAGATAAATCCTTTCAGAGCCCATCTAGTACCTACAAGCTACATTGCATAGATAAGGCAACATCAGCATATGTCTTTATAATTCCCCCAAAATTACTGCAATTTCTGGTTTCATTTAAAAGAAGTTACATATTTCTCCTCATCAAAAAGGAATTTCAGTACAGACACAGGTTAAAAAACAGGGCAGGACAGGGGTTACAGTCTTTCAAGAACAGGTAGGTATTTACTTCATTTCAAATTGGTGTCTTCTTTCAACTTCATGGTTCAGCTTTAACAGCCTTAGAGTTTGACTTTGACTCACATCTTGCTTTATTTATAAGAGCTCCTACAACCAAATTCATCTTGTTTTCCTTGTTTTCTACCAAGAGGAAAACTTTTGGAACACAGAGCTCCAGTCAGTCATTAGCACTGTCAGAGCACATAGGAACACAGGCAAGGTCTGCTCTGGAACAGCAGGGCACTTTGGAAGGGGCCTTTGGCCCAAGGAGCTTAAACTTTGAACCAATGCTGAAAGCTGTACTGCATGGCTTAAGCCAGGTTTAACTGCACTGCAAACACAAGTGTCAGGCTCCACAAGTGTAAGATTTTAATGGATAATTATGGAAAAAGAAAGGATCAAGCTGAAAAGAAGATCACTTAATTATACAGCTGGGTATTACATAAGTACAGCACAGGCTGATGGCACCTGAAGGTACTAATTATCATTACTATTTCAAGAAATATCTTCTGTGCAGATGTAAGCCATCACTTATGTATGCATTTTGCCAGTTACAGGTATCTCAGTAGAATTTTTTTCTTCTTTTTTTTTTAACTTTATTTTGAAATAACAATAAAAGTTTAATTTAGTGATCATTTCTGCTCCATCTTAGTACTTATTTCACTAGGAACACTTCTCATGCTTGAAACCGAAAACATATTTTAGTCCTTTTCAGAACTAAGCAAGAACATATAATGCATAGGCAGTCCTACAAGACAGGGTCCAACAAACACAGGCAGCATCCCTGCAGTTCATTGAAAGAGGCTCAATAATAATCTCTGGGGAATATTAACCAACAATAAAGCTCTTCTCAAATAATGAGCATAAAGAGGACTTGGCAGCACTATGGCAAAAGAAGTCCAGACAAAAAGGTTGTTTCCAAGGTGCTGTGTGAACAGATCCCACGTTCTGTCAAATGAGCTGCTTGCACAAGACTGATAACACGGTTCTGAATGGGATGCTGTGCTGGGGAGTTAATAAGACAACACTGTAATGCCCCCTGCATGGGGAGAGGCAGATGGACTCAGCATGTTTTCATGCTTGGTCAGGTGTTATTAATCTATGACCGAGAGAGCAGGTGGCTGTCATAAATTGCAAGAATTTTTCAAAAATCATTCGGCTCTCCAAAGCCTAAATATGCTTTTTAAAAATAGAGAGAGAGAAAGAAAGAAGAAGGAAAAAAAAAAAAAAAAAAAAAAAGGAAGAGATTGCAACCAAGTGCTGTTTCAGTAATTGCTAAGTTTAGACAATGGTGTGTGGTGAACATAGCGTGGCAATTTTTCCCCTCTAAAACTTAGCCTAGAATAGTGCTTGTTCAGCACAAACACTTCAAAATATTCAGCGTTTTAGAAAACCCTTAAAACACATAGCCCCTTGATAGCAGGTTCCTCTGAAGGATTGCTATGATAAACTGTAACCCAAACCACAATTGCAACGTTCCCTGAAAGAACATGTA
Source organism: Cinclus cinclus (assembly GCF_963662255.1). Taxonomy (NCBI): domain Eukaryota; kingdom Metazoa; phylum Chordata; class Aves; order Passeriformes; family Cinclidae; genus Cinclus; species Cinclus cinclus. The sequence continues at coordinate 14,528,448 of NC_085055.1, forward strand.
CAAAATCTCATGTAGAGACAACACACACAGGTCAGGTTCTTGTCTCATAAGGGTGCCTGGTACATAGTAAGCAGGACAATTTTCTACTGGGATAATATAGCAGAGAATTTATCCAGTGGGGATTTTATGGACTCATGTATTTAAGTCACCAGTTTTTACCTTCATAATAAAAGTAAAATTGTATAACATTTTTCCCTTTTTCATAAGTTAATGCATACAGTTACACTTTTATTTTGCCCAGCCTCAACAACAAATATAATTTTGAAAGAGCACAGAAAGTCAGTTTCAACATTTCATGAGCAAAACTGTCTCAGAAACCCTCTTATCTACACTGACTATAGTAACCCCATTCAATAGAAACTTTTATATTGTATCCATTCCAAAGAAACTCCTTCATATTATGTACAGAACAATGAAAAGTTTAGAAAAGGCAGTTTCATTCAAGCACAATGGAAAGAAGGCATTTTCCTCAAAAGCTTTTAATATTGCTACTCTTCTACTTAACTTGGATCCCATGAACTAAACACATCACTGCAATACTGACATTTGAAATAATTCTGTCATTCTTTTTCTATACTCCATGCTATTAATATTTCCTTAGAGTACTGTTTCTCACTTCTACTGTGTTTGGGGAATTAGATGGTTCAACTAGGAGAACAAATAAAAAAGGAGCTAAATCTATCTTGTGTTTCAATCTAGGCAATGTCACTGGACATAACGACTCCATTTCCCATCTGTAGGAAGATAATGCTAAATTACCTACTGCAATACATGCATATTTAAGCAAAAGTATCCTTTCATTGTAGAACCTTTGGACTAACATAACCTTTCTCCTAGCAAAGTGGCTGTTTTTAGCTCAGATGAGTTCTTCACCCTTGTCACCAAGCTGACTGCTCAAAACATGGGAAACTGAGAAGGCAGGGCAGAGAAGAGAATTGACTAAGCCTATACCACAGTTGAAAAATAACTCCTGGATATGTATCAGTGTCAGTGCCTCCAAGACAGATTGTGTTGGAGAAGGAACTCCAGATTTGCTGGGTGAGCACTGGCTAAAAAGCCTTTTGAGAGCAGCAGCAAAAGCATATTGTCTGCTAATACACACCAACCAATGGTGATGTTTGAAAGTAAAGGAAATGCACTATCTCATTTACAATTCAATTACAATCTGATTATTATTTCCTTCCTGAAACCAAAGGGCTTTTCTGTTGAAGAAGGAAGGGTATAAAAAAACCAAACAGAAGAACAACCTTGCTATGTTTATTTTAGCTTTAATGATCGTTTCTGTCAGCAAGGTCATTCATTAACTGCAGCACTATGATAATTGCCTCTTTATTGCAAGTGTTGCCCAAGATTTGATAGTCTGTTACAGCATTGTTGAATAGTAGAAATTGAACACAAGTTCAGGCAAACAATTTGATCATTTAACCCTTACAAATATGAATTGTTATTTCTTCCCTGCTTGCAATAACTGATTATCTCAGTAATATTATCAGGCATTTTCTATATGAAGACTAGTGGATTTAATTTTACCTATAATCATTAAAATCTAATTTGTGTGATCTTTGCTTAGAGCAGACAAGATATTTAATACAGCAGTAATTACTACTTAAAATTCATATTATTCCAAGCTATTTTAAGTGCAAAGGAAAGAGTACTGTTATGACAGTCACAATCTTAAAAGACAGAAAGTTACAAAATATGACCATTGGAGAGGAGCAGAACCCTTCTGAAATATATACTGAATAAGCAGAGCTGAGGAACTGCAGATGGCTCTTTCTGTGATGCACAGGTCTGTAAAGCTTGGTAGCATTAACCTCAACATGTGAGGTAGTGCAGTCACAATGGCATAGTGCTGCCTGAGAGCAAATAACCCTGACAGACCCTATCCAATACCACCCATGACACAGTCAATCTGTAGATAAATGCATGCTGACTACCTTCCTCCCCAAAAAAGCCACATTGGAATACTGCTTGCCAAAGTATTTGAGAAATCATGCTGATGTATTGAGGCGGATGTTTCAAAAAAATATTAGTTTCTTCAACTGTTTAGCAAAAGACATTAGGTTACATTTGGAAAAAAAAAAAGAGTACTTATACTTACAGAATTTAACACACAAAAGCCTATTTGAATATTAAAAGGATTTCAGTTTTTACATTACAATCTAGACTGAGTGGTGAAGCGTTAATATAAATTCTTTACACAAAGGTCATTAATAGATGGAAGCCATAAGATAACCAACATCAGAACACCAAATAGTTTAAGGGAACAGGCATAAATTGCAGAACAAGGCCCCTTGACTAAAAGGCACAATTCTCAGACAGACCACTTTTGCTGGGAATAGCTTCAGTGAGACTCCAGGCAGATGCAAGGGTCCAAAACTGCAAGAAGAGATAAGCTCCCTATTACCAAGCATTTAATAATAAAGAAAAATAAAAAGTCTTTCTATAAAAACAGAGGTTGGGTATTCCCTTTTCTCTAGCTTTCATCTCTCATTGCTGCTGCAGGTCTAGATTAGTATTTGCAACAATCAAAAAATCTGTATGTAAAAATATCACACTATTTCTCCTTGCAAATTACTTTGGCTGCCCTGTTCTCTGAAGTGTCATTTTTACCGTGCTTTTAACACATACTTTTCCTCTAAAAGCTGTTAAAAGACCTCAGCTCTGTTAATGCAGGCATCCCTTTATCTGACACCAATGATTTTTACCAGGTCACTGGTTTAATGCCTTTAAGCCCTTTATAAATTAATCATCAGTGTGGCCAAATGATTTTGTCAACTTCCTAACAGTATCTGCAGTTCTGAATAACTGGCTTCCAGTGGAAGCTCTGCAATGAAAACCCCTTAGTAATTTTTAAAATCTCCTCCTGTCCATGAGAGCTAAGGACTGCAAGCAGCACACTGCTGTCATGCCAATGCCACATCCCACCCTTGTAGATGGCAAAGGTGGGAGGATGGAATTACATCAAGGCAACTGAGGCATTTTTATTCCTTAGGAATTAAGCACCCACCCACCCACCCCTGTCTGTCCCCCTGGACCAAATCCAGGAAACCATTTCAGCTGAAGATAGACCTTGCTGATCTCAACTAGCCATGTGCATTTTTAACATTAGGCATTGTTTCAATGCTTGGATCAAGCTGCAGCACTAGTTCCCAGATGAAAATGTGAAAGCACAGTACAGAAATCTTTTCCACATGTAAAGGCACTTATAACTCAACATTATACATATTTGTCTATTTAACACCCCATAAAAAAAAAAAAAAAACAGTGGCATAATGTAACAGAATTTCAGTCTCCCTTTCAGACATCCAATTTCTTCCTAAAAAAATTAGAACTCTTAATCCTGTACAAAAGCAGTCCATGTGGGACTAAAATCACTGATAAAATGGTCCTTAAATGAAGAAAATTTGTATTATTGATGGTTCTCGTGACCCGTGAAGAACTTCTGCAGAGAGGGACCATTCCAATTACTAAACCATAGAGCACTCTAATAGGATCTGCTTTCCTCCTTAGAGCATTATGGGATTTTGGGAGCCAGACTTAAACAATGCCTGCAAGATATATCTGTGTGGGAGCCGTACAGAACGTACTGATCTGAAAGCACATCTGGTTGGGTCAGCAATCAGCACCAGACAGTGGCAGATTTCCATCCCCTGGCAGTGCTGCCTCTCCCTGGGGAGGACAGGGCGTGGGCAGGGCAGCTGAGTGACCTTGATGCACTGGGCAGGTCACAAGTCAGCATCACACCAAGCTCCGGGGAAGTTGTGACATTCTCAAAGCAAGGCAACAGGAGAAATACTGCCAGAGGTGCTGCTACTACAAACAGAACTTGTGAGAAGGGGGAAATGAAAGAAACAGAAGTTGCTGGGAAAGAGGATTATGACAGGGGATGAGTAACCAAGCCGAAGAGAAAGAACTGTGTGATTTGTATACAAATCTACTTCATAAAAAGAGCAACCTGTTCTGTCTGTATTTTCACAACATTACTGAATGTCACGCATGATGCAATTAATGTACCAAGGAGCTGTGCACAGGTAAAAATGTGTTCTTTGCATTACAGTTGCACTGAACAAATAATGAATTATTTTTTTCTTACAGCAACTAGAAATCACTGTAGATAGAACTGTCTGTAAAACAGATTTTGACCAGAGAGACACTGTATATTTTTATCAAGATTAAATTTAATGTCTGAAGGTATATGCAAGTGTCTAATGCAATTTTTATGATACATATTCCTTTTCTTCCCCTCACTCATTGCTAGTTTTCTATTAATTTGAAAAGGTGGCAGAGTTACAACATGAACTCTCATTTAAAACACCTGAGCATATTTAAAATTGCCATTTCCCCTTCCTGTACCAGCACAACTTCAAATTAAACAGGAAACTAAATTTACACTTAGCATCAGCAAGTAAATAACTTTCTATTCTGGACACTTCTGCTGAAACCTCAAAATAGGAGGGGAAAGGGAGAGAGGAAAAGGCAGGGTCGAGTCTCATTGCTTTGACTTGCCTTAAAGTAGTTGTTGCCCTCATTCTTTGTTGGAAACATGAACTCCATGGTACTTATCACCAGGCTAAACAGAAAATGTTTGGTTCACAGCTTTGTAACTTCAGCATTAAAATTGCTTGCTGGCAATTTCTAGCAATTTGTAGCTGTTGTTGCCAGCAAGTGCTAACAATCACCAGGAGCCAGACTCCAGCTAATCCTTGTCAGCACTTCAGTTTTTGGCAAACATTTCACAGATAATGTTTTGACACCTCTGTGCTCACTTGCCAGTCCAGTCAGATTAGAGATCACAGGTTGAAGTATTCTGTACTACTGCGCTCTTTACAACAATTACCCTCTGTTAATCCTTTAAATGAAGGAAACCAGCTCTGGCTTCTTAACAGATGTTTCCAAAGTAGCATATACTGTATAACCTTGTAGGTGAATTGCACCCACCTGCACCACAAAACACACACGGGTTGAACTGGATGACCTTTGAGTTCCCTTCCAATTCAAATTGTATTATGATATGCAGGAGAAATGGGTTTTTCATTGGAACATGGGAACATTTTAGTACACCACCTTAAGATTCAGGAAACTTCCACATCAAGAAATGCAATGACACAAGTGGCACCTTTGCATTGCCAGTGCACCTTGCAGTTGTATGCTTGTACTTAGTACAAACTTAGTTCAAAATGCCACAAACCTCAGCAGCCATCCAGTGAGGCATCTGAGGCATCAAATTGGAAATACATCCTAAAAGGGGCTCATCCTAAATCTAGCATCTTACTCTCCTTCCTTACCTCCTATCTGGGTCTCTCACCTTCTTGCAGCCTTCCCTGACAGATCTACATTACCTATTGCAAGTTTTTCACATGTTTCTTACCTGACTTCACCTTAGAGGAAAAGGCATTTATATATTGAACTCTAGCCCCATAAATGTTCCCACTGGAACACATTTTGTACAGGAATATGCCCCATTGTGACAGCAGCTGGAAATTTCAGAGCAGAAAATGAAACAGATTTTCAAGGAAGTAAAATAATGTGTAATTAACCTTTACAACAGCTTATCAAGGTATGTGGCAGGCTTCCAACACTCACCATGTCTCAACTGAAAAACTGAAGATTAAAGATCAGCAATATTTTAACTAGTGGGCATGATACTGGAGCTATCTGTGAAATATTCACACATATCAGGTCAGGCAGTAGGATTCCTCTTAAACGTATAGACAAGAATATCAGCCTGTAAGAACTAAGAAAGTTTGGATTACGGCAGCACGGCTTTATAGAGTTCTACAAGAAAAGACTACCATGTGTGTTTTGGCTGCTCAGACCTCTATGATCATTTTCAATAAAAGGACAGTTTTGTTGCTTGACCAATAATCTTTGGACAAATTCAGTCAAAAACTGCCTTAGGAAAAAGCAACAAAAATCTAAGACTGGCATCTAGATAGATTATTAACAAGATACGAAGTATGAAAGGCATCTTGTTGGCAAACCAGCAACCACCAAAAAAAAAGGACAATAAGGCAAAGGGAGTTAATACAAAGTAGTAAAATTTGTTGTCTCTTTCTAGTGATCCCAGTGGTATCATTCAGAAAATAATTATCTCTTATTTTACCAAGTTATACTTGATAGTAGTCCTGACATTTTAGGTCATGCAGTTACAGCCAAACAAATAAAATGTCTTGAAGTTTTTTTACCTGGTACAAAACAACAAAAGAAAAGAAAAACAGAAACATGGATAAGAAAAGGAGGAGGGTGTGAAAAGCAAGGCTTTAACAGCCAGAACATTCAGGAAATGTTGACCACAGCACAGTGCAAGTGACGGCATAGAGAAAACAAGTGGTACCCTTTAGGGACAGGCCCAAAAGCTGCAGACAGACCAAGCTCCATTAAAAACCTCCTTGCTTTAAAAGTAATTGTTCCTAGAGGTGACTGACAATCAAATGGATGCATGAACCAAAAGCTTTTACACAAACATATGCTTAACCAAGGATTTACTGCATATTCGTTTTTCCCACTCAGTGAGTTATCAAATTCTGAGAAGTCAAAATTACTACTGGAAAACTCAGCAGCCATCTCCAGTATATCACTGCCAGTACATTTATTTTTTTTTTTAACTGGAATTATGTCAAGGAGCATCCCTTGCTGGTACAGAGCTATACCAGTGCAGCACAGACATGGAGCTGGCACACAGTGCCTAACTCCACAACACATCTATACTAAGAGATGTGACAGAGAAGAGAGCAATGCAAAAAGGCCTAATTGATTTGGACAAATAAATAATTCTGAGAAGATCATGATTTTTTTTCAGAGTTTAAGTTGATGAAAATATGCTGAACTGTTGACTCTTCAAGCTAGACACCTGCTGACTCAGCTCTTACTACAAATTTTAGGTGATGTGTCTTCAGGGTATTTTGCCAAACTAGAAACTAGTAAAGTCATAGCACAAATAGCTTGTGAGATTAAACTGTCACAGGTTATAAAGCAGGTCAATCATCAAAGTATTTAAATACAGATTTACTCTGCCACACTTTAAGTAATTTGATATACGGAGGGCCATTTCCTTATTTCCTCCTTCATTTCTGTGCTACCTGAAATGAACCAGAGACTTGGTACCTGATACAACACAAACTGAAGCCTAAAAAAATGGAGTATTGCATTCTCCAATAACACATCTCATGGGATTCCTGCAAGGTTCATTAGGAATAATTTTGTAGAGAAGATGGATTAATAGGGAATTGTGAAAATGTTGTAAGATATTAGGCAAGGCAAAACATAGTTATCTCTTTTTTCAAGCTAATAATAAAAAATATTTCAGTTCAATTGTCATTCCGAATTTGTTTCTTTTTCTTTTAAGATTAAAACTTCTATACTCACATGGCACTATGCTTTGAACTCAGTCTCAGTAGTACACAATGCTGGCAATACCAAGGAGAAAAATATCTTTACACAGACCAATTTTTCTTACTATTTCATAATTTAACTTATAAATAGTTCCACACCAAATATGTCCGTTCAGCTGAACAATCAACATACAGGCAGCACAGTAACCAGCCAAAATCAGAGCTCAGGAAGGAGAACTAGACAGGAAAAAAAAAAAAATTGCATTTGGATTTACTGATCCATGTTTTTTTACACAGCCCATAAAATATGCCTACTGGTAGACCTTTTAAACTGATGGAACGAGATCAATCTTCTTTAACGTAAAACAGACCTGCATCTATTGTGTATTTTAAATAGTAATTGACTTTGAGATCATTTGAAGAAATGAGCTAAATTTCATTAAAGATGATAGTATCTTTAACCAAGAGGCCCCAGAAATGATGGGCTGACATGGGCAGTAAGTATGCACAGCAGAGATAACAACCACCCTTGCAGGAGGCAAATTGATTTTCTGCTTCTGTGAAGCCTAACAAATGCTACCACATGCTTTGTTCCCAAATCACTCTTAAACCAACCACCATGTTTGTCAGATTTACTCATTCCCTTAAAGAAAAAACTTCAAGTTTTTTTTTTTTAAAGTTAGCTATTTATCTTTCAAACCTGGTGTAATCTTATTAGACCTCTAAAAGCACAGAAGCTGGTGACTGTGCTAGGAAGTTTCCCTTCATCCCCATCAAAACAGAAGCAGTTTCTAAAAGATATTGTCAAGCATAATGAGATGATTAGAAATGATTGACTGGCTTTCTGCCTTTATACAATTTACTTCCTCCTGATTTATTATTTACACAACCTTACACATCCACTAATTGTAGACAGATCCAGTACAGGAGTGACAAAAGATCATTGCCTTCCTATTTGCTGAGCTAGCTTTTTGGTAAGAACTATCCCACTAATATATAACTTAAGCACGCTGGCATAAGTTTCTGTTTTCATGTGCTGTGTGGGTACTTGCTATATTTAAAGCAGATTACTGTCCACAGGAAAAATAATTCATTTGGATCCAGTAGAAATGCACTGAGGTGCACAGCACGCTTGTCAGAGAGATTAATGTAGACCTCAGTAATAAGATTCACCTCAGCACTAGGGTTAAGCTCTATCTCAGCCTCCCTGCAGACAGGCCACAAAAGCCACAACAGCAGAACACACCCACAACACTTTCTCACACAGAGGCCAGCAAATGCCAAAAGCCACACATAGGCCAGACAAAACCAATTAGTCCCTAGGGTGACCCCAGCAGCTGTCCCTGCCAGGGTTTGGGCAATATCTCTGAGCTGCTATCAGGTAAAAGCCAGGTAAAAGCCAGAAGGAGCCAGTGTCCAACTACTTTCCTACCCTTGGGCTGAACCTCAAATGAATGGGAGTGGGGCTGAGGCAGACACCAGCTGGGGAGACCCAGACCAACTTACTTTCAGTGCCTTCTACCAACTGGTCATAGCTCCAGGGATTTCACCCCAAAATGTTAAACATGCACATATATTAATCACCTCTCACAATAGCGAAAGACAAAAAACATTCTTGATCTTACCTGCAGCTCTGTATTGTGATTGAGCCAATGTATTGTTCTTAAACAACAAACAAGAAGTAGAGCTAGGACGCACCAAAATGAACACCTTCTAGGTGGCTGCCCAGAAGGTCTTCTCAACTGAGCAGGCACAATTTAATCCTTCTTGACAACAAAAAAACCCCACCTAACAGGAATCAACTACACAGCTGCCACAGTCACAAAGGTGTTAACCCCTCCTCCATCACAGCTGATTCTGCAAGCACAAATTACCACCGTCTTCCTCTCCCATAAAACCTTCAGCCCTCAAATAGTTACTGTATTTAAAATAGTTTTTATTTCCCAGGTATGAATTCAGTTTCCTACAGCATAATTGCATCGCTTGGGGTAACTCTGAAACATCCTAAGTTGTCTGATTAGGCAGTCCCAAAAGCTGCTAAGTCAGTATTGTATCAAAAGCCAGTTTCTAGCCAGATGTGCTATAAGTGAGTAAGCTAAATGGGGTTACAGAGAATAAAACACAAACACATTTTGTAAATATTCCACACTTCTTAAAGACATTTGATTGCTGTGAGCACCCAGGAACACCAAACTGCTGCGCTTTAACAGTAATTGGAGCTGAGAACAGAGAATGAAGTTTCTTTAGTTCATTACTCCCTGTGACAAGAACAGGTTTTACTAATGTAATGTTAAAAAATAGGGAAGCTGCAAATTTCCCCTAATAGAAGCTAATGAAACGAAGTAGTCTTTAAAAAGCAACATTAGATCTCCTGTTGCTTGGAGAATCTAAAACTGTTCTAGCCAAAACACCAAAGTTAGTACATAGCAATTTTCTTCTGGCAGGGAAATGATCTGGAAGAAGAAGAGAATCTTTTTGGTTACAGCAAATTAAAATTTATTCCACTTGTGTTACAACAATGCAATTGCACTTGAGCAGTAACAAGTGTTTTATTTTGCAAGACTCAAAAGGCACGGTAAAAGACAGAGATGTTCAGGACGTGTTGATTGTGTGTGTTGTCATGTGCTGTTACCTGCAGAGCATAAACTGCTGCAGGCCAGGCTGTCCTTGGTTACACCTCTGCAAATCCTGCCGAAAGCTAATAGGTTTGGACAAGTTTATTCAAAGTTGTCTCTTAAGAAAGAAATAAATGGGGCTAAAAAATATGTAATGATGGCTTCATTTAGCCTGTGGTAGTCCTGCAAACAGGAGAGAAGTTGGGAAGGAAAGTATCCACCCTGTGTTTTAGATTTAGGTGAGGTTTACAGAGCTAACAGTGATCGTAGAAAATATTTTATGCATAAGGAGAGGACAACTGATAAAATTCCATGACAAAACAAAAAGCTTCCTTGAGTCATTGACACCTTTACAGACCTAAAATTACCAGGTTTGATTTTGGCTTGAGAGATTTTTTTTTTAAGAGACCTACCTCTAGAAGGCAAAAGTATACTCTCATCCTGTCATCCCCTCTCCACAATGGCACACCACATTCTCTTTCTAGAAACTACATCTACTGAGATAATGAATATTAAAAAACTGACAATTTTTCATGCCGCAGAAGTAATAACTACATGTATCTACATAAAAAGTTTTACAAATTAATTAACTAATCTTAATAATGCTGCTACCAAACCCAAAGTCAAGCAATAAGGATAAGGCATGACTTGCACAGAGAAACAGCTCAAAATGAACAATTGAAAGAATGTAAAGAAGATTATTATGTCATCTATCATCAAGGAAGCCATAGCATTCCTGAGGGATTACTGTTACTAGGGAGGAACATGACTTTTAGATTAAGGTCAATCAATATAGAGCTAATCAGAAAACCATTGGCTCATATTGATCTGGTGCAGCAGAGCTGAGGTTAAGAACACCCCAGTGCTTGATCTATTGGCACTTGAAGATGAACTGAGTAACATTAACATTTCCATAAGAATAAATTCTTTAAAGCAAATTAGTAGTAAGATGGCCTCTGCACCGCAGTATAGTAACTATGCCACTATCCTTCCAGAAAAACACAAACTTTCTCCAGCTTTTTGATGGATTTCTTTTTTTACCTTCATATTTGATATAAGAGTGAGCCCTCTGATCTAACCAAGCACTTTTACTGCAACTGGCAAATCAACAAGACTATGAAAGGAGGTGGTGATGACCAGCTGGAGACAGCAATCTCTGGGATCTGTAAGAAGGATACAAACCACAGTCTCACCCTAGGATTTTTGCTTATTGCTCTGAGAGAAAGAGGCTACAGAGCCAGTTTTTCAACCCTGTCCTGGCTTGTGGAGTAGCATTTACTCCACTTTCTGTTTGGAAACATGCCCAGAAACAGTGTATGTGAACTGCCTCAGGAGATGAGCAGGTCTTTGCCAAAGTACCTCTAAAGAAAGCCAGGATCTCTGTTCTGTCTCTTGCATGCGGAGCTGACAGTACCTCTTACAGTCAGCACATTCAAAGCCTTCCATGATAAGACCTATTTTTAGTTGTTTATAACTTTGCCAGTGTTGACCATTCTGAGGAATTTCCTGTGCTGCTGGGTGCTTGCCACAAGCTGAAAGATTTTGGAAAGCGTCGGCTTAAACAAATGTTCCAATTTCAAGAGAGATGCAAGGGAAAAATGATCTACAATTCAAAAAAAAAAAGAAGGAAAAAAAATCATTTTTTGATACCTTCAAGCTAGAGAGTAAGAAATTGAAATGTGGCAGAAGGAAAATATCACTGCAGTGTCATGGTGTGAAAATCCTCCCAAATTTGTTTAAAATATAAGCTTCCAAAATTCCAGTGTCACACGAACATTTGATACTTTTGGTACAGCCTGACAGTAAAATGCTTTGAATATGCAATTTCTGGCCTGAATTGAAGAAAGGGTTTTTTTCTGCAACTGCACAATTGCCATGGTTAATTTAACACCACACTAGAGAAACAAGAAAAGAGAAACTCCTCCTATGTTTTTGTAGTCTTGGCTCTGAAGACAAGAACGAGCTGTGTAATTCAGCAGAAAAAAAAAACTGGGACAATTTTGAAAGACAAGAAGTTAGGAAGATTTAACAGTGACAGGGAGAAGAAGAACAAGTTTAGTAAGAATGACTGAAGAAAATTAAAAGAATATAATTTAGAAGAGAAGGCACGAAAATAAGTGGAAAATGGTGTAGAGACAGGATAGGTACAAACACAGTGCCAGGACAGGGAAGGTGCTGCCAAGCTCCCTGGGGACACCCTAGGCAGTTGTCTTAGAACAGGTGACATCCCAGACAGACATGTGATAATACATGCAAACTTTTGGGCCTCTGTTATTTATGTGAGGATCTGTGATGCTTCACATCCTTTCTCCTCTGGCACAGTTGGCAGGATTTGGGTCCAGTTTGGTTTGCCTAGTCTTTCACTGTGCTCAGTCTCACCTGAAAGGAAGTGATCTGCTGAAAAAAAAGAGATCAATAGTTCACCAGCATCTCTTTTTACCTAACTCACAATTATAAAAGATGGAATATATTGTGAGGTTTTTTTAAGGATTACAGAAGCAAGCAACCCCTTGGCAGGTATTTAGTCCCAGCAAGGGCATTAAATTTCATAATAGCACTCTTCTGTTCTCTTTTTCTCAGCAGGGTTCAGTTTCTCCCTTCTCATGCCAATGCAACCTTTTGTTGGTGGACATGGCCATGACCTGCCAGACTTGAGCACAGTTGTTAATTATTAAATAAAACAACAATACATTCTCTAGTTTGCAGGTTTCAGAAATTTGAAAGGCATACACTATCTCAAAGGGCAGTTTTCCTTTGCTGTTTTCTGCTAGAATGTGTAGGACTGAAGGCTTTCCAACAGTATACTGAAAACTTTGATCTAATCAGAAATCAGAGGCATGCGATGAAGGAGATCATTTATTACCTCGTGAGTTTATGTGGAGAGTGATGGAGGAACAGAAGGGTAAAACTTACCAGTTGCAGTTATCAAGGCAATGCAGACTTCGCTAGAACCATAATATAATTAAGGAGATGTCTCTGATCAAAGGAAGTTGTGCTCTTGCTTTTGAACTCATTCTGAGGAATGGCTCAGTCAGCACTTTGGTACTGTAAAACTGAAGCCCTCAACCTTTGAAGTTATTAAAGATTTTAGAGCATTTTTTACATTGAAAAAGCAAAGTTTAGCTAAGTCTCTAAGTACTTTATATTTGAAGTAAGCATTTCTTCTAAAATCTTAACTAAATATTTCACTTGCTGTTCTGAAGCATTTTTGTGATGTTACTTCACACAGCTAAGCAATAACTGCATCACATTTTAGCTTTTAGTGGTTTAGTCAACATTGTTCAATTTACATAGAGAAGGACATTTTGGAAGGTACAAATTTACTCCCTTCAGCTGCCTGCAGAATTAGATAATACACGTGATTATTTTATTTCAGAGACCTCCAGTTCTACCCTACCCTTAAGGAAAGGATGTCTGGGATATTAGGTAGGTCATTTCTGCGACAAAGTCTAAAGATAACTGCAGTGCAGGCACAAGCTGCAATGCTGCCAGCCGCTGCTAAAGACAAATATTGTGTTTGTTCTTGTGCCCTAGATAGGAAAGTGGTGCATTAGAGGAGCTGTATCCTCCAGCTTGCACTGAATAAGTGACAGCGGAGATCACCACGCTTTAATTACAACTCCATCTCCATAGTCAGATTGGCCCTCAGTTCCCTCATGGATAATGGATACAGAAAGGCAAAAGACACACGCATTTCTGCAGCTTGATTATGGATGAAAATCAGATACCTGTCAGATTAAATTACAGATTTGGTGTTTAGATTCTGTATGAGCAAAACCTTTCCATTTTCACAGGCAAAATGCTCTCATACTATGGGTAACTTTGCACCACTTTGCCATTCCTCAAGCAGAAAGCTCCACAGAGGTTACTGGTACCTAAATGAGGCTCTGGCAATTTCCACAGCTATCTCTGGGAGCTCTGGACTGTTTCCTTCAATGTTAATAAAGACTTGGATATTTGTATTTCCCCATACCCTGTAATTTTTTGGCCTGTTCTTAACCCAAGCCATTTTCTGCTCATCCCAGAGCTTCCAGCCACCAGTGGCTATTCAGTTGCAAAGAAATAAATGATCAGATTTCAGCAGGATCCTTCAGGATTAATTTAAGATTCTGCATGGGAGAAACAGAAGGCTTATGTGAGGCTTTAAACCTATTTTTAATGAACTTGACTAGATAGTTGATTCTACTGTCAACAGTAAAATATCTTGTACATACAGTCAGTCTAAGACCAGAGTTGATTGATTTTACAGCCAAACAGTCACTCCTTATTTAGTTCCACATTTACTGAATGTGGCCTTCTTTCATTTTCCTCTCCTCAAGGGAAAGAAAAAAAGATAAAAGAGAAATGAGCATAAATTAGTTCTTTTCCTTACCGATGAGCTCCAAAGGCAAGTCTTCTCTAGCAGTGGTGATTTGTACTCACTCTCCCAGTCACTGCTGTGCCTAGACACAGTTCTTGCAGAGAAAAGCCACCAGGTAACCTCAGGAATCCATACAGAACTCAGCCTTTTAAGCAGCCTTTCAAGCAGACAAGCTGCCACTTGGTGGGCAGCTGGGGGTTGCAGTGCTTCCCTAGTGCTGACTCCTTTACAGATTATATATTTGAGCTTGTGGCAAGAGAGCCTCTGCTTCACTGATCAGCTTTTCCAATGAACTACTGTACTTCCAGTGACATCTGAGAATAATATTATGAGTGCATAGCTTCACACCTTCACCATCGATACTTTATTGATGCCATGACATTTTATTAGTGCATCAACTTTGTAAGCTACATTGCATTAATTAAGTTAAATTGCTAAATACACGTAGCTAAGTCCAGATACTAGAAAATGAGGCTTCTGTTGTAAAGCAGTTTCTCTTGAGAATAAAGTCATTTTGGAAAGCTTAAATACATATCTTTGCTTATTAATAATAGTGTTCTTGATATACAGAATATTTTAATTCTGCAGTCTTTAATGTTCCCTGAGTCGTTAATTTGACTAGTAAATTCCACATGCCTTGAAGCAAAATCTTCTTGTTGTATAAGTCCACAATGAAAGATAAAGACAATTAAACTGCATCCCAAATTATGGGTTTAAGACAACATCCAAAAGTCTTAGAATATTCCTGAAAGTGAATATGAAAAAGGACCTGCATTTTTCTTGGGCATTTGACAACTTTTCTTCCTTATTCCACAGTTTTAAACATAAAATTGCTTTTACATTGACTGTCTATTTAACTTTAAACTTTATAGCCAGGAGACTTTTTGGGAATATCTGATAACACACAAACCGAGTTCCCACAAACAGATTCCAAATTTTCAGCTCTTGGATAAAAAGCATTTCTGAAAACCTTCAAATACCACCCCAGAAATTTTATCATTTTTCCTTGATTCTTAATTTGGAATTTCATTATTTCAACTTTTCCCAGGATATTTTCCAAGATGAGTTAAAATTTGAATTTACATAACTTCTAAGTTGCACTTTTTAGATAAATTTCCATTACCATCAGTACCATGAGTCAAGACTATTGTGAGGAAAAACAATTTATTCTGCTTCAAGTATCAAGTAGCAAGTTTTCTATTTTCTCATGGCACAAGAATCATTCTTGTTAATATTTTTTGCAGTCTTTTTCCATGACCGTTTAAAATATTTAATCTTCTTAAAGCATAATTAATTTGGGATACTAATTATACTTAACAAAATAGAAGAAACAATTTCTGATTGGCATGATTTATAAGTGGTATTACTTTACATTCATGTATTCCACAATGATTGCTGACCACTCATAACAGAGACAGGGTCCTGGTCTGACTGAAATATGCATATTGCAGTTACTGATAATCTAAAAATATTCTAGTATGAGAAGTTACTTTCCTTGGTAGCTTTTGCAATGGCACCTCAGGGATTTTAAGGCCTAAATATCCTTTTTAAAATCAAATTGGCATTTATGTAGGAGCCCAGTTTTGAACGTACTCCCAGCATTCAATGCACAGACCTGCCACCCATCAGATCACACAGGAAAGCATTTGCACCATTTGGAAAAGCCCAGTGTGTTCTTTAGCTGCTCTTTAAGTCATCCCAAACCTGGCATTAAGTCATAACTGACAGTGAGACTGGGTTTATAAACTTCTTTGGCTCTTGTTCTGACTTAGAAATATTCACCTACTATTTGGCTGGTAGAGAAAACCAGTACAGCATCCTCCATGCAGCATACTCATGGTCCTGTGGGGGGATAGGAAAGCCAGCTTAAATCACTGTAAGGTCTTGCATTGACTTCAACAGGTTTTGGATCTGCCCACAACTGACAAAGATCTCTGTTGATTATTTTCAACTTTTCATCTATTGAATTATTCCTCACAAAATTCCTTAACAGATTTTATTTTCTATATAATGTGTAGCTAAATTATACTGATAAAGCATAATGTGACACCATTATTTCCCAGGGAAAAAAAATGGTAATGGCTTTTGTTTCATTTTCTAGATGTTTAATGCTTAATTCTTCAATATCTCTGACCAGAGAAACCTATGTATATGGTGGTTTCCAGCCAAGATCAAAGAAGAGCTTAATTTCATGGCTTATTGATAAGAAAATCTTTCATTTTCCCAACTAATGTTTTTATTCATAGGTTGGAAACTGAGATAAACTCCCACAGAAGAATAAAAAGGCATTTACTCTCCTGTGAAGGTAGCACTGATAGAAGGAAAGCAGCTCCTGCCAGACTGGTAAATCCCTGAATAAACGGGGGCAGAAAACAAGGACAGTGTCAGTGCTGCTTCTTTTGCAGCACTGCACCAATTAGCACAGGGAATTCCTCCACCAAATAAAGGGGGAACAAGGACTAAGTGTGACTTTCTGGCTTGAGACAGCCAGAAAGGTGTTGCTTGGTGGTTTTTTTGTGAGCTTTTTTGTTTTAAACGGCATTGCTGCTGTTCTTCTGTTTGTTCTCCCAAAAGCTGAGGAGAAGAATATTTACCTTATGCAATATGTAGGAATTTGAGGATAAAAGCACATAAAGCATTGATATTATAAGCTGCTGAGCAGTTCTCTCAGATAATATGCCATTAGTCCAGGAGCTGACAAGGATCCTAACCTTAAATCTTCAAAGAATTCTGCCATGAATATCAGACCACTACAGACAATCATGTTTGAGTGGAGTATGGGAACAGTGTGCGATACAAGATAAGAATATATATTAACATATTCTGAACCTGAATTCAGTAACAAATTCAGAGCATAATTAATTACTAACCAAGGTTACATCTCCAAAAATAACTAAGTATGACTGGCAGGACTGCTCTGATTAAACCAATGTCCATCCTAAAAACGAGGGAGCTGTGAGAAATAAGGAGCACACAGAATCCCAGGGAGAGTGAAGCACATTCATCTTGTCTGTACTTGCAGAACTCTTAGCCCTGAGTAAGAAAAGACATATGACTACAGTTTTCTAATAAAAGCCTGCTTTATATGAGAATGAGATTCATTATATTGATAAAGATTTTTAAGTATTCATTTTGGTTACTGGGAAAAAATCAGAAGCAGAAGCAGAATTGTTTAATAGTAATTTTTTAGCATAAGAGGCAACTATTGGGGTGGGATGATCCTTGGCTGGTAACACTGCCAAGTGAGTAAACACTGTTCAGTGTAAGTGCTCAACCCCAAACCTCTCAGAGAAACATGGGGGGCTGTGCTTACAACTGCATTGCAACCCACAGCTCATCACCCAGACAGCACAGGGCCTCAGAGACTGCTGCAAGGAGACAAACTTCCAACAATGTCACTTCTATCCTGGATAAAAAGCCTGATGTGAAAGTACATTTCCTTGGCCTACAAGAGGCAAAAGAGCTGTGTTCAGGTTTCCTGGCCTGCAGCCCTGTGCCATTCCACTTCGAGGTTTAAAAGTTTTCCAACGAGGAGTGTGAATTGAAAGTTTTCCAAATGACCAAGATGAAGTTAGGGAAAAATGAAATATATACAAATATATATATATATATATATACAAATATATACTTGAATTCACCACAGAGCTTTTTATTAGAAGAAGATGGTTTGGCTGCAGCAGAATCTTGTGCTTAAAATGTAGAAAAGGATTGTGGGTTTTCTTCCCTCTGGGATTTTGTTTTGTTTAATTCACCAAGCTAACATCTCAAAAAGGTGACTTCTGTTCCAAAGCCATGTGTAAGTAATTTCTATAATTTGGCAGAATTTAGGAAAAAAAACAGATCACTGAAACTCTGACTCAGTAAAGCACTGAATATGTGCTTGAATGCCACTATGAATAGATGGCTTTTCCTACAACTAAGCTGAGCACTTGAGCAGGCGGTGGCATGAAGAAGCAACTTGTATAAAACCCACTTATTCATTCAGCAGCCCCACAGTGCATCTCCTGTTGCATCAGCACATGCCATCAAAGGCAGACAAGTGCAGGACACTTTGGGACAGCCCTTACAGGCAGCACTGCCAATTTTTCTTTCATTAAAGTGCCCAGGTGTGAGAGAGAAGTCAGGAAATGAGAAAAGGAACAGCTATAGAAAACTGGTGCAGTGGCTCAGAGGGTAAACTCATAGATTAGATTACGAGGTAAGAGATAGAAAAAAGTTTACAGTACATAATATTTTAACTAAAAGTCTAGAAGAACACCAGAAAAGTTGTTCTGACAACCATTTTCACACAATGCTATCCTGTATTTCTTATTCCATTCTAATGTGTCAATGTAACAATATTGTCTATCTTGTCAAGACTTAGAAGGAAAGCCAAAAGCTGAAGAGACAACAGTGAAGGAGTAAACATCAGTAAGAGAAATGTGACTTGACAGGAATGTTTCAGGCTTTTTTTTCCCTCCTTTTTCCTAAATATAACTGCATTTTCCTAGGGTACAGTAGTGTTCAGGCTTTGACCCACTAGTGTTTATCATACAGCAGTCAGTGTCATTCAGCCTTCACTCTGATTACATTAGTCATTACAACAGGTCCATGTTACAGAGTTCTCACCCTTCAGTTGAGGTTTCTGGTTATTTCTATCAAATCTGGCAGCCTCTCACCACCAGCGAATTCTGATGAACGTAAGGGAGTTCAGCGATTAGGAGGAGCCGAAGGCAGGAGCAGCTGAACTTCCCCTGCCCTGCACAGGCCCCTCACATCACTGTAGCCAAACACCAACTCTAACAACTTGCTGTGTCTTGTTTTCTAAGATCTTGCTTTAAAAAGACTTACTTTGTTTCCCCAGACTACTTGGTCCTCCAAACAAATGGATGTAACCTGGCCTCTCCTCTTTTCTGCAAGGGAGTCACACATGGTCACATTTTTGGAGGACATTCACACACCTACATGAAATAGAAAAAAAAAAAAAAACAAACAAAAACAGAAGTACTGCAGCTAGGCAACACAGCTAAATTATGCCAGGGAAGAAAATGTGACAAGGGCAACTAGAGCAGGACCAGTTCTTCAAAGTGTAAGTTTTATACAAGTCAGTTAGTAGTGAGGAAAATGCGTCTCTAGAAATTACTGTCTGTCATAAGCATTGGTATTTCACAGTGGTCTAAAAATTTGTGTTCATATCTATCATTTAAAAGCATAAGGGCACAATGAAAGCCCATTTCCAGCCAGATGCAGCAATACAATTTTCAGAGGTAAACCATGGACTTACGCAAATGTAAACACTAGTCCCAATTCCACTAGTGGTCAGAAAGAGCAACTTTTAAACCAAAAGTGCAATGGTGATCTTTGCTTTTCCAACGATTCCTAAATATCTTTTTTTCCCTCTCTCAATAGAAACACTATTTTTATGTTTCTGCTTATAAACACTTTAAACTTATTTCTGTCATTTCCCATTTACTTGAGGGGCAAACAACAGGGGCTTCTAAAATTATGTCAAAATTTCATTGCAATAATTTTTACATACAAATATGTCAGTAATTACTGTCATTGCAGCTATCCACTGTTCACACATTGTCTACAGTCGTTGTCATACATGGTGCTGGAAGTGTTCTCTCACAGTCGCTGTCATTGTGCCAAAACCTTTGGAGCTGAGCCTGGTTCCATCCACGTGCATTTTCCAAGTTAGCCAAAGCAGCAATTCCAAAGTTCAGGCTGCCTTACACTTTTATGGAGCATTACTCTGGCTGTAAAACACAAATAATACCTGTTCAGCATAAATGAACTGGTACAATGCTAACTTGTCAATAATTTAAAAACTTACCAGAACATGCACAGGTTTTAGACGGAGTCAGCATCTTTGCCCATGTGCCCATAGCAATTTTTTCAGTACTAAGAGGGAATGCTAAATAGGGATTTATTACATCATTAAAACACAGCCCAACTCTGCAAGCTGAGTATCTGGACAGAAGTACAGTCTCCTGAGTGGGAAGGCCTTAAAATCCACTGACAACTTTAGGAATTATCATAAAGTGAATGTATAAGGTGATAATGGAGATACTGGAATGGAGCAGATTGAAGTTTAACACCGTATCTTTGAAGGTTTAATACTACAAGAATTATAAAAGGGCTAAATATCTCCAATGTACCAAATGCTCCAGGTTCCATGCTAGGCACTGAAGGGCATTGCAGTGGGCACCAAATCCAAGTAGCAGCAGAGGGACATTGAACACTGCACCTTGGCTGGGCATTGTCCTCAGATGTACCAACACTCAGATTTCCCTGCACAGCTGGGGGCTGCTCACATCCCCAGGCGTCAGGAGACACCAGCACATTCTACCTTCCTTCTACACATCAAAAACCCCTCTGAATTCATGAGAATCCACTGAAGTTACCCACGTTTAACACCTCAAGCCCAAAGCCTGCTTCTTCCTTTAAAGATTTGACAAGGCTTGGCAGCATTGCCAAGAGACATCGACCTCTATGAGCAGCTTTAAATTAAGTAAGAGCCTCTAAACTTCATTACATGTGGTACCCTGGAAGGCTCAGCTGAATGAAGAGGTTGCAAGAGCTCAGCACACTAATTACACCAGTCCCAGATCTGTTGGTTTGAAGCTCATCCATAACCTTCAATTTGGGCTTCACACATACAGCTACCATTGTAGAACTGTCATTTTTGTTCTGGTTTGCGTAGATTTTCGTTTAACAGTCTCAGTTTCAGCCACCACTTGTGCTACATCACTTCTTTGTGACAACCTTCTCTCAAGCTCTCAGTTCTTGGCAAAGCGCAGTAGATTAAAATAATTGTTATTAATATTTTACCATACTAGTTCTTTTCCAGTACAGCTTTGTCATCTCATCTGTTTTTCAGCACTGGTGTGTTTTTATGAGCTCAAAATCAACCTAAACTATTATTTTTTAAATTATTTAATTTTTATTATAGAAATTTCTATTATGCAGTATTTTAGTTAGGGGTGTAAAGGTCAAAGTACTATTGTTCCTAGAATATGTTCTTTGTACATAAAGTTATTCTTGTCCTATTCCAACTAAAATAGAACTTTTGTTACTTTGAAAAGCCCCCATTTCTGATACAAAATATATACTTAACATTTTAATGCAACACCTTCTTAGCTGCTACAGCTGATGATCTGCCCTACCGATTTTACACTCTAAGCCACTTTCTAAAATAAAAGAAAATCCAGATATATGAGAAATTATCAATAATTTATGGTTTCTAATACCTTCCATGAAGAAAAATTAAGAATAGTTTTATGGATCATACAGTTAATTGCCTGCAATGTAGTGTTGAATACAGGGACCATTTAATGATAGCAACTTCTCACAGAAAGTACATAGTTAATTATCCAGCTGAAGCTGGAAATTCAGTAATTTAATGTCAGCGTAGTACCCCAAATCCACATTGGGGCATTGGCAGATATTGGAATGGAGAATGTCCTGCACATAACCCTTGGGAAGCACTCCCCTTTAGGCATCCAAAACTGAGCCTGTGCAGTCTCTGCAGCTGTGACAGGTTTGTGCTGCTCTTTGGGGCTGGCTGTCATGGTGACAACGGCTGTGTCACGGTGATGCTGGGAAACAAACTCAGAATCTCAAATGTCATTTATTGTTCCAAAAGCCACAAGCATGGATGAGAACCCTGGCTCTTACAATGCCAGAACGGGTTTCAGCTACAGCCTAAATGATTTTGTGATGCCAGTGGCACCTCTATATGTTTTGAGGCAGCACAAGTGGTATTTCCTCTGTTGAGCATGACCCCATGTGCTTAGAATGCCATGCATGTTTTTGGTTCACAAAATGACAGCTTTTTTTCATATGGCTTATTAACTTCTATTCACATTACCTTCTGCAGTGTCTGGTCAGCTTCTACAAGCCCAAAGACAGGGCACATATCCATCTTCAGAATGAAATAGGACAAGACAGCTACTCAGAGGGAATTTCTGTAGAGTGCAAGGGAGCGACATGAACATATCCAGTGGGTGTTTCATAGCGAGCAGGAGAGACCTGCAGTTTTCCAAGGTGCAGTTTCTGACCTAAGCCCTGTCAGATCTGCCACCTGCCTTGCTGAGAGGCTCCCTCTGGCCCCCAAAAGCACTGAGGCAGCTGAAAGCAGCTCATGCCCCAAGGCCAGCCCTGTAAAACCAAGAAGCTACTTCAGCACCCCTACTATGCCTCTGCTTTAGTGACTTGAAACAGCCCATTGTCTGACCCAGGGATGTGCCGTGAGGGACTTGGGTTTGTGCTTTAAAAGTGCTGGAGGACAGCTGTGCCACAGGAACTGATCATTAGTGTTAATTATTGGCTCTGCACAGTTACTCAGTGAGATAGTGGGTGTTTGCTACTCGTTTTCTTTCTACACTGATTTTTATTCATCAGTTTTCTGCGCTTTAATTCGGTTGATTGGCATGCCCAGAGAACAGAGAGTTCTGGTCCTTTTATAAATTCAGAAGAAAAACTAACACAAAATAAATCAGCTCTGACATTAACCTACATCCAAAAAATGTGAACTACTTAGCTGACGTGCAGTTTTAATTGTGCATTTCCTGATGCAGGGTAAAATCTTATCCTCAGTGTAAAATCTGACCCTCAGTGGAAGAAGCCATTCTGGGGACAGGGACAAGTGCCAACCACATTTCCAGAGCCACCCTACCACCCCGGCTCAGCAGCCAGCCACTCTGGACACAGAGTACATGCTGCTGGATTTAGGAATCACTAACAAATTATCCACCAGAGATAACATTAAGCTCCCTGCTGACCATCTATGTCACTCAGGCCAGCTCCAGGAGTGTCCCGTGTGCTACCCCAGCATCACCCAACACCTCCCAGCCTTTTTCCCAGCAATGGGGAAACTGTTTCGTGGAGCTGATTCAGAAATCCTGGAGCTGGAAAGCTTGGTTTTCCTCATGAGTTTTCAGTTCAGCTGCATGGAGTGGCTGCCCAAACAACTGCAGGATTGCCAGTGCCTGAGTGAGGACAATGGCAGGACTACAGAGCCAAGGGTGCCACAGGGGAAAGGCAAACCTGCAGGCTCAGCTGCTTTCTGGAAACTTTCTTCTGTGTTTGGTTGGCTTTTCACAGCTACAAAGGCAGGGAAGGAGCAAAAGGTTCTTCTCCCAGTAGCATATGTGCAGATCAAAGGAGATTCTTCTCCTTATTTTTATTTCCTGAAACAGTATTTTAAATCTTTTCTAAAACATGAACCTGAATTTAATATCAGTAGTAGCAGAAGTATCTGGACAGGAATTAAGATCTTCTGCTCTAAAGTCTCATCTCCATCCTACTCATCAACAAAATACTGTAGCTAGGTTCTGTCTTTCTGTCCCATTTAGTCTAGGCTAACAGCATATGAATATTTAGTTATTCTAGATTCATATCAGTATAATTGAAAGCACAGTTTCTCTCTATCTCTCTTAACTAACCAAGCAGGGACAAAAAAAAAAAAACCCAATCCAAACAAATGTACTCTCCAGGAAAAATAAAATAAAACAAAATTCCATAGCTTCAGCTTAACATCATTTACAAAGAAAAAGACAAAGCAAAACCTGAAAATGGAAAAACCTAAAATCTCACCTCCCATAACACTGGCAAAGGTTGCCAGTTTTTGCTCCACCCTCTTAATGCTATCAACTTTCTCTTGGAACCTCTTAAAAATATTTTCCACATTGGTTGTGCACTGTATAAATTCAAATGAAAAGGCAACACACATATCTCAAGCCATCTAATAAGCTTCGATTATAAAACTCAAGTTGCTCTATAAACTTTCCTGTGTAGTAAAGTCTGCCAACTTCATAGCCTTAGAAAGCCCTGAGATGCTGAATTTTTTTAACAAGGAAGTAAAAAGTGAAGAAGTTGTTATTGTTTTAGATAACTTGGAAAGGTTTCTGAAAGTTAGATACAGTGCCTGAGGCCTCTACACTTGAAATCTTAATCATCAGTGTCTCCAACACTTTGGATGTGAAGGTTTTATTAAAACAGGACTAATAGATATTTTTAAGAGTCTGTGGCCTTTAAAAGTGGTAGGTGCACACACAATGTGCCATCCCCTAAAGAATTACTGGCACAGATTTGATATGACCTACAAAATTAAACCATAGCTTCACTACTTCAAACTTGAACTCATGAAACCTCTGAACTTATTACATTATTACTCTGTTCTACAGATACAGAACTGAACTTCAAATCAATATATAATCCAATTACTAACCTTGTGAGCAACAGAGAGATCTTTCTCAATATTCTTTCCCCCACTGTAAATGCAGACATGGGCTGACAGATTTTAGATGCTTCATTGTTTATAATTTGTTTCATGATTGCAAAAGGAACGCAATTTTGACAATTCTCAAAACAGAAATCTCTCTGATTAGAAAACATTCACCAACCAAAAATGAGCAACATCTAAACAAAACCTCCTCAAAAATCTGAAATGGGGCATCCACATCACCACCATTTGAAAATAAAGCTCTGTGTGCATACTAGAAGGACACATTGCATCAGTTAGAGCTGAGATAGTGAGCACTGCACACGAGCTCTAGGGAGGGAAATGATCTTTTGATTTTCTCTGGTTTGCTCAGCATCGAGATTGCCAGGCTAGACTTACCAGTTTGGCCTTCACTGATGTGCTGTAGATATCACTTGGGAACCAAGAATGGCAATTTTTCCTCATTTCTCTTAACAATATGCAATCTCCAATGCGGGGATAACTCACGGTGTGACTTTAGGCAAAAGCCCCCTGCAGACACTGCTAGAAATGTCATTAGCACAACTGATACCAAGGTCACCCTCAAAGCTTCTCAAGAGCAGCTGCACAAGTTCCCCACCTTTTTGCTCATGCTTCAGCTCTAAGATTGATTATATTAACAGATGCACATAATATCTGATTTTACAGAATGAGGTGTAACATTTGTTGCCAAATTATTTAATTGCCTGGGAAGCAGAAGCTCCAGACATAAATGTATCTCCAGCAGAATCATCATTATACAGCCTCATTTAAAAGTTTGCAAAGACACTATATCTTGGTACTCTGACCTATATAATATTTGGGGCACTTGAGGGAGATGAAACTGTGACCTCTGTATATTCTCTTACATACTGATAAAATAAACTAAAAACTTAAACCAACTCATTACTTCAATTGCTTGCAAGTTTTAGGCAGCTGGCAGTAAATTTCCTTTTATATAAATAAATGTTATCTCATTACCAACAATCTCCATTAGGATCTAGCAGACCATGAAATAGACTTTGCAAGATCAAGCAGTGTACTAAGGCCCAGAAAACCATTACTTCTTTAGCTCCCAGCTCCAGAAATTATGAGGGAAATGAAGCACTATATTACAGTGTGAAGCACACACACTAAACAAGCCTTTTTAGTCAAGGCATTAGGAAAAGAAGCACAGATTATTCATTACTGTGAAAAGTACACTTGGGTTATTTGGCACCTGCCTCTTAGCTTAATTTCCTACTGTTATTAACTTCTTACAGAATGTGCTTTTTGCAGAGGAGAGGCTGTAACACTTCTAATACAGGATCGTGAAAAACTCATTTTAGACAGTAAGGGAGGCAAATCTATTCTAACATAGTACCCAAAACTACTTACCTTTTCAGAGAAAAATAATATTTACACATCTATGGTAAGAAAAAAATCCAAGTACCACAAGAAAAGACAAAAATATCGCTCTGAATTCTAACTAAAATATTTGAGCTTCCCTAGTGTTTGAATAGAAATCATATCCAGTTTATAAAACACACTGAGCTTTAATCTCCCCATGAGGCTAAACGGATATATTTTAAGTCAGTTAACTAAAATAACAGGGGATCACATTTGGTTCCCTAGATGCCACAAGACACCTAAAGCTCAGGTAAAATGCAAACTGTGAACCAGACACAGTCCTGAGCCATCCTCCCCACACATGGTGGGAGAACAGTGATTTTCACTTCGTAAAGGAGCTGGGGCTTCAAACATAACTGCGCTTCTCAAGGTTTCTTTTCAAGTTGGGTTGTAGAGAAGAGAGACCCAAACTAATAAATCTCAAGAGGGAAGATGAGCAAAATCAAAATCTAAATATATCTGCCCATCAGCAACCATTGGAGGGTCAGCAGTCTTCCCTCCAAACCCCAGCACTGCTGTTATTGCCCCGTGCTGGGATGGAAAAGAGGGAAAACCAACTTCAGGGAGCTTAGGTACAACACAGTCCACAGCAAACATGTTTAATTCATGTAAGAACTTAAGAAATAACTTGTTTCTCTTAGCTAAAAAAAAAAATTAAAAAAAAAAAATTAAAATAAAATGAAAATGTTGTGATCCACAATAAGAATGCTTCTGAAATTTTGTATTTAGCACTTCTTCCAACCTTACTTTTCCTGAAACCATATTTAAAATTATCAGAATCAATTTTTAAATTGCCAATTTATTATGATTTTACATGGGCAACAATTGAAACTAAAGTTTTGTGACACAGAAATCAAACCATCACAATAACATTGCAATAATTATAATGGTAATACAGTAGCTTCTACAAAGGCATTCAAATACATGTCTACAGGAGCTTTAAAATGTTATTATATTATTTCTTGCAGTCACACTATTGAAATCAGTTGAAAAGCTTCTAAACTGAGAGATCCTGAGAGCTTAAGACTAAGACTGTAATTCCTTTGGGCGATTATCTGGTTTTCATCTTTAGCTGATAAACAGTAGAGGCCAGAAAAAACAAGGAACACTTTTACTGAAAGTCCCTCATGCTCCATTCCTGCAGCTCCTCAGCCGTGTCACCCCTCAGACCTGGCAGCAAAGGAACCCCAGAACAGCCACAGCTTTTCACTGCTCCCTTGGTCCAGCTCCCAGGGCTTTGGGGCCATTTGCCATCAGGTTCACTATCATGCAGCCAGTAGGAAATGCGTACCATGTGTGGGACTCAGTGGAAAATCACATCCTCCACCACTCATTTCTGGCATATTTCAGGGTATTTGAAATAAGTACTGAACTGTGCAGCCCAGGGAACCTCGTGTTTGAAAACAGAGCACAGTCCTTTGGGGTTGCTGAAGCAATGGGTAATTGTTCTTTTCTGTGGAGGGAATTTCAACTGCTACAAACTCATATCCAGTTGAGAAAACTACTGTGAGCACTAATTTATTTTCTGTTTTTGAGAGATATAAACTCATTCACTGCAGGGCACTCCAAAGAAACTCAAAATCACGCTGCTGCTCTGAAGGGGATTTAATCCTCCAACGAGTCCAAACACAGCTGAGCTGTTCCATCTGGGCTCCTGTGTAGCACCCATCATCCAGATGCCCAAGTGCCTGAACCAGTCTCTCAGGAGTTAATTTCCATTCATCCCCTCCTGCCACACCAAGACAACCTTGGGTAGCTCTTTCCCACAGAGCTTTTCTGAACCTGTCAGAAAATTTCCCATTTCCCTCAGTATAATTAGGTCATGTCCAATAAACCACTCATCATCTGAGGTCATTCATCATCCCTCCTATCATCCTCAAAATCCAAGATACTTAAACTAAGAATAAATTGTTGAAATAAACACATTTTCCCTACTAGCAGCCACCTTTGTGAGTGTCTCTTCCACGGTTCCACCTGGATTAATTTAGGATTGCCTTTGGCCAGGGCTGGGTTAATGTTTTATGGCAGCCCATACCATGGTGAGGTTTGGGGCTGTGACTAAACCAGGCTGGACAATGCTCCAGCGTTCCAGCTGCTACTGAGCCCTGCTGGAATCCTGGCAAGGCTTTCTCCAGCCCCCACTCTGTTCCCCAGGATGCAGGACAACTGGGGACACCCCACAGCCCCAGCTCCACCACGGCACAGGCAGGAGCTGGGTTGTCTTGCCAAGGCAGGAGCTGCTTCAGGACTGGCTTGTGGGACGTGGTGGGTGACTCCCTTTGTGTCACTGAGGATTTTTCCTCCACCTATTGAAATGTCTTTCATGCCAGCCTGGCAGTTTTCTTGCTTTTGCTCTCCCTGTTGTCTCCACCAGCCAGAGCTTATTCACATTACGAGACTTCAGAGCTCAGGTGTCGAAGCCATGGGACATTTAGCACAGATCTTTGTGCATTCAACTTCCTTCCTCCCTCAGAAATGATTGTCACAATTTTCAGAATAGGAGTCATAGGAGCAGAGGGATCCAACTGCTGTTAAACTTCCGCCTCAGAACAATTTGTCTTTGTTCTTTCAGAAATATTTCTGGAAATGTTTCTATCCCTCCAAAGCAATACAGCTTCAGTGCATGTCATGCAATGATCTATATATGCACAGAGGACACTTGGCAAATAATAAACTCAACAGAAAAGCCACTCTTCCAAAACACTGAAAAAGGTTGGGGGAATGCAGGCTAGCACATATTATCCAGGGATTTTCAAACCAACAGGGAAAATAGATTTCTTGGCTGAATCTCCTCTTTTTTAAACAGTCAGGTTGAAAGATGGACAGTTCCAGATGGCACTTGGATTAAAACATGCAGCTTCACTGACAATGTTTACCAAAGATGTTTAAAAAAAACTACAAACAAATAAAAAAGTTTTATGGCAGCACTTTAAAAATGGTTTCTTACCTCTTGAAAGTTGAACAGAAACAAGAGGGTAGCACTGCAGATTGTACAGAGCTGCTTTTTTTTTGAGGACAGATTTTTCTCAGTTTCTTTAGGGAGAAAAAAAAAAAAATCTGTGTTTACCTGCTGAAAGGCAGAGTGTCTCTGTGGAGCAGACCCATGGAAAACCCCAGTGACCATATGTGAATGTTTGGAGAAAATGACAGTTCTGCACATCTCTCATCAAGGTGTGCTGAATCTGAAATACATTTTGGTTTACTGTAACCACACTTAAAGGTTATGAGCCATATGTAATGGAACTCTGACATTTCAGGAAATATTCATCTTCGAAGTTCAAAATACTGAAGAACCTTTTTCAATTTTAGCTAGCTTTCTTATGCATACAATACTAGAACAATCACTTTTAACTTTCACCTTTTCAATTCCATTTGGGAAATATTAAATTACAGTCTCACATTCATATATACCTCTTATGTCAGAAAATCCATGGCATTAAATTTGATATCCATGCAGCAGCATTTTTGTTTTGTCTATTCCTTTAGCAGAATTTCCTGAATATTATTGTATTATTTTTAAATTTATTTTCTTTTTTTAGGCAATATTGAATAATTCATATTTCCAGAAGTAGGTTTTAATTCACTTCCCATTGTGTATGGAAGGATCAGAATATAAGAACTTAGACAGTTAAGGGGTAATATTCAGGTACACCCTCAATGAAGCCAATATTTTAAAAAAATGACTGCTGTCGCCAAGCTAAAACAAGTTTTATTTTCCCTAAGGTTAAAGTTTTATAATAACTACTCAAAAGACATTTTCAAAAAATTGAATCAATAAAATTATGTCTCCTTTGTAAACCAAGCAAGAACTGTGCTACACCACCTACTAAGGAGACCTCCTCTCCCTCTGCAAGTTTATTTCATAGATAACAGGGGCTCTTTGCTGAGCAGGTGCTACAAACATGTGAAAAGGATGATGCATTCTATTAAATCAGTCTACTCAATTTGCTGGCCCCCTTCAGTCAAATATTACTCCAACTGTAAGAGGAAGTTTGAGATCAATCTTTCTTTAAATATTTGTTTGATCATCAACTTAAGTTAGCAGAGAAGCAAAACTGAATGGTACTACCAGGTTCTGGATATTCAGCAGCTGAAAAGACAGACTCTACAATTTACACTGCATAATCTTCTCACTATTATTAAAGCCTTTTTACCTGCATGATTAGCTTGATGTAGTCATAGTAAGAGTTTCCTAAATATTTTGCTTCTTTTTAATTTTCTGATCATTAAACTGAAATACTAATCGACAGTAATCCCAGTGCATGTTAAGGTTACATATGCTAAGGTTATATAAAAACTAGATGCAACCAATTTTTTTTCTGGTGTCTAACACAGGTTTCCAGAAAGGATGAACGTGCTAATGGTCCTCAAATGCATTTTAAAGAAACATAAATGTAAACTGCATTCTGTGCAACTTCATTGAATCCTCAATTTCAAGTGTGTGTTTAAGTGCTGTGCCGAATCCATTCAGCCCTGTGGTACAGGGAAATGTTCAACTCTTAATCTTTCAAAACTAGTTCTAATAGGGCAGAACTCCTCTGATCCTTTCAAGCTGACAGGAAAGCACTGAAGTAAATGGAATTGGGAGCAAAAATGTTTATCTTTACTCCCAAAACAGAACAGGAAAAAGGGAAAACTTTCTGCTGGAGCTCCTGAGTTTCCTTTTTCTGCAGAGGTTTGCGTTGTAAAACTCTGTACAGGAAAATATGATCTTATTATGGCACAGCACATAAATGCATTCACTTCACAGCATTGTACATCTGGATTTACAAGATGGAGAAAAACTACCAAGAAAACTGTGCACACAATAACCTGGGAGAAAGGTGGGGAAGAAGCAAAACATTTTCTGAAAACCAGAATCATACTCTGGGATTTACATGTGCTTTACATTTCAGGATTAACCAATTCTTTGCCACCTCTCCACCTCTCTCCTGCATTTTGACTGACTTGCTACAATAAACCACAAGCTATTTCCAAGCCATCTGAGAGGACTCCTGGACTGCTCTGAGCCCACACACCTGTATTTTCCTTCTGTGAAACCCAGAATGTGCAAAGGAAACCAGATGGGAGATTATTAGGCCTTTTCTACCAGGCTTGGAAACACTTCCTACTCCACTCTTCAAAAATAAAGAAGTACATAGATGTTGTAGCACAAACCTTGAACATTCAGTCCTCTGTGAGAGATTTTCACAGCTGAGCCACACTTTAAAGCCCTGAGTGTGGCACTTTACTCACCCAAAATGATTTCTTAGTGCCTTACACAGCTTCAGCAAGTCCCAAGAGTTCCCTTCGGGGCAGGACTTGGCCTAGAACAGTCCACTTGAAATCCCCACGTTGTACAACTGCAGTGATTGCTGTGTCCTTCACTGCTGGGAGCTCACCCCTTCCTTGCTGAACTGTGCAGTGGTGAGATTCCCTCCTTCCCTATGGCCAGGACACAGCAGCAGCTCAGCTCAGCAGCTTCCAGAGCTCACCAGGTTTGTTTGCTGTCACCTCCTCCCACATCATTTGCTGATCCATTCACAGCCACATCAGTACTCGAGTAGATTCTTTTTTTCTCTATCTTTTTTCCTTTTTAATTTCTCCAGGCACTGTTTTGTTCCACAGAAAACCAAGGTGGTATCAAAATCTATTTTTTACAGAAATCTAACTGTTGTACATGGGTTAACTGCAATGAAAAGATTCTCTACCGCACGGTATTGTACAGAGTACTATAGAGATATTATGCACAGCAAATAGAAGTGAGATATTTACCACAGCCTTTTTGTACAATTTAACCAGCAGTTAATGCACGTGCTCTTTTATACCATCTTTTTTCACTAGGAAAACAAGCTGGCAGTTAAGAGGCTATAGTCTAGAATTTACACTATCAAAGCAGTTAAATATGACTGGATTTTAGCATATTCAGCAAGTACAGTGAATGCTACCAGATTCCATTCAGCTTTGAAATGTGATCTGTAAGTATTAAAACATTCCCAAACACACTGGGAAAAATACCTGCAGATGTACAACCAGGGTGAATATAAAGGGTATCTGTGAACATTTTATCCCCAAAACTGAAATCAACATAAAATAAATAAATTTTAGAAGCACTGCTTGGCTTTGATGCCCCTGAATACATGAAATACTTCTCTTAAGAGACCAAATTACTTCAAAGCACCTCTGACACCTCGGACATCTATCCAAATTACAAAAGGCATTGGTGGGCTGTTGTTTGTGTTTTCCCCTGTGGCTTGCTACAAACATCAAGGGCTACTTAGCTGTCTGTCAGGACAACTAGCAAGAACCTAAGATGCCTTGAAAAAGCCAAGAGAAGCATAGGCTTCAATAAATACAACATTAAACAACATAGATATTTTAATTACAAACATATGGTCTGAATACTCTTAAGTGGTTTGCCTTTAGGGGAATCTTCTGACCATACCTTTCAGCCACTGTGAAATACATCCTCTGAAAGGTATTGGTGGAGAAAAAGTTCCCTGGAAACTGGGCTCAGTCCAGCTACAGGAATTGCTAGAGAACTTTCAAGACACGCGTCTGTTCCTCAGTTAAACACAGTTTTCTTTTCAACTGGTACCTGACAAGGTGCACTGGTACCTGACAAGCTGCCCCAAAGCTTCCTTTGGCAAGCTACTACTTCACATCAGCCTGAAGTAGGAAATCATTTCCCCAAGGCCTTTGCAGTCTGGAGGGCTGCGGAGGTGAAGCCCCCTGGCCCTTCCTGCAGGGAGCTGCACCAGGAGCCACCACCAGCACCCACCAGTGCTTGGCCTGAGGCTCCTTTGTCACTGGGTAAGGAAAAGCAGAAGTCAAATTTATTCTGGCTCTTGAATGCAAAGCAGAAAACAGCTACCAAAATGAAATCAATAGAACATAAAGTCAACATCTATGTGCAATACAGGATGATCACGGGCTGCTGAACAGATTTCCTTCTGCAGACATCTGTCAGCTGCCTGGACTGAGGTGCTATTTCAGCAAACATCCTTCTTTCATTGTTTCTGCTTTGGGAAAAAAATCTTACCCTGGTTCATGGTCTTCTAATTATACTTCTTTTCTTTTTGCTAAATATTAAGCACAAATAAATCTTAAAAACAGATCCTGACCCCCCCAATACCTGCTCTTCCTGCAATTCATATGTTGTTATCATTGTATACCACATGCAAATTACTGTGTTTAGCTCATGGGAACAAAAGCTCTTCTCTCTGGATGACTTTCCAATGTGTAGGCTATTTTAAACATGGTTCACTCTGCCTGCAATACATGCGAAGTGAGAGTTAAACTTCCAACCCATTGCTTTTGTATACTGTTCATTAATCCAATTTCTCTAACTCTACCAGCTCCTTTCAATTCACACCAACACATCTCAGACTATGCCTCATGCATTGCGACCCAAACAATGCAGCACAGTTTGTTTGTTTGTAGAACAGAGAAGTTCTGCTAATGTACCACTAAAGAGCTGTGCTACAGACCAGAAACAAACACTGCTCCATGTGCAACTGCAATTCTGTCCTTACTACACATCATTTTTAGTGATAGCAGACAGGGAAAAAACGGTGCCTCCTGGGTAAATCCAAGAGTGATGCTAGTGATGGCTTTGGTGGGCAGCCAATGTTCAGTGTACAGAATAAACTGCTAGCCTACACATAGAAAAAACACATAGAAATCACAATATAAAAAATTTGGTTACACTAGGAAAAAATGTTTGTAATTATAGCTTATTTATGGAAATATATTACAGTAACATTTAAAAATTCTACTTAAAAAGCACTGATACAAATTGCTAAAAAGCTACTTTTGCAAAATTTTAACATTATAAAGGCAGCACAATTAGATTCATCTCACAAAATGTAATCAGTTGAACTCCAGGTAAGTATGGAATAATGCAAAAGAAAAAAAGAAAAAAAAAATAAAATCACCTACAGGCATATATCTTCTCCTTTTCAAAATGTTTTTTCCTTATGAGAGATTAGTTACTGATGTCCCAAAACTCCAGGCATCAGAAGTAACAGTCTGCCTGAATTCTACATCTAGAGAATTACAAGAGATATGGTCCTTGTGGGAGCATTTCAGAATTGCAAGGATGGACTTGGCTGAGGAATGCTGGACATCTAAAAGCCACAGCTGCAATCTTTCTCTTACAGTACTAACAAAACATCTGCAAGTCTGTAAGAGTAATATTCCAAATCAAAATACCTTTGTTAACTACCAAAACAATCAGAAACCACAGTTCCTTTTCAGTAAAGCACTGAAATATAAATACAACAGTGCCATGTAAGCTCAGTTATCACATTGCAAATCAAAAATTTAAACTTGAAAATAACTTAAAATAAAAATAGGAAGATCCTTAGTTTGTTCTAAATAGCTGATTACAGATCAGTTTTTAGGTCCTTAAGACATCAGATCTGATGAACAAAGTCAGAAAAAAGGCAGGGAAATTAGGTTATCAGACTTTCCACAAGTAAAGCAATTGAGTAAAGCATCATTAGTTGAGAGCCTGAAGTCCAATCTGAATTCTGCAATAGTAGCTTATGCTAAATACAGATATACGTGTACATTTATACATACATTTGTATATACAGATAAAATTTGAATATGACATTAGCAAAAACTAATAGAAAAATAACATACAAACTTAACTCTAAGAAGCTCAGTAAAAATGCAGGGTCCTCATTCTGCCTAGTGAATATATTGAGCTCTCAGAGCCTGGGTTTCCATTAGCCCTGTTCAGGAGTAACGAAGATTTGAAATGGATGTCTCAGTCCTGTTCCTGCTTCCTGGTGCTGGTTTGGTTGCAGAGCAGTGCTGATGCACATGAACCAGGTTCCCTGCCACCAGCTCTACCAGCTCTTACCCATGTGCACACTTCCAAGCCCTAACAAACACAAACTGGAACTGCTAATTGAGCACAGACACAGAGAGGACGGTCAGTGGAGGACACAGGAGCCAGTTCAGGCTGAGGTAGGTCTCAGACATGCACACACTGAGGATGCAGAGCCTTTGCTGCAGACTGCTGAGCCCTGCGCTGAAGGGTGAGCCACAATCCCCAGGGAGCAGAGGGCAGTGCCGGGGGGCAGAGAGACAGCCCTGCCCACAGACTCCTCAGCCTTTGTGTCCCTCCTGCTGCATTGCTGGTCAGGCACCTGGATAATGCAGCCATTACATTACAAGCCTTTATAAATTCAGACAGCTCTGCCGACTAGCAAAGAATTTCTACAAAATTCTGAAAGAACTGTTTCTGATAACATATGTGCTCTGGGGCAGGCACACATCATAGCAAGGATGTGCCAGCTAGCACTTCCACTGCACTTTCACATTTCAAACAGTGAACACCACCACATTTCACCAGCCAGCTTCTTTTTACCCAAACCCCACCTTCCTGAAAGGAACAGGGAATGAGGTGACCAGCACTTCGACTTCAATTGCCAATTAACTGTTTAGAAAAGAAGACAATGGTAGCAGAATGTTAATCTGGCCTATTTATACTATAATAGTGCTAAATTATGCTGAAAATAACCAGGTTATATAAATAAAGACAAACATAATTTAATATCATACGTGTACATAATTTTACTATTTGGCAGAGATAAAATACCATCTCTTCTAGGAAGATGTTAACAATAACCCCAATATGAAGTTTTGTATAATACCTTTGGGGAAAAACTGTAATTAGAAAAATAATTAGGAAAATATTGTAATGGACTGCTCACAGTATCTACAGGAGACACTGGGGAGAACTGCAAAAGTATGTACAGCTGAGGACAGGAGGGTAACCAGTGAAGGGACAGCTATTAAACTGGTTTTATCTTCCCTGTCAAGTTCTCCTCTGTAAACTAGGAAGTTTTTAAACAAAACATCACCACCAACAAAAATAAACACAACCAAGAACATCTAAGTCAAAGAATGTAAGAAGGTGGTCTGAGAAAGGAATGTGTTTTCCTAACCTTTGTCCAGTCTCACCTTTCTCTAAAACAAATTGAGAGCTGCCAGATGTTTACATATTTTGATTTTATAAAACAGTAAGCAAATTGAGACTTTTCAAGTATATTGATTCATGTTAGAACTGGATAAAAAGTAGGAAGTGAATTCCAAAAGCAGAGCGTGCTTTGCCATATTCCTGTAACTGTGTGTGCTCACTGTACAAACTCCACTCCTCACTGTCAAGTGTGCTGCCTGTCGATAAAGACAGCAGCTCTTAAAATTGTTACACCTGCCTTTTGCCAGAGCTCTAAACTGACCCTTAGGAAAGCGAGCAAAAGTGTGCTAAGCTGAACCATCCCCACATGCAGTTTCTCAAATGAGTGTATAGAAATAAACAATTAGAACTGCTCCCAATATTCTGTGAGAAGTGGAATAATTAGGCCCATCATTGGTATTCTAATTTTCTACTGTGAGGTAGACTGAAGTCATCAAGTTTCCCTTCATTCAATTTCCCAGCAATATTCCCCCAATTTTTTACCTCAGAATTCTGGTCCTATTTTTCCATGCCCTCTCCTGATGGAGGTAGGCCCTTCTCACAGAACAAAATGAAAATTAAATTTGAAATAGTAAACAATTTTTTTAATATGTGAAACTACCAAAAACCCCGCAAAATAAGGAAAGTGTTAAGTTTCCTTGTAAGGAAAATACATCTCCTGGGGTGAAATAGCTGCACACTGACAATTTTACAGAAAACCAGACATTCCTATCCCAGCCGGAAAAGCAAAGCTGAGAATTCAGTTCAAAATTAAACTGCATTCCTCATTAGCAGCAATGGTATCAGCTATTTAAGTGTCTTGAGGAGTTTCAGAACTACTTTTGGAGGAAAAATCCCCACAAAATAAAAATGCACTACATTTTGAAAATCCCATTCTTTTGAAATTATTCAGGGTACCTATGTGGGCATGTGTTGTTATACCAAGGGTGCATTAAACGGGTGCACTGAGCCTCCATTAATACCAAAAGATAGAACTTGTAGTAAAAGTCAAACTTACACATAAGCATCATGTTCAGAATAGAAAGATATTCTATTGTTTGACTAATATTCCCCCCACCCAGAAAGGCTCTTCCTCTCTGAACACAAGCTGTTTTGCTTTGAAGGACATTCTGCTTTCACAGTGCTGGTCCTCAGAACACTAGAGTTAACTCACCAAATACAAAAGAAACAGCCTTAGATATTTTTTTCTTTTAAAGTCAGAACATTCCTGCCCTGACCTGAACATGCAACTCCCTATTCCCTGGCAATGTCCATCACTTAATGCCCCTAAAATTCACCTTGATTTGCAGCCACACAGAACAGGTACTTTCTGTTACTTCCAGCAGGACAACCAGACTCATCTGCTGCCAAAAGAGCCCCTTCCCTGTCCACGGGCACAGGGCTCTCCTGCAGCCAGCCAAGGCTCCCCAGGGCAGGGACAGCACCAGCCAGGCCACCAAAGGCTCTGCCTGCCGGGATGGGAACCAGAGTCCTGACACCACTCACACGTTGGATCAAACTAGAGAGGAGGGGAAAAACGGTTCCTATCTCTCACTTCTGATGGGGCATTCTGAAACACTACAAAAACTAGTTCTATGTATATTTTAATGCATCCTAGACTAAGACAATCCTAAAAGACTCAGTCAATTCTAAGAGACTTACTGATCTGAAAATGAATAGCTGAGATAAGGTTCTTAAAGTATTCTTTATTAATATCATTAGAAGTTGCAAAAACAACTTTCTTGTAATATGAAGGCACAGGGAGACAGTTTTGATAAAATATTCCAAACAAACAGTAACTTACAGTACAAAAGGACAATTTTAATGCACATACAAACCCCAAACATCTCATTCAAAAATATTTCACCATGTTCATCAATAATAATGGGCAATGACTAAAAATATAAATTGCTATTGTACATAAATATCTGACAGGTGCAAATGGAACAAGATTTATTGCTCTCCACAATGTTATCCCTGTAGTGTTTTTGTTGTAGTGGGGGGGTTTGGGGTTTCCTTTAACTTCCAAGTTCCCTTCACAAGCAGCTTTAGTAACTTGCTTTTGGAAGGACTAAGCCCCAAACAAAATCTAAGAGAACATTCTGACAGTTACAGAACTGTCTCAAGTAGTAACCAAAACTGGCAGTGTTTATTTCTTTCACAACTTTAACAATCATAGTCCACTCTTTCTTTGGGAAATGTGGTAGATGTTTAAAAATCAACTGTAGTGGTAAGTCAAGGCTTTTATGGTAGGGTGGTAGTGATGCCTGGAGAGGCTATCTAGAGCAGAGGCTAGACAGAGTTAAAGGAATAAAGTAAGTATTTATTAAAAAGGCCTTCAAAGGATACACCTTGAGCAGTACAAAAACCTGGCTGTGGCTCCCCCCAAGATGGACAGCGTGTCACCAGTTTTCACACTTTTATAAGTTTTGGCCCATTTACAAATTGGGGTTAATTGCCCAATTACAGCTTCAGGTTATGAAGTCCCATCCTCCCAGATCACTCTCCTCAATTCACTGTTGTTTACACTTCTTGGGCCTGAAGCTGCAAGGGTGTCCTTGGTTCTCAGGCTGGAAAAGGATTGTTTTGTCTAAGTAAACTGTGAAGAGAACTTGCTAAGACTTCATATGAAGTTCAGAGTTACATACTAATGCAGTACAGAACCTGGAAAATATGAAAGCTAAAACTTAAGGCATCAGTAGTACCTAGTCTGAGGGTTAGTCTATTTTCTTCAAATAAGTGGATTTTATGAAGTGACATGAACCTTCTCCAACAGCTTGTGCTGGAATAAGCACATAAAACTGTTCAGATGAGGAGAGAAAATTAAAAGCTGCACTGGCCATTCTAACTTCAGAAAACAAGACGAGGGACTGGGAACAAATTAAGACTACAGAGGCAATGATGACATAAGAGTGAGAATTTCCAATTCTAAAATATCCTTAATCATGGAATCTTTGAAGTTGGAAAAGACCTTAAAGATCATGAAGTCCAACCAGCAACCCAGCAGCACCACCATGTTCACCATTAAACTGTGTCCTCAAAATACAGTGACCTAAGAAATCAAAGAGCACTCTGCATCTCTGTGTGAGCTTTGAGTAAGGAGGGCAAGTCAGTGAGTTTGCCCTTTTCCTCACTTGCAGAACAATTTCCATTAGGCTTCGATGCAGTAAAGGAGGCAGAGCAGCTCTGCTCTTGGAAGTAGCACCCATTACCTTGCTCAGATTTAAGTTTAGCTTGTACAAAATAGTATTTTACACACGCATTTAAGAAATATTAGTCTCCTTCATTACTGTTACTAGAAGCAATAAGCACACATTTCCTAAGAGCATCTTTTTATGAACAAGATTTCAGGAAAATGAAGCGCAATAATTGTAAAAAAAAAAAAAAAAAAAAGAAAAAAAAAAAAAAAACAAACCCACACCAAGAACTAAGGAGCAAGCTTTCAAGTGAGTTCTCGTAGCAGTAACTGAGGCTTCTATAAAAAAACTGATTTATGAGAACAACTCCATATTTACACAAACCTCAACAAGTCAATTTCAACTGTACTGGGAATAGTCAAATTTAGTTCAAGAAAAGGTACCTAGAGTGAGTACAGCTTACTGGTAAACCAAAAGATGAATATTCAGAAAATTCCATTCAACACTTGGGAAGGATATAAAACAAACTACTAACTTGCTTGACATTATTATCCAAATTAGGGTTGTTTCTAGCATAAGTACACAGTTTTAGAAGTTCTTCAGAAAGTAACCAAGGACCATCAAAATCTGAATTCTGAAAGTTATTAGCTTCACTACAGTATAGCATTCTTTGTTTACTATATGTTCAAAAACTAATAAACAAAACCATTTTCTTTGGCTTAAACTACACCAGACTAGTGATTCTTTATTTTTAGTCTATCTTCTATCCCAAATTTAAATTAACACAGATCTCTTTATTGTAGTGTCTTTCCAATTTTCAAATTATTTCTGTTAAAAGTAAGAGTCTGCTCATACCATGATTTACTGTTAAACAGCCATGTGTATATACTGGCATGAAGGGTAAGTTCTGTACAATAGTTACATTAAGTGATATTTCCAGTGGCAGAACCACAGAAGACATTAAATGAATGTTAGTTCAAGTGAGATTTGAGCTTATGATGATCTTAAAAAAACAAACCACAATGTCTAAGCATAGTAAAATACAGTGTAAAACCCTCTAAATTCAGGCAGTAAATTCAGGAATCCTGCACTCACAGTAGGAATGTTCTGCACAGCATTAACATGAAAGCCTTTGTTTGAAACAATGCAGACAGCTAGATACCCGGATGTAAATGCCACTTCAAGGTGTTTAAACAAACACAAAAATGAGACAACGATGTCAGAAAAAGGCCTTTAAAACAGGCCACCAGTCTAACTTGACTTTCCAAGTAAGAACATCAGTTTCACAAAACTGCGACACTAATGCAGTTTTATGTAAAGTACCCTTTGACACACAAGCTGTCAATTAAGCTATCACAGTCTTTTGTGACCTACTCCCTTCTAAACAGTTAGGGAGGACAGTCAGTAGCTCAAGTTTTAATTCAGTAAGTACCTTGTTTGTTTGCAAAGGAACGTTGTAACACCATAAAATTCTATTTTTACAGTATTTAGAAAACTGATAAACTAGGGGTTTTCATTCTCTCTTTTTCACACAGGAGTCCAAAACTTCTGTTTTCTATGTGTCTTTGCAATAGTGTTTTAGCCAGTGTTGCAAAAGAATTTCACTGTGGACTACCTCACGTTGTTACTGAGTTGTGCAAGGTATTCCCGGAGTTCCTTGGCGGCTTGGAATCGACCGTATCTCTTCTTTGGGTTGGCACACTCATCCAGCAGGGCCTCCAGGCGCCCCTCTTTGGCAATCTCAGCTGGGGGGTCGTGCAGCAGCCCCCCCGAGGTGCCCCGCCACGTGGCGTGTCTGGACAAAAGGTTCTGACAGATGGCATAATAGTTGTGGTCCACAGTGACACGAGCACAGAGAATCTCCTTGGAGAAGGACAGACAAGCTTCTTTATCACAGTCATCAAACTTGCTCTCGTACCACACATCCCAGTTCTCAGG
Organism: Cinclus cinclus; assembly: GCF_963662255.1. Taxonomy (NCBI): domain Eukaryota; kingdom Metazoa; phylum Chordata; class Aves; order Passeriformes; family Cinclidae; genus Cinclus; species Cinclus cinclus. Next base: position 14,569,398 of record NC_085055.1, read on the forward strand.
TTTATCTGTGAATACAAGGAGACAGTAAAACAAGTGAGAGGGGAGGAAAAAGCCTAAGTGTGTCTGAACACAATCAGAAGCTCACTACACAGCAAACTGGTAACATTCAAACTACAAAGCACTTTTGTTTATATAAACTCAGAAATGCTCGAGCCTAAAACTGCATCTGACAGTCTGACATGTCCCTCTGCTGAAATGGTCCTGGTAAAACAAAAAATAAGGGAAAGAAAGAAAAAGGGTGAAACAGATAGCAAGGAGAGGGCAAGAAAAAAAGTAGCACAGTAAACACATGAAATCTACATTTACACATACCCAGAGGAAAATATGCAGCATAAGCAAGTACAAGAGAACAATCCAATGCCAAAGCTGAGAGAAAAACAAACAAGCAACATGATTTATTCTAGCAACATAGATTTGGGTTCTCCAGTTGCCCTGGCAACTACCGCTGGCAAGTGGTCTACCAAGGACTAAAACAACATTGCAAAGTAATTGCTATAAACTTCTGAAATTTTATCTTCTTACTTTTGACACAGCAGTAACCAGAAAGAACATAAAAAAAGCAGAGACATTACTTAGAATCATTGAAAAAAGTAAAATTCAACAAGGGAAATGGCATTTATGCACATGTAGAAACTTCTCATCACAGCCTTCTTTAACTTAAAACCTGATTTACATAAAATACCTCATGCAGTAATAAAACTTAAAAGGCTACTAAGTGTGAGCACTCCCGAGTTCTTACTACTTTTTGTTAGAAAACTTTCAGCTTAAGATTCCAAACTGCTGCCAGCTTTGAGAAGAGGTCCTTATCATGCAGTCCCATAGTTCTGCAGATCTCTCTTAGCAGCATGAGGTAAAAAGAAAAATTAATCTGTGCTTGGCTAGTCTCTGAGCTGACTATTGGTCTTCTCATACACAGCATACTGAGAGTCAGTTTAGGGGAAAAAAAATAAAGAGTACTGAAGGATGACAGCTAAAACTATAAAAACATGATGTAAGATCTGTAGAATTAACAGCAAATTCAATGGGGGAAAAAATCTAGCAAAGGAGAATGGGAAAAAAGGGCTTCAGCAAACTCAAATGTGACATCCCACACAGAGTACAATTTGGTGTTAGTGTACAGTGCAACTGGACAGAAGGTACATCCTGAAATACCTGTCAGGCATACTGATCACCCTGGACAGATACTGTCTAACAGAACTTCCCAAAAGACCCATGGAATCAGTATTACATGTCAACCATGGCACAAGTTTATACAAAGACTAAGAATTTTCTCAGGTCCTCTTCTGTTTTCTGTGTTCTTGATTGTTAGTTCATTAATCACACCAAAACCTGTTTTGTTTTTTGTCCTGTTGAGACAACTGCAGCATTCATGTTCTGCAAGAATCTACTTGTTCTTATTCCACATACAGATCAATATTTTCAGAGCTCATCTGGACATCTTTCTGCCTGAGCAATTCAGACATGCTCCAAAAATGAAAGCCTTCAGTAATATTATTTTTAAAGGGAGGGGAAGGAACAGAAGAGAAAGGAATGGAGCAGAGAGGAAAGGGTTCTACAGTAAATGTACTGAATATTCAATATATTAAAAGGTTTCCTTGGTGGGCTCATGTAAGTTTTAATCTAAGCTGCTTGAGAACATAATAAATCTAATAAAAAAACCCAACCAAACAACCCTAAAACACACATGCTTGTAGAAAAGTTGTGGAAAAACACAGTCTAAAAGTTAATTCTGCAGCACAACACATGAAGCCTATTTGCAAAGCTTAAAAAAATCCCTTCACCCAAAGCAAACTAGAATCACTTGACTTGTTGCCATGAACTTCTGCAGAATCTAGAGTTTCATGTTTAGTGTCTCCAGCCCTTAGGTCTGTAAGTCCTCTTTATAAGCTCAAAAAGAATACAAACCTGTGCGATGCCACTTTGTCAAACACCTCTCCTGCTGCCACTGCTTTGAGTTTTTACAGCTGACAGAAAGAAAATGAATTTTCAAACAGCACTAGAATTACCCATTCCTTGGGTTCCATTATTACAGAGAACCAACAGGAAGCAAAGTCAGGCTATGGGAGCACTAAGGCAAAGCGGGCACTAACACTGTTTGCAATTCACAGAAACTAGAATTCCAAGACTTCCATTGTTACATAGGTGCCTGGAAGAGACAACAAACCCTCTCTCTCTCTTAGCTAAGGTGGTCAAGACACCTTAGGACTGCTTATCTGTCTATCTGTCCATCCACCTGTCCAAACACACCCTGTGCCAACACCCTCCCTTCCAACCCCCAGCTCTTCCTGTACGCAGTTTTACAGTATTTAAAAGTATGCTCAACAGTTCATGAAACTGACAAATTTGTCAAGCTAATTAGTAGTCTAATTGCAGAAGAAACTAATTTGTTTGTTAATTAGTAGTCTAGTCATAAAGCAAAAAAAAAAAATGTATTCACCAATCACACATACTTTAGATACTGCAGAGAAAGAAGTGAGACACGTGGGGTGAGGGGAGTGAAAGAAGACACTTACTCTGTCTGATCAGCCTTTTGTCTGCTACCAGAACGTTTTCTGCATCGACAATGATAACCTTCCCATCTCTTGGTCCCACTGCAAAGTTGTCAAAGCTGACATCAAGGAGGTAGAGTGCAAATTCAAAGTCGTTATTTGTCAGCTGCTCAGCTATTTCCATTAATTGCCAGGCCAGATCCACTCGTTTCTCCCATGGTGCATTGAAATAACTCCACAGCTCTTCTCCCACGTAGTTGACAGCCACCATTCTTCCACATGCTCCCAAATACTTTGCGAATGGCCAACCCTCGTCAGAGGGAAAACTCTACATATAAAAAAAATAGAATTTTTATTTAATACAAAACAGCTTAGATTTTAAAAGGCTTTTCAATATAACTAAGAAGGCTGCAAATACCCATATAACACAATAATCTATGTATTTCAAAGCTTTCAAGGGAAACGAAAAATGATACAAAGTGTATTTATTTGTGACCAAGAGGCCTTACTGGACTAATGCAGGGAAAAACCTGGATGACCTGAAACAATACATAGCCCATATCTAGCTTTCCATCCATACACACACACTCACATATATTTACACACAATTTCACCAACCATCTTTTTATCTTTGTGTTTTACTACACATCTGTTGTAGTAACGCAAGTATATTTCCCATCAAAATATTTTTGCACTTGATCTTTTAATTAAAACCAGTTCTTCCAATAACCTAAAGAAAAAAAAAAACTCTACAAAGTGCTACCTCCTCATCTCCACCACCACCCTTTCCCTTTTCCCAGCTGACAGTATTCCTTTGAGGTTTCTTAATTTTCTAGTATACCTTAACAGTCTGTGTCTTGATTAATTGCTACATGTATACAGTGTGTTTATTGCAGCCACATAACAATTTTATCAACAGTAAAATCTGTCTCCAACAGCACCTTTCTTGCAAGTCAACGTAACAGACGGAATAGAAATTACATACTACAAGCAATTACAAAACAAGCCACAACACACCAGCATGGTTTTCCCAGTTCAGTTCTGCTGGATGTGCCCTAGGACTTCAATATGAACAGGCAAGCACTTAAAAGCTACCCTCCAAAGTACAGAGGAATGCTGAGTAAGAATGCAACAGGAAAAAACTACAAAAGCACTCATTTAAGCAACCCCAAATTTATAGAATATGATGTACACCAATTTTAACTATTAGGAGATACCACCATGTGCTCATGCTCCTTCCTGGTGTTCTGCCTTGCTATGTTGTCACCAGACACCACTCATTATCAATTCTGCAGTAATGATGTAGCAAAGGTTTTACCACAGCTGGGGTGAACAGCAGGGTGGGTCTCAGGATCAATAGAAGTGCCTTGGTTTTGTGTGCTAGGGAAGACCAGGGCCTTCCCTCTGAATTAGTACAGTTTTGGAATTAAGGGGGCTTTCAGGCAAAGATATGGGGATAGGAATAACAGTCCTTTACTAATACATATGCATGTATGTATCTGTAACAAGGCAAACGACACAACAGCTATGGAATTAGCAACAAACAGAACAGGAGCCCAGTAGCAGCTCTTGGGCTGTGGACACTTTCCCCCGCGGTGCAGTTCCCGTCCCAGCTGGCAGGCAGTGCCAGCAGCTCCCGGTGGGCAGGGGGAATTGCGGTGATCCCGCGGGGCTGGAGGGGCCCGGGGGTGCTGGAGGCTGTGTCCGGATGGCAAGGGTGGAGGAGAGGCTCTGCTCACGGATCCTCGGGGCACTGGCTGCCCCGCTGGTCCAACAGGATGCTCGGAGGTGGCAGGCTGAGGCAGGAGAGTGTCCGAGCAGGGGTGCGGGGTCCCGCAGCCGAGCAAAGGCAGCTCCCGGTGCTGGGATGGCAGGGAGAGGTTTTCCAGCGGCCGTCCTCCCCCGAGAGCCAAAACGAGCTAGAGCGAGCAACTGCCCCGAAGCTCTCCTCTACCTGCCCCTGATCTCCAGGTGCTCCCCCTCTTCCCCCCCCCCCCCGCCCTGCGAAACTCCAAAAGGGGACCAGCAGCCTCCCTCTATCACTAGCCATCTTAGCATGTCAATGGGAAAAAATTCCAGACAGAGAGAAGAGGGGAAAAAAAAGAAAAAAAATAACCTCCAATAGAAAGCTTTATACCTTCTGGAATCCACAATGGCAGAAAATATTCGCTGCCAATTGAGGAAAGGACTGGAAAAAAAAAAAGACTGGAAGGAAACACGCCATCCAGAACAGGTCTGAACTACACCACCTGTTCCCTATGCAGGGAAGACGACGTGCCTAATATAATCAACCTGGTCTACATAGTACACCTGAAGAAACTGAAATCACAATTAATATACATAATTGACAACGTTTGCCATTTTTATGGCAAAAGCCATGAAGCTGCTCTCTAAGGTGGCAAACCTTAGAAGACAGTTTCTGGGTGAGTAACCATGCTTACCATTACAAAGAACCACCTTTCTTAGTGAGCAAAAGGACATCAGAGCCATAGGAATAACAGAAGAGGTTCAAAGTTTTTGACGTGTCTGCATGTCTGAGCTTCCAACTTTCTTTTCATCGCATGATCCACTCACATAAGCAAAACAGGCTGTGATAAATCCTGAGGATAATACGAACTCATTTGACAGGTTTGAGAGCAGTATGGTATTTTCAAGCTGTGACATCACATAACTCAGCAAAACTAAATCCCTCTCAGTAACTAAATCTACCATGCAAGAGGGAAGACATTATCCACCCTCCAGGCTTATTTACCTGCAGAACTCAGGGCAATTAATGAAGGTAGAAGTACAGCCAAATAGCCACCAGTTCAGGTCAAGTCAAATGTCACATTCCACAGTTAAGAGGGCAGGAGGGGTTCACTTGTTTTGTGGTTAGCAGAATAACCTTCCAACAACTAAAGTGTGTGCTAAATCAGTGTTCCCTACTTATTCTGAACAGACTATATAATAAAAACATGGCTGCAGCATCAATAAGCATCACCAAAGAGGTATTTCATATGCATTTATAGTGACTCTATTCAGTCCTGGACCAAAACAAAACAAGAAGCCAATAGCTGTTGTGCATCAAATGAAATTATTTGTTTTACCTACGTCATACAAACTTCTTTCAATTGGAGAAAAGTTACTTGATTGCATTTCCTGATGAACACATGCTTAACTAATTTCACCAACTGTGCATGACATTTTCACATTGCTAGGTTTTATGAACGCTCAATTCAATAATGCTTAAATATTTTTATTTTAATATTACTTTGGACCACCCAACTTCTTTTCCACAGTTCTCATTTTCTGTGTTCAAATCCTGCCCTGCTTATGACTTTGCCTCCCTTTTCAAATGCTAATTCAACCACAGACCTGGCAAGGGATGTGCTGCTACCATTGGAAGAAAAGGTGTCCCTCCCTCCCAACCCACCAGCACACTCATGTCAACCCCCTGTACATCATTAGGAAAGCAGGGCTGGTACTTGCTGGGCTGGTGCTCCCTTGGATCAGAGCCTGATCCATACCACATCACCATCTCATGCTAGGATGTAGTGCTGAGAGGACAAGAGAAGGCCTCAGCAGCTGGGTGCAGAAGAGGGGAAGAGCTAAGAGGACTTCTCCTTTCCATCAGCAGCAGGGATTTATGTAATGTATTAAACTGATTTTCAAAGTACAGCGTTAGTCACTGATCTTCCAAACATCTATTACACTTCCTGCACTGTGTACACTGAATTTCATTCCAGAAAAGAAATTCTAGGAGCAGTTTGGTTTATTCAGAAGTGCACACCTTCCTGTTACCAGTGGAATAGCTGCATGCCATGCTGTAACAGATATATTTATAACACCGTGGCAATAAAATCAGCTTTTGACAACAGGAGAGCAGGGAATCCTGCCAACATCTGCACATGTACAAACAACATTTCTGCTTTGGCTCCCTTCCAACTGGCACGTAACAGCCACATCTACACTTCGTTACCAAAGTCCATAGCAGAAGGAGGGGATAAAAATATGTACAAGTGCCTCATTCAGTAGTTTTTATATTCACTTGGTGAATTTGACAGGAATATTAAAAGTGCAGATCTCTTGTCTTCACAAGCAGCAGTTTGTAAATTTTTGTACTGTTCTATTTTGAAAGCTGTTTTCTAAGAGGAAACTGCAGCTAACTTGACCAGGATTTTCTGGTTCATGTATTAAAATTTTGAAAGGCAGTAAGAAATTAAAATTTTTATGATTAATAAATATGTTTTCCATTACCAAATTGCGTACTGAAACAGAAAGCTTCTTAGATCACCATCAAAAATCTGATTTCTGGGGAATAATACATAACTTTATTTTAGGTTTAGTAGACCACATATTTAATTAGATAATCTTGTACTTAAATATGCTATCTGCAGGCTTAAAAACATAGATTTGACAATCAAGGCAAGAAACCAAGCTCTTGTTCAAAACCAGAAACAGCTGTTTGACACAAGAATCTGATTCTGATGCACCCACTCACATTTTATCTGTGAACATACACACAAATGCCATGGAAACCATAGACAATTAAAGTTTTTAAAGTGTTTTAAAATAAAGTAGTGCATATGAAAATCTAAAACCAGGTACCTTAGGAAGATTCCCCTCATTAATGTTGTTGTCTTTCTGTAGTCATATTAATACATATAATCTTCTAACAGAAAGATGGAAAACAGTAAAGAAGCCAAAAACTTCTGCTACCTTCATTCCCAGTGACACACCCCAAAACATTCTGCTTGCTCTAATTACTTAATTAACTGTATCTCCAAGATATCTCTCTAAGCAAGGCTTAAAAACCTACACAAACCCAGTCAAAGGGACAATAGACATGCTGTTCCTGAAAGAATAGTACTGCATTTATGTCTTTTAAAAATACACTGTAGTCTCAGAATAAATATTAAGAATTAACAGAGTGAATTTATCACTTCACTGAAGCACCGAACACACTACCAGTGCGTTTGTCTTCCTCACTTCCATCTGTCTAAACCTGAGAAGATACACAAATGTGCCAGTGCTTTTTGTTCAGAGCTGTGAATTAGATCAGACAGTGAAGATTCACCAACTTGAAGCTGATGAGGCCTATTGTATTCTGCATTGACACAAATCCCCTTTGAATTAAACACTTAAAAGAATATTAGTTGATCATAATGAAGCATATAATTCATTCTCTCATTCAAGACCAAAAAGCCAAATCGATTTAAGCAACAACTGCCATTTTTGCTCTACTGTACCACTAAAAACCATGCTTTTCATTGTCAAAACTATTCCAGAAGATGCTGTTTGTCACCTCCAATGTTTGCATAAAGTGAGTTCCAGCTCAGAAAAAACACCCCAGACAAAGCCTGCCTAAACAAAGAGCTACATCTTGTATGCACTGAAATTTTAAAAAACACACACAAACAGAGGGGGGGGACTTGTCTCCATAGGACTCTGAGTAACTGCATGGTAAGAAGATCCTCTCCCTGTCACCTTCACTAAATCATCCTGCTGAAGTGCATCTGCCCAGGCACAAACAGACAGGGCAAGGAGAACTCAAATAACACGCTCTTCCTCAGAAGGAAAATTAGTTCTCTCTCAGAGTACTGCTGATTCTGTAGTGTAAACAAAAGTAGCACTTATATTAGTCACCAAGGCAAATCAGCAAAGTTTTGGAAGCAGGAAGAGCTGGAGAGCAGATTTTACAATGATGTTTTTTGGATCAAAGGACTTACAAAGCACAGTCTAAACACAGATGCCTCCTTTTGTCAGGAATTGATCTGCATTCTGGAAGGTACATATTCAAATATTTTTTGGATGCTAGTGAGTACAATGAAAACCAGGTAATTCTCAACTATATGCCACACCATCTGACATAGATCTGACATCTTTACCTGGAACTCCCACAAAAGTTACACATATATAGCCTACATACAGAGCATGAACAGTGGATTTCATTGAGTACTCCACATATTGGTGTTCCCACTGAAACCATGTTTTTGATTTAATTGACTTTTGTTCAAGTTTGACTACATTTCAACCAGTTACTACATACAATTCATGCCAATAAGAGGTTCACACCAGGCTTAACTAACACACTGTAGAACAAAACTACACAAAACTCTAAATACTCAGTTGAAGACAAACGCTTCAGCTGTAAAAGTTGTATTTCACAATGTCAGCAGAGATACACCTCTTTTCCAAATAAATTAATGAACAATGATTAAACTCGAGAGCCATAGTACCGCAAATTTAATGTCATTATTGGTTGTCACTTGTTCAAATTGGTTTGTAGTTCATAAAAGTTTTTTTCAGAATATATTTGCAACAGATGAAAATCATCACTGTGTATTTACTTCTCATCAGTAATGAGCCTAGAATATATCATTCTAAAGAAGTCCTAGCAAACATGGCCCTATTTTTAAAGTTAATTTTCAAAACTGAAGTCTAAAACAAAGCCTCCATTACTTAATTCAGGGAAGCAAAACACAACTCCCCCTATACATCCGACATACCAGAACAACATTGGTATTGCAAGGTTTCTAATGTGGGGTAACAAACCTTTTTCTGCTACTGAAAACTGCAACAGTGAGAATTTCTCAAGAGAATTTCTATTTAAGCCTGTACAGTGACTTCCCAGCAGCCTTTAAATCCAAACAGCCATTCATCATAACATACACTCCACAACAGCCTCAAGAATTTCTAGACTATTTTAAAATATCAGTTGTAATTCACCCTATATGTTTTCACTCTAGGGAACTTTCACTAAGAAAGAAGTTTTGATAACTTAAGGAACATAATTAAATATGACAGTTAACATGACAAGTACAAGCCAGTTCTGGTCTAATATGTGCAGTCATGTGTCACTGCAAAAACTAATTCTTCAGTTTTAAATACAACCACATCAGTGGAACATTCTTGTAACATGAGGCCACTCAATTTGAATTCAACAAAGAACAATTTTTCGTTCCTTTTGAAAGGTTCACAATGGAAACTCAGTCTATTAAAATCCTAGTATCTGTATGAGCCAGGACTTAAATAACACAAGTCTACCCAAGGACACATCAGGTAGTGCAGATAACTTTAAATCTGCTACCTGGATTATGGCATCAGAATTACGGAACAGAAACACCAAATTCAGCAATGAAGAAAGTTGAAAGGGTGCCAAGAATTAAAACTGACTTGCCATTCTACATTCTATCAATGTATTTAGAATAGAACTACCAAAAATAACTTGTGATTAGAAGAGTATGTATGAAAAAACAGAAAAGAGGAATTTTCCCATTTCCTTCTTACGTATGAATCAGCAAAAAGATTTTGAGGAGCATTTGGTTAAATTGCTACTTTGAGTGAATTCTGTGCAAGAAATTGTTTCAAATTGATCAATTAAAGTTTGAATACAGGTTTACCAGATGTTAACTATTGCTCTTCCCGTAACAAAATGAAACAGAAAGCCCAAGGATGACATGTAGAGAAACCAGAAGAATTTTAGGTTATGCGGCAACAGACTGTTCCTGCAGAGTAATTATACCACGAATAGAGATACAGCTGTTGGTTTGTTTTGTTTTGCTTTTTCCCTACAAGGAATGAGAATGATCAGAAGTTGTGAGAAAAATAAAGCCATTAAACTTAAGCATTTAGAAAACTAAAACCATATCTGAGGGAGGGGCAATGATTTACACAGTCTATTAAAAATGCAGAAATACTGCTATTTGGCACACAGAAATTGGCATTTCTCTTAGAGTCAGAGAAATTACAGTCCTTGAGACTTGCAATTTACATACGTGACACAAATGTTCACCATCATTCTTTGAAGATTGTCCATTTAAACAGGTTGTTAAAAGCTGCAGCTCAAGACAAAGTTGCATTAATGCATTCTGGATTTAACTGACTAATACCTTCTATAGTTTGAAAAAAATCTTCATTACATGCAAACATCTTATTTTAATTGCAAAAGTATGTGTGTAAATTTCAAGTTTCTTTTGTATGCTGGTCTACTTTTTTCCACACTAGCTGGTATGGGTCTGTGTTTTGGATTTGTGCTGGTAATGGCATTGATAAGTCAGGGATGTTTCAGCTATTGCTGAGCAGTGATTACACTGAGCCAAGGCCTTTTCTGCTCCACACCCAGCAGCCGGGGGAATGGGGGTGCACAAGAAGCTGGGAGGGGACACAGCCAGGACAGCTGACCCCAGCTGATCCAAGGGATATTCCATTCCATATGGCATCCTGATCAGCACGTGCAGCTGGGGAAAGGAGAAGAAAGGAGGCGGGGACACACATCCACAGTGACAGCATTTGTCTTCCCAAGTCATTCCATGTGATGGAGCCATGCTGCCCTGGCAATGGCTGAGCACCTGCCTGCCCAGGGAACTGCTGAATGAATCCCTTGTTTGGCTTTGCTTTCCTTCCTAAACTGTCTTAGTCTCAAAAGCCACAAGTTTTCTCACTCCTACTCTCCCAGTTCTCTCTCCTACCCCAGTGTGAGGGGAAGGAGCTGCCTGGGGCTGAGTTCCCAGCTGGGGTTAAACCACAACACTCTGAAAGCAAAGCAAAGCAAACGCAACTGACATTTTCACATGGCACCCTGCAATCCTGCAAACCAACACAAAGGCAAGCTTCAGGGTTGCAAGACCAGCTCTAGATGCACTTTTGCCAAAATGATTTTTAAATCCTGTATTTCAGTTTTGCCAGTACAGATGTAAACTGTTTTTTCAGGTAAGCGTAAGATCACAGGAGAAATACAACCACCTTACTGAAAAACAGCTTTCTTATCTAGAAACAATTTCTTATTTCAGCAGTCTTGAGTCCCGCTGCACTTTTCCTACCTCTGAGAATGAGGATTTGGGGCACTGTTGTTTTTTCATGTTTAAGTACAAAACTTAAAACTTGGCCACTGGCAAAACGTGTCAGACTCTGCGTGGATGCACACCATGGCTCACAGCACAGCAGCTACAGTGGCACAACAGCAGCAGCTCAGGAGCTGTTATCCAAAACTGCCAGGAGGCTGCCACAGCGCCTCCAAAGAAGAAATCTGGAGGCTAACAGGTATCAGTGCAAGAGCACTCTAAAAAGTGAGCTATCACACCCTTCAGTTCTATTAACAATAAGTTTATGCTCCAGCTTGCAAGCGAAGATAAAAATGAACCAAGTTACTTGATCAAGCTGAATAACATCCACTATTTAAGCAGATATCACTGCTGAAAATATTTCAAAAACTTTCTCCACAACATCTATTTTACAAGACAAACTGGAAGCTGGGTAGCTTATAGAAAGTCACAGGACAAGGATAAATCTACAATGGTTCTATAAATTCTGCGAAGAGTGAACAGTCGCACTGCACTCCATCTCTAATCCAAGTTATTTTTACAATTTTTCTATTTCTTCCAAACTTCAGCCAACCTGTCTTTGCAAGTGTTTGATGCACACCATTATCATATTCAGTAAGAAATAGGATGCCATGCATAGATCCTACCCTCCAAGTGACTCCCATTTAAAACACATTGCTTATCATTGAATTTGTTGAAACAGCAGCAAGTTTTGTTGTTGCTTTTGTCCAAATAAGCTGTTCATGCTACATGAAATACTGGTTTAGATGTAGCATTTTGATTACAAATCTCACCTTATTTTACTAAAAACTAATCATAATCATCTTTATTGCAGAAAACAACTATTAGGAGGGGAGATGAAAAAACCCCAAATCTATCAGAAGTTAAATCTTTAGCATGTAAGTTCTTTGGTTCAAATGGGAATTCAGATGAAAATTGTGAGAGGATTTAATTAGTGAGCAGTCTTGAAAGATTCTACAGATGAAAAAATAGTATTTTAATACCAAAAAAAAATAGGGAAACTGTACTTGAAGATACTGCAGCTGTCATTCCATTTGCTTAACGAAGTAAAATGGCAAAAGGGGCTGAGTTCTTCCTGAGTACACCTCCACAATAAATAAGTGTGAACAAAGAAGGTTAACAAGAAAGTTATAAAAAATACAACTAGCGAGTTAGGATTACAATATGTACTCTACACTAAACTGTGCAGTGTTACACTTTTGATACAAATCCCTGAACAGTAATACCATGCTATGGGTTCAAGCCCCGCCTGAAAAATTCCCACAGCAGAAGCTGTAAATCACTTGTGACAATGCAGTTCACAAGCAATACCACTTCAGGAATAATCCATACTCTGCACACGCTTCGAGCTAAAATCCCAATTTCTGATAAGAAGCCTCATAATACACAAATTGCTGGCTCTTGTAGACAACTACAGGGAATTTTCTATTATAAGTGAAAGACCAAGCTTTGAATTCCTACTAAATTGCCTATTTACATTTGTCTATAGCACAATTAAGCAACACAGAACTTGCATACCCTGTACACCAAGAGTTAGACGTTATCCCCATTTCCAAACCAAAACTGTTAATAATAACATTGCTCAGTCACTGTAGTGTTCCATGAAAGGCTTGAGGCAAAAAACAAGCAGTTATTTTTCCTTGTGTCCTCTGGTGACAGACAGCATGAGTTAAATGCATCAATTTATTGACTGCTTTATTTTAAATTAAAATCTGATTTTTCGTACATCATGCAGGTTTCTTTTCTTAGAAGCAGCTTCTTTTTAAAACAACACTGCAAGTTTCATTCCTACAGCACTACCTGCCTTCATCAATACTGCAGAAACTACACCATAAAATGCTTTATAAATGTTACCTACAAACACAACCAACCTTCTCAGTAGTCAGTTATCAATTCTAGAAAGTAATCACCTCTCAGAGTATCTGGCATGTTGCTGTTGCAAGAGCTGCAGAACACAGAATTATCCATTCCTTACGTGTTTCTCAGATGGAAACTAAACCTGGAGTACCGTGGAATGGGAAGAGTTCATACAGATTCATGTATTTTATATATTTAATTCCTAATTGAGGGAATATCTTCAAACATCAAGTACCCAATGCTAAAGTTAATTAACACTCCTCTGGGGAAGCCAAACCACTAGGAATGTTCAAGCACCCAAAGCTGGCCTGAACCTCCCCATAAATATTGTCCAAGATATGCCTAAACATCAAAATTTTCAAGCTCTATAAAACACTTTTGATCTGTTAAAAGGTGACAGACTTGCTTTACCTTGCTCTGAGCTGCTAAGAGCTGCCTCACTTCCCTTGAACGCGACCTGCTCTGCTCTCAGCTGCACCCTTATTAAGATACATGTCAAGCAGAGCACTCAAGTCCACCCAAGAGTTTCTTCTCAACGGAATTGCTTGACAATCTCAGGACTCATCTACAGTTCATCAAGAAGCTGAGAGGAATCAAGCCTCTTAATCAACCCACTGCCCACCATTTATGATCCAGCCCATTACAGTAAATGCCACAAGTGTGCCATATACCCTTTGTCTGTAAAGAATTATGATGAAACACAGCTGTTCCCTGGCCATCGAGGTCTACACTCAGTATGTCAGAGCCACTGCTCAAAACCAAAAAAGTAAGTTGTATGAAAGACAGCCCAAACAAATCACTTCTCAAAGAATTTCTGAATATACTCAGCAGAGCAAAGCAGCTTTGATTTTCTTACTTAAGTGGAGTTTCCTTTCTCGCTGTGCTCAGGATGAACTCCACAGCAAAACTGGAGACTTACCCTCAAATCTGCTGAGAAGCAAACTGGAAACACTTCAGAAACTAAACTAAAGAGCTGTACAGGGAAAGACTAAAGGGCAGAAGGCATACTACTGAAAAACATACTTGTAATTAAGTTCATAAATTGATTTTCTAGAAATTAGTCAGTAGGCAAACTTTCTGGAGGGTAAAGCCTGCAGCACTGCTTTTTAAACATTTCTTGGCCTCTCACTAGAGAAACAGCAGATGTTAATAATTATCATGAGGTAATGTTTTCAAAATATATTCGCAAAATATTGTTTTAATCATATGTTGGATAAAGGCAAGGACAGTTCAGTAGTTAGACAAAACAGTTCTGATTCCAAACCTACATGCTAAATGCACACTTGGGAGTTCCCTTGATAATGTTAAAAGCCAAAATGAAAAGCTCCGCATCTAAACAGACATGGAATAGAAACAACTGAGTGATGCCACAGAACAGAAGTTTCCTACGCATTTTTTACCTAAAAATTTACATAACATATAAAAGCACAAATTTCGCACGTAGCCGTGTCCCTAATTAAAGACTACAGAACATGTAATGCCGAAAAGAGAACACTGCTCATTAATTTTCAGGCTACAAATACCTATCTCTAATTTTTACCAGCACTAGCTACATTTAGCTCACATTAAGAACATGACATAGCACATGAGTCAGTTTCTGACAAGGAACGCACAACAGCATCGCAGCAGTCTCTATGCACTCCCTCTTAAACTAGACCCTAAGAAATGACTCACGGGCACCCAACAGCTGCCTGGGAATATGGGAATTGTGGAACACGCTGACACCGGACTGTACGAAAGGCACAAGTCAGCAAGGAGCGTCAGCCTCCAGCACTGCCTCGCACGCTCCTGGGGGACCGCGGCTGCCGCGCGGTACCCGACGGCACAGCGGGATGGGGATAAGAGTTAAAACCCTGAGGAGGACAGCAAATCGCGAAAACACACGCAGACTTTGAAGGAGGAAAGAAGGAGGAGAGCTGATCAAGGCTGAACAAACTAGAGCTAAAGAAACGCCTCCCGCCCAGAGGCAGGGACCGGGGACCCTGTGCTCAGCCCGCCCTGCCGGCACCTCTGCAGCAGTCAGCCAGGGCACAGAGCCAGCGGCGGCCTCCGCGATCCGGGGAGGTTTGGGGCCAGCTGCCCGAGAGCCCTCGGCCCCCGCCCGCAGACACGGCGAGGGGCAGGAAGGGCCGCTTCGGCGAGGGGCCCGCCGGGACGGGCGGCGCCGGCGGGCGCCCACCCGGGCGCTGCCGGCCGCGCTTACCTGCAGCACCAGCGGCTCGGGGTTGAAGGCGAGAGTGATGAGGAGCTGCATGCGCTCCGAGTCCTTCAGGTTGCGCAGCAGGAAGCTGCCCGAGTCCTTGGTCTCGGCGTAGCGGCGCACCAGGCGGTCGAGCAGGCGCTGCGAGGGGCAGTGCACCAGGTCGGACCAGCCCTCCACGGCGCCGGGGGTGAGCAGCCGCACGTCGCCGTTCAGGCTGGCGAACTCGGTGGCGGGCAGCGCCTGCAGCAGGTCGCAGCGGCCCCTGCCGGTGGCGCGGCGGCAGATCTTGGTGTCGATGTCGGCGAGCTCCTGCGCCGAGCCCAGGCGCTTCAGCACGACGCGGCGGGAGCCCTCGCGGGGCTCCCCGTACCGCGCGAAGTACACGTTCTTCACGTTGAAGAAGTCCAGCAGGCGCAGGCGGCCCCAGCTCTCCAGGCGCAGCTGCCCGTTGAGGAACTTGCGGCACCAGCTGGTGCCCCAGCAGGCCGGGCACTTATTGAGCTGCAGGAAGCGCCGCTCCGACAGCTCGTTGCGCTGCAGCGAGGCCAGCAGCGAGTGCGTGTTCAGCACCAGCGCCGCCGCCAGGCTGCCCAGCACCGCCAGCTTCACGTAGCGGTACAGCCGCCCCAACTTCAGCGACACCAGCCGCAGCATCGTCCCGGGCCGCGCCGGGCCCCCCCGCCCTCCGCCGAGCTCGCTGCCCGCCCCGGCCGCGCCGCGGCTCCGGCTCCAACAAACTCCCCGCCTCGCCGCCCGCCCGATAAAAGGCGGCCAAGTTACTGAGGGGCCGGCGGGGAGGGGGAGGGCAGGGGAGGGGGGGCGGCGCCTGCGGCGCGCGGGCCCGGGAGGCGCCGCCCCCGGGGAGGGGCTCGGGCTCCGCCGCCGCCGCTCCCGCTCCCGCCGCCGCCGCGCCCCGCCCGCCCCGGGGGCTCCTCCCCCGCCCCCCGCTGGACACGCCCCGGGGGCGGGGCCTAGCGCGAGCGCCGCCAGCGGTTGGCCGCGCGTGACGCGGCGCTGTCGCGTGCGGCCCCGCCTCCTCTCCGCCCCATCCCGGCCCCGCGGGCGGGGCCGCCACGCGCGGGGGGCGGGGCGCGGCGGCCTTCCCCTCAGCCTTCCCCTCCCGCCCCCTCAGCCCCCGGCCCGCCGGACTGCGGAGCCGCCGTGGGAGGGGGCTCGGGGCCGGCGCTGCTGCCGCCATGTTGCGTATGGCTCCGTCCGTGTCTGTCTGTCCGTCCGCCGTGTCCGCCCCCGCCCCGCCCCGCCCGGGGCAGCGGCGCTCACCCGCTGCCCGCGGACGCCGCCCTGCCCGAGGCCGGCCCGGGACAGCCGTGCTGCCCCAGCAGTATCCGCCGACCCCGGTGTCCCAGCCCGCCCTCACGGCTCCCGCCGCGCCCCAGCTCGGCTTGCTGGTGCCGCGGGACAGGGTCTGTCCTTCCCAGTGCTGGCAAGGGGCAGTTCGTGTGTCTCCTTTTATCCTTGGAACGCTTGACCCGATCCTCTGCAATGCATTCCCGCTATGCCCACTCCGGGAGAGGAACCGTCCGCACACCGTGCTGAGGAACGTACCGTGCTGAGGAACGTACCGTGCTGTGAGCGGTGTCACCGGCCCTGCCTCCGGCCAAGAACCATTCTGTAACACTCGACGGAGCGTTGAGTAACAAAGAGAAGAAAAAGGGTGGAAATCTTAATCTCGTCTGACACTGCTCTCACAAATTAAAGACAACCTTCCTGTTGTGAGAAGCAACTGAGTTTATTTCCTGTTCAATCCCAAAAGTGCAGTAGGGATATGGTCGTTGGGAAAGAGGTGTAGCAGACTGGATAATTTCCAGTTATTTTATGTGCACTATACAAAAATTAGCTACATAGCATCTAGAATATTGGACATACATTTTTTCTTTTTATACAGCATGTTCTGATATCCCGGTGTACTGTGTTGTGACATTCCTGTGTCTAGTATAAAGTATTCCTCATACTCAGATTTTGTCACTGACCAAATCTATTTCAATATGCCTTGTTAAATGCTGCTGGTAGGGTGAAAACATTCCATCAGCAAATTCTGGTCTACAAACCAGTGGCTTTATTACAAAGTAAGTATATACATAAATACATATCAACTTCCTTAATTCAAGTCATCATTAGGAAATGCACTGCTTGATGTCATCTTTCAAATAATCATAATTGAATCTGAAAGATGAACTGGGTTTTTTTTCTCCATGGAAACTCCAAACTCACTAGCTAAAGATGTTTGGTCTTTACATTTTGGTAGTGGGTTTTTTTTCATCTTACAGTATCTTATCTGTATGTTATTAAATCACTGACAAATCCAAATATAAACAAATATACTGAATTAATGTTTATTTGCTGCATTGCCTGTTTCTCAAGCTTTCTCATTTGCTCATTTATAGGGAAACAGCTTGATCCTTCTGAATGAAAACAGAATATTTGAATCTTTATTAGATGAAGACATTTTAAAGTACAAAGAATCATTTAAATAGTCTAATACACTCAACAACAATGTAATGTTCTTAAAGCATTTGACATTGCAAATTCATAAACAAATACATCTGCTGTTTCTAAACATATCAGAAAACTTGTTCTGTAGCTATTTCGGGTTTCACTGGCATTCACTGGAGACCGTGGGGGTTGTTTGTGAGGGATAAGGGAAGGTGGAGGCTGCCTTTCTATACAATGTGTCTTTAACTTGATTTCACAGCTTTACGAATTTTGGATAAAGAAAAGAGACTGATGGGAAAATGGAACCATTTGGAAGACTAAAACGTGTGGAGAAAAAAAAAGGTTGGGGCAGAGTTGGAAAGAAAAAGCTAAGGAGGGGGACCAACAGAGTAAAAAATGGTTAATTCTGAAAGAATGACAGATATATCCTGTAGTTTTTAAAAGCCTGATTTGTGAATGATCTATTTCAAAGTGCAGGAGAATGCAAAATAAACTAAATAATGCATTATAATACGTGCTTTTCCTGTCTTTCTAGAGTTGCCACCTTCTGACTAGCCTTCAAAATTAACTACAGTAGTTTTCCTGTGAAGGCTTCATTATATGTGATGGAGTAATTCATCAAGGTTCGCAGTGGCTGGGATGCAAACACAGGCTGGCAGTGGAGCCAGTGCCCGACGTTCTCTGATGTGCAGCAGGTTCTCACAGGGCTGGGCCATGGCACAGCAACAGGTCTCTGTTTGCTGTGTGGTATGGAGGGCCATTCCAACAATTCCCTAATATTGCTGCCTCCATCCAGGGATTTTTTACATCTCTGTAACAGTGGTGGGTTGGAGTTACGCACAGACCTTTTATACAAGTGGACATAATATCTTGCCACTGTTTTCAGACATGGAGGCCTCATGGTGATCACTGACTCCACAGCTGCAGAGACGTCCTACACAACGATCTCGTACTTTGATTTGAAACACTTGACTAGATCCCAGTCTCCATAATGAGAAAGCAAATAACCTTCAGAATGTAAACAGTTTAGAAAGAAAAGATAATCCAGCAGCTCTATTGAAAAGTCTGATAATAGACTCACTTACTAGGGCATTTCACTCTGAGCTCTTATTTCAAAGTGTAGAGCAAGCAGCTATTCAAAATGGCAGCTATCTCAAAATCCTTGCAGATACTGCAAACCAGTTTGGAGTATTTTTTTTCTTAATTGTCTAGACACTCATTCTCACACTTAATCACCACGTCACCTTGCCACTTTCAAAATAGGGATCTTTGTCCCTTTAGGCAGGTCTGAAAGATGTGCTGGAAAGAACAATTCTAAGTTCTTCACCTTTATAAGCCACAGTTTACATATTTACGTTTACATGCATCAGACTGACTGCACACACATAGTTCAGAAGCCTGTGTCCCGGCATGGGCTGTAGTGGGCATGCCTGAAATTTCCAAATATTTTCCCTTTTTGTGTTTGGGGGATAGCCACAGGTTGGGACAAACATTTAATAGCCTCAAACATCTTGAGCAGAAAACAGAATGTGTCTGAAGGAATGTGGATATGTGGCTGGACTGTGTGAAGGATCTGTCCATCCAACCAGTCATCACACTCCGAGGGACCCTGACTGCAGTTCTCTGAGGATGTGTAGCACAACTTCTGTTCTGTGCTCTACCTTCTGCAGATTGAAAATCTCTTTTCTTATGTTGTGCCACTTGCCGATGGCAAAATGAAATTAGTATTGTGCTTCTGGAAAAATAACACCTAAAAGGTGGGTTAGGTTAGTCTGTTAATCTTACTAGTGGAAGCGAGTGTCGTCCTTTAACCAATAAAAAATAGCATTAAATTGGAGTTTTAATTGTCTATGTAGAATACTAATTCTTGCTTAGAGTGCAAGCAAAAATAAAAAAGCTACAAAATGACAATTTTTATAAATAGACATAACATTTTTAATTGTGTTGAATTTTTTGCACATAGTATACTGTATTTGGTGCAGTGTAACAGAAATACTTACTCTGTAGAATTATTGCCTTTAGTAATCTGGCATTTTTCCTCAATTTTTTCTTCCTTTTAATTGCTGCCTGACTATTACAGCCTTTGAGCACCTGAAAAACATTACAGATTATTTTGCTGAATCAACACCCTAGCAAATGTGCTTTATCATCATGAATCAGACAGTGCCTGGTTATTGCATTGAAATTGAATATAAAAAGCTGGAAAAGTATTTTCAAGTTCCCCTTTCTCTTTCCTCACACCTTCAAGTACAGATTAAGGATGATCCCTGTCCTATAAAGTCAACATTGTTTTTATCCTGATTTCATGCAGTGTGTTCTGTATATTGGCGCAAGAACGGGGTGATAATGTTTATGTCCGGTTGTGAAGTCTAATTATTTTGTTTCTGATGGAAATGTTGAGATTCTCAATTAAATAATTTGCTTTCATTTCAAACTTTACACAATAGTTCTACCATAAACGCGTAATATCTTTAATTTCAGTGGAGAATTTTGCTGCTTTTATGTGTAACTTTATTTGTTCAATTAGCTCCACATATATTATATGACATCTGAAATCTGCTTATTTAGAAGTACCATTGCTTAACATGGATTTTCAGGTTTGTCTGCTGGGAGGGTTTAGGTGGGATTATTTCTTTTTTCCTGTACACCACTCTGATCAGACTGTTTTATATTATTCTAATCAAAATTTTCATGGCATAGAAACTGTGGGCTTGTGAACTTTGTGCTTCTTTTTGTATTTTGTATAAGTGTGAACCTGATAAAACTGCACCAAATTTAACGTATCATTGCTTGGATATTGGCTTGGACTTCTGTGGAGTTGTCCTGTGTCTGAAGTAACTGATTCAAACAATATTTTACTTCATCATGTTCCATCAGTGGGGGCTGTCCATCTGATAATGAAGTTATTTTATTGTAAACATCTAAAATCCATAATACAGGAAACCACATGGATGCTATCAGCAACTTTGCTTTCTTGTTTACTAAAGGCACTGTTATTATAAATGGATTTGAAAATGTCTATGGGAATGCATTGCTATGGTAACAGATCCACAGCAGCAGCTGCTTGCTCTTCATTGCTGTTGCATATATACATTAAAGCTGACAATGCCTCTTCATTCAATTTTAACATGTGTAGCCTGAAAAAGAGACATCAGCATTTCAAAAGCTACACATCTGATGTCAAATGCAGCCAATCTGTGAGTTAGGTTTATTTAGTTTTTTTGGCTTCAGTCTTAGTTGTTGAAAAATAGATGGAACCTCAGCTTTAACATGATTTTGTTCCATGAGAAGTTACTCTTACATACTGTTTTGTCAAATTCAAAACATTAGAAGATTTTCCAGTAATTCAGTTTCAGAAAATGCCTTTGCTATCTATATTTATTGATTGTTTTAGCAATTATAATCAATAGTCATTAAGAAATTTTTGTCCCTTGCCAGCCTTTCTGGGAGGAATTTATAACTGGGGCTTCTGTTCCATTTTTTAATGTCCCATACTCTAAGAACTAAAATCCAGTCAGTTGTCCTCCAGCTCTGTGCTGTATTCTGTTTTAGATTTCAGAGATGCCTTTAGATCTAAGCTATGCCATTGTGCTGTGCCAATGAGACACTTCTTTTGGTCCAGTGGGCAGAGGAAATATGAAATGTGTTCCTCGTGTCAGTAAAATTATCACATTCATCTTCCAAAAAATCTTGTCAGAGAAGTATTTTATGTTATCCCTTCCTTAAAGATGAGGAAAATGTAACACAGAGAGATTACAAGTCAAATTTAAATCTCTATTATTACTTGTAGAAGTAGAGTATTATGTAGCATAGAAGAGTGTTGGAAGAATTAAAATCTGAAGTTACTGTTGAGTGCTGGTCCTGTTAAAAAAATAAACCATAAACTAGGACTGGAAGAGCTGCAGGTTGACCAAAAGTACGACTTCCTCCCTAGGAGCCATGAAGCAAACTAGGACTGTTGGGTTTGAGAAAAAGATATAATGGAAGGATATAATAAAGTACAAGATGATGAGTGTGATGGAAAGGCTGGTAATGTCACAGAAGTTCTTCAGCTTTTCTACCACCAGAACTGCAAGAACCAATTAACCCTGCCCCTCCAAATTAAACTCATAGGATCCTGTTTCAGAGCAATGAGTGCTGCACGGAGTGACAGAGCTGTGGAACTCCATGCCAAAAGGCATTGCAGACAGCCAGCGTTTCTGTTGGTTGTAAGGAAGAATGCAGAGTTCACAAAAGAGAAGCACATCAGGGCCAACCAAGTACATGGCAACTGACTTTGGAAGTAGCTGAGCTGAAAAGGATTGCTCAGGTGCAAAAGGTCTGCAGAAGTATTAGATGACAGCACATGTACACCCTATTCCCGCTGCTTCCTAGACATCCAGTTCCTGGATACACTTAATGATAGCCTACTGGTCTACAGGGATATTTGCTTTGGCCCAGTAGCTTGTCCCTAAGTGTCCATACCCTGCAAACAGCATCTCCTTTCAAAGTATAAAACAACTATAAGATATTTAATTTTACTATCTTTGGTTTTCACACTTGAAGCAAATGCAAATATTTGAACATCGTCTGCAGATCAACTGTTTGACAGTTAAGTCCATTATTATTCTGTTTATAAAACATTGCATCTAAAAATGCTTCAACTTCAGTGTAAACTGAAGGGCTAAAACACTTGTTTTATGGCCGTTTATTGATACATTTTTTAAAACCTAATTGAAAATTTCCTGCCACTGGGATGAATCTTCTAAAGGATGTAGAAGTTCTCTTAACTGCATTTTGATAGTTTCCAGGAGTAGGGAACACAATGTGAAATCACGGAGCTCATTAAAATTAAGTCATACTGGAAGAAACAAAGAAAACAGTTGGTGACTCTGAAAGTACTTACCACAGTCATGAAATGCAGAACTTGACTTAGAAATAGCTGCCACAAAGGGTGCTACTTTTTTAATAGATGAGGTATTTTAGATTCCTTTATCACTATCACTTGAGGTACATTCATACCACCCCTGCAGCACACACACACCACACCCCTGCGAGCAAAATCTTGCCACATAAACCCAATATAGAAATAGTTGAGAAAATTAAATTTTTGAATAAGCTATACTTGTCAGATTATCTTAAAGCTTCACCTAGAAGATAAATAATTAACTAAAGTAAAAGAGAAATTTAAAAAATTCTACTGTGGTGCAAAGTAAGTGCTAAAATAATTTATGACAGCTAATGAGAAACACAAAACTAAATTTTAAACTACAATAATAGGAATTAAGTTTTTGTAAGGAGGGTTAGGCACAAAGAACGAAAACAGAACATACTACATGGCAATAAATAGGTTTAAAAATTAAGATTTGATGTAGAAAAGATAGAACACAGGAGTTGGTAGATAAATTCAAGGTTTAGCATAGTGCTGCCGATATAACTGTGACTTTAAGCAGAGCTTCTGGAAACACTGGAAACTATTGGAAATAATTATAGTCAGGAGACTGCACCATTTTAAGAATATTTGCTTTGGAAGGGAAGATCTAAAATTAGCTTCTAATTAGAAAATGTTGCAGTTAAAATCAGATTTCCAAAGTAAAGGATTAAACTGTGAAAGCGTTACAGGATCCACTAATGGCCTACATGTCCCTCCCTAACTAAGGCTACTCTTTTACTCTTTTTTCCTGGGAGGACTCTTCCCAAGCTGTTTTCTCCTGTGTAGGTCATAACTGAAGTCACAGACGTCTCAGCTGTCAGCACTGCTGCAGTGTTCTGGAGGCACCAGTCCTAATTCCTTACAGGTTCAAGTGTCACTGATAAATGAACCACTCATTTTAAACACAATTATATCTGAGAAGTGCGAGCATCAAGGAAGTATGCGTTAAAGGAACAGCAGAGGGTGTTGGAAAATGGATGGAAGACTGAGTCATTGCAGACACCACTGCTAAAGGCAATTAAGGTACTTCTGCTTTAATGCTAAGTGTTGGATAAAGCTTTAATTTCTATGGAATGGAGAAGATCCACAAAGGGTGAAGTGAGGCTTTTACAACTTACGGTAGTGGATAAAACCAAACTAGTTTTGTTTTTCTTATATGAAAGAGAACTCATAGAGAAGCAACCTGGAGAATAATAAACCCCACCAGGATACACGGATTTAAAAAAAAATGTACGGGCCCTGCTTTCAAAGAAAAGTCTGACCACAAAAGAAATTAGCGTACATCTTCCCCAAAAAATACAATTCAAAAAGAATGTAATTTTTTTTCCTTAACTTTTAAAAATGTTACTTAGTGCAGAATCAGCATTATTACTATATATTACTATATAGGATCTATGAAAAGTTTCACATTGTCTCATAAGGTGGATTAGTTTAGTCTAGGAAAAAATCTTTCCAAAGCATTTGTCTAATAAAAGAGAAATTTATCTCCAGCAAGGAAATAATTCTCTAGAACAATTTTTTCCTTCTTATTAGTCAAGCAACCACTGAGAATTCTTAAAAATTTAATAAAACAACCCAGGTGTACTGGAAGCAGAGTTTTCTTTCAGTGTTGCAGGCTGGTTTACAAGTTTGTAAAATAAATTTTTGTTTAGAGGTGGAATCCACTGAGTCAGTCTGCACCTACTGCAGCCAGCACCTGTTGGCTCAGAGCTGGCACCAGCTCTTACCACGGAGGCAAGAGTTGAAGTCCCACAGAGACATTCCACTGCTGTCCCAAGGGCTCACAGCAAGTTGATAGCAAGCCTAGAAGGGTTGGGGTCTCATGGAATCAGCTGAAATCAACCCACAATGAGCATGCATTCATCAGGGAAATGGACTACATGATCTTCTGAGTTCCTTTGCATTCTAAATTAATCTATGATTCTGTCATTTTTCCAATTCACATTTGCAGAATAAACTATTGGTCAGTTAAGCAATGGATTTAGCTTAAGACATAGCTTTCTACAGTTTAATTGCATGCAGTATGTTAAGGCACCAAACTGATTTAGTGTCCTTTCTAGTCTAGGAAACTATGAAGCTCATGAAAACCCAACTTTCCATGTTGCAATAGTAGATACACCAGAAGGAGAAAAATGTATTTGATATATGTAGTCATCTGCTTAACTCTTACTGAGGCTTTGCTAAGAAATAAATAACAAATTGCTGTCGAGTTGGCATAATTTGAAAGCCGGTTCTAGCTGGTTTTGGCTTCAGCCAAAAGTTTTGCATATGGAAAAACATATAGTGTTTACCCAGCTTTGCAGATGGACATGGTAACAAGGCCTACATGTTTGCAGACCTTGTAATAAGGATGACTAGAATTAAGAGATCATGGTTATTCATGCCCCAGGCTTTCCTGAAAGGTGGATATGTCCACACAAGTGGGTTTAGGTAGATCACAACCACAGCAAATTCAGCTCAAAGGCTGGTACCTGCTGGCCACTCTGTTACATCACAAGGTGCTGTGCTTTGGGTATTCAAACTGAAGTGGTTTATCCAGGGAAGTTGCAGGTGAATTACAAAGCAGTCTGATTTTGTGTCTGAAGTCTGACTTAAAGATCACAATATGAAATTATACAATTTCTAGCATGCACTCATGAAAATTAGTAAAGCTGTAGTTCATCATTTGCAGTCAAAATAAACTTACTTTTAGGGACCTGAGGTCATAGAATTGAGCAGCAGTATTAAAGAGTGCTATTTTATTAAAATGGCATGTCTTTCAAGTTAACAAATCATTCACATTTCAGAGCAAGTTTTGCAGCAGTCCTTATCAACCACTAATACATCTCATATGAGGGAGAGAAGAAAAAAGAAATGGCCTCACCAAGGAAAAACATCAAGAGTTTCATCCTCTGATCTGAAAATTCCTACAGAGACAAGGTCAGTTAAATTACATACTTTCTGTACTTTACTCCAGCTGACAATCTGCTGGTTATAATGCAAGAACACAAGGGCTCAAATAGATTTTTCTGCCATGGTGTGCCATCTGGCTCAAAGCAGCCTCACAAATGCTGCTTCCTTGCTCTGCTTCTGCAGATTCAGTGATGGCATAATTGTAAGCCCTGTCAGTTTTCAGCAGCAAAGTCAGCTTAATGCAATCTACCTGTAGGTATCAAAGTCACTCATGCCAGATGCAAATGTTTCATTGCCCAAACTTAAAGATGTAATTATATTTCCATGCAGGAAAAAATCTCCAACACTGAAAGTATATTTGAAATTGCAGGAGGATTAAAACAAAAAGTAGGGGATTATATCTGGGACTGGTTGGTATGTCAGTGCTTAACAGAATAATGCATTAGGCAGCAGATGAGTTATTTCACTGCTATGGTGTCAAATTGTGATCTTGTTTTCCTCTGATACAAGAGAGATGAGGATCTGCTTTTAATAAGTGAAGCAGCAACACAATGAACCATCATGCAGTAGTTGCTTAAGTGTTCCCAAGCAGCACTGTCAGTACCACTCGCTCCTGAGGCGAGGATGTGTGTCCTTGTAACTTGGATTTCAGAATGATGCTCGAATGTGTGGTAGTGCTGGGATGCTGCACAGATGGTGACTGGCATAAAATTACTCTTTCATTTGTGACTCAACTCAGAATCCAACCTTGTGTCTCCAGAAGGGACAGGACAGAAAACCAACTCACTGCAACAGCTTTTTTCTTTCAATTAAATTTTTTAAGTATCTGTCCAAATGCTGCTGTTGCAGATAAAAATCTTGCTTCCTAGACACTAATGCTACAAGAAAAAAAAAAAATTTAGCGTGTATAGTAAAAGCATCATGCATGAAGACATGCTAAACATCAAGGTCTGCTGTTCTGAAAAACAGCTTTTAATACACATATTCCATCCCAGTATTTCCCCACACTTATTTATGTACAGCACTGACTGGTGTTGATTTCAGATAACACACTTCTACTAGAAGGGCATAGAAAATAACATCTCTTTTTCAAATACCAGAACACAGTTTGTCTGCAAATCATACAAGAATTCACTAGACCTCCAAGCAGACTATATGAATAATCTAAAATACATTGTGTATGCATGTTAGAAGACAGGACAAAATTCCTCATGTGGCTCAGAAATAGAACAGATTACAGAGAACACAATTCATAAAGTTTTTCTAGCAAAGCATAAAATCTCACAAAAATTAATGGTCCCCAAGAATTTTTAGTATTTCAGTTTCCTGTGTCTTCCAGACTGGTGGAAGATGTGCATGTAAAGCCTAAGAAAGTGAAACTTAAACAAGGAAAGCAGCAATTCTAATGTTATCCCATGTCCAAACTGACAGAGGAATGAAAATGCTGGAGTCGCCATAAGATGCTTTGAATACTATGGAGTTTATGTATGACTTTTGAATTTCATCTCCACAGTATGAATTTTTTTTGTGTATATAACTCAAAATGCTAACAATACTGAATGCAGTACATTTTGCTTCCTCTCTCTTATACCTGCAAATTAAATACCCAGAAAGAAAAACACAGTGAGACACTGAGCATTTTGGAGCCTGATCTAACTGCTTCAGA
Organism: Cinclus cinclus; assembly: GCF_963662255.1. Taxonomy (NCBI): domain Eukaryota; kingdom Metazoa; phylum Chordata; class Aves; order Passeriformes; family Cinclidae; genus Cinclus; species Cinclus cinclus. Next base: position 14,596,693 of record NC_085055.1, read on the forward strand.
CTTTGGACAAGATGACCCTTGAAGTCCCTTCAAATCTGGATTATTCTTTCATTCTGACTTGTTGGTGCTAAATTAATCAGAAATTCAAGAAGATAATTGCATAGGATTCACAACAGATCATTGTTTACAATTCATGAGCCTCTACTCACAGAAAGCCTGGCATTCATGAACAGTAAGAACAACCACTTTGACCAAAAGGCTTATGTCAAAACAAAGGAATGCCTAAATGGTCTTTGATCAGCAGATGAAACTGATCACCAGAGGAGAGCAGAATTCATAAGAAAAGATTTTTTGAATGATTCATCTTAGGAGTCTTCTTCTGCTCTCCAAAGATAAGCTGTGGAAGGAGAAACAAAAATGTCTGCTGCAGCAAGAAAAAATGCCAGGTTTTGCGGAAAGGGAAAGGAGAGATAAGTGAGTCTAGAGTCTTTCTTTGTCTTGGTCTGGGTACAAAAAATGCTACAAAGCAGTAAGCACACCAAAAGCATGGGAGTACACAGAGAGTCCTGATGTTCTTCAGCTATCTGACAGTACCTGGGGAGTAACTCTTGTAAAAATTTATACACAGTATGTGTTGATATAAGGTGTCACTTGGGTTTTTCCACTGTAATGACAATATTTCTCCATTTCTTACTTTTCCCTTAGCAAAAGAAAAATTCTACTCTGTTCATTCTGGCCTAGCTCTTTCCAAATAGATCAATGGCATTTATTTCAGGTACTTTTCTTTCATCTAGTCATGACTGCTTAAAATGTCACACAAAATATGCATGGTAGAAGTCTGTAAGGGGATTTCTTAGGTTTTTAATTTTGAAGCAGCTGTTGAAGTGGGCATGTCAGAGTTGTTATTCTGGGCATGCTGAAAATGAGACATTCTGTAATCTTGCCTGTAACTTAAGCCCTATAGACAGGATCAAGTGTAAGAACTGTTCTGACATAAACTCATAGCAAATTTCCCCATAACTTCACAGAAACAGTGGAAGAGAGAGGACAATGAAAAGAACAATAATGAGCTCCTGAAGATGCTCCAGATAAAAGCACAAATGATTACAACAATCATAATATGTGATAATTCAGGTATAACCTAACAAAACAAACATTTATGGATGGACACATCAAATACAGTGCTTTCCAACCTCAGCTTCTACTTGAATGGGATTCCTGTGACTTTGAAAGTATCTCCAGGATACCTTAAATAGAACAGAAATAGCTCAAAGACAAAGTTTACTTGAAGACATTCTTCAGAGGTCATTCCCATAGTGTCAAAAAAAATTCAGGGATACTGCCAAGAAATAACATCCTTTGGAAGAACAGCATTGTATCTACCTTTTCAGTAGGGATACCTCTTCTGTGAAATGATGATATCTCCTTGAAAATGTTTGCTTTCTTGTCACTATTTCCACAAAGCAACAAAAGGGAAACATTTCTCTTAGAAGAAAAATAGTGTAAATATTTTAAATATTACATTTCTGTTTCACAGTTCTTCTGTTTAAAAGAATACACACTGGTCCTCACAAGGACTACAATATGTTTGATCTGAGAATTGACTATTTAGTCACAGAATTTCTATGATATTCAAAAGAAAAAGATTATCATTTAAGTCAGACTTTACTGAAATACAGTCACAGACATCAAAGGTTTGTTCCCAGGTTCAGCTGTTCCTGGCTGAATGAAGCCATACACTGTTGGCCACAGTGATGAAAGTGGATTCCTTTTGTTATTTATGGGCAGTGGAGTTTAGGATCAAATTGTGGTCTCACTGAAGTTAATGGCAAAACTCCCACTGACTTCAATTAGAACAGAATTTGGCTCGCAGTCTCATTACTGAGCACAACAATTAAAAGAAGCTTTTACAAGCTGTATTGCTGTGTAAAAGGGCATGAACCATGTAGCAGATTTCATTGAACCCACAGCCAACAGTCATTGCTATAGCAACTGAGGTTCTAACAAAGGTAGTCACTGTCTCTGTAATCATCAGGTGTCTCTATAGCAACTAGAGTTTCCAGAGAACAAGAGAAAAATAGTTGAAAACTGTCAGTTGGAAGAAAAGAGGTTTGTGAATAAGGAGGTTGAAAGCAAACGCAACATAAGGGTTAAACACTGCTTGGAGTAAGGAGAAATGATTGTCCCAAACATACAGAGAGAACGACAAAGGAAGAGAGAGCACAAGCCAAGGGCTCAACTGGAGATGAGAGAGAGCTTTCCCTTGGGTAAGGAAAGCAACTCCAGAGCACTCTAGAGAGATATTTCCAGATCTAAATTAGTTATGTTTCAAACATAATTCTATTAGAGAAAAATTGGTTACTGCAAAAGAGTGCAAGGCCAAATTTTGTCTGCAACAGGAGTTACAGTCCATCAGGGGTCTCACCTGCTTGAATTTCTTGCGCCCACATTCCTTTACAAACATAGCCATGTTTGTCTTTACATAGGAAGAACACAATCTGTTATCTTGAAATGCTGATGAGAATAGCACCATACAATTATGTAGAAATGGTGATTAATTGTTCTTAATGTTACTTATTTACAAGTTTTTAAACAGTGTTGAAATCAAAAAAGGAACAGCTGCTGTTTGGATACTGATAGGGATGAAAACAGCAGTGTTAATTATAGGTCTATTTATGTAAAATACGATTTTAGGCTCTGAGGTAGGAAGCAGAGTTATCTGCACGTAAGAAAGGCCAGCACATACAAACAGAAGTTCCCACAAAAAATAGTTTAATTATATTTGCAGAACCTATAAAATAACTTCAGACTAATCTGATTCCTACTGATCTAATGGAAATAAGAACTGGGGCAAGATGGTTAGTTCAATAAGGAATTATCCAAAATGTTCATATTCACAAACTAAAAATAATTCAGTTGGATCAGCACACTTCCTCTGAAGTAATTTTGAATTCCAAAAGGGATCCAATCCCCTATACCAATGCACTACAATGCTTTGTTTAAATAAACCAAAACCTGTCTTTAACCAGGAAAATTTGATAAAAGACCCGGTAGTGCCGGAGGCAGATTTCCATTTCACGGGTAAGGAGAGCCCTCTAGTGGGATGTGCTTTAACATTCGACTCGCGGAAAAGAGTAGCCCTCGTCATCCCAGCCAGTTGGATCAGCTACTTGCTCCTGTACTCCTTACTAGCATTTTGTTACAGCACAATACAATGTAATATAATTTGTATCTGAAGCAGGAGTCACAAAATGACACGCTGGTGAACAAGGAACCTGAGTAAAACAAAAAGCACTGTACCAAAATACTTTTTTCAGGCAGCCTTCGGGGATTTTTGGAGGGGGGGGGGAGAGTTAAGTTTGGTGGGGGGTTTGTGGTTTTCTTGGGGGGCGGGGGGGTTTAAGCCTTAAATGGCAGTGAGAGTCAGGTTGCTTGCTGCTGTGGTGTGGCAGTCCTGAATTCAGCAGGTTTTCTGTAGTTGCTGTACTCAGTTGAATCAGTGATGTGGTATCACCATTGATATGGAAGTGTGGGGTGTTAATATCAACAGCCCAGGAGAGGCTGATCTCTGTGAGAGCTGCTTCAAACCACAAAGACCTCCCAACATGCAGAAAGCCAAGCAAACCTGGCAGAAGGCCGGTGTGGATGTAGGAACACCTGGCTGAGCTCAAACAGGAAAAGGAAATTGAGAAATGGAAGCAGAAACAGGTATTCCAGGAGGCATACAGACACATTTCCTGAGCATACAGAGAAACACCGAAACACAGCTGTAACTCAGTAGGGATATAAGGAAAAGGGCAGCAAAAATGGCTCCTGTAGGACCCAGGCTCAGTGGGGCAGAGAAACTAGTGACAAAGGACATGGAAAAGAAAGGAATTCAGTGACCTTTCTGCCTTAGTTTTTAGTGCACACATTCCAGCTTGTAGCATGGTCTGTGAGACTGATGCACTGCCTGCTTTTATAGGAAACAAACCAGCATATATGCACACTGTGTCTGTAAGCTCTTCTGAGAGCTGAACATGAGTCAGTTCAAGTAGTCTACCACCAGGAAACTGTAATTTAGAAAGATTTAACTCAAAGTTTTAATGATAAAAATTATCTGGAGTATTTTTCAGTTTACTGAAATACAAAAAAATACCACAGGGGAGCAGTTCAAGCTGAAAATGAGCACTAAACCTACAGAAGTAAACTTGGAAATACTTCCTTCATAATCCTGACATTCAACTGTGTGGATTGATTTAAACTGCATAAACAGGTAATACCAGTTTTCCACAATTTTCTAAGAATTCATTTCGTTCTGAACTGTCTAAACTGGAACAGATTAATTCTCCTTTAGCAACTCATAGAACCAAAGTGCTCCCTGTCTTTCAAAGCTTTTATTTCCTCAGACATACTGGCATTTCTGTCTTCTCAGTGAGAAAATCACACACAAGCATTTCAGGTCTGTCTAAACTGAATTTGGTCTCCGAAGGAAGATTCCAACATGATAAGATGGTTGTTACATCACAGAGTGCATCAAATTTATTCATGCTCTAAGGGGAGAAAATATTTTCCTGTGTTGATACAATGTCTCTAGACAATGACATATGAACAGAAGGATCACTTGTCTTGGGAGATTAAAAGTCCAGTTCCACTCAATTCAATGTATATTCATCATAATTAGTACAGTATTTTAATAAGTCTGTTAAACAGGCTCTGAACCAAGGAGGGGATAAAAAATGAAAACAGACTCTACCTTCTGGATAGAAAGCTGTATTGCAGGAAGCAGAAATTATTTTTAAAGCTAATTTTCAGCTAAGTGTAATAGCAGTAACATAAAGATACATAGACTATGTAGATTTATTTCTGTCTCTAGAGGCTCTGTGCCCATGTAGAGTGAATACCAGCAATATCAAATAAGAAAATCCAGAGTCTGACCTCGGGAAAGGAGAAAAAAAAAAAGGAACAATAACAACCATAAATACGCTGGTTTGATAGGAAGGCTATTCTAAGCAGAAGAGATTTTAAAATGCACAGAGGCCTGGCAGTTATAAATGATACTTAGCCCACCACTGTGGGCTCAGTGGCCTTAAGTGGCCTTAGCACACAGTATTTCCTGGGCAGTTGTATATCAGAGCAGGAGCTAGCAAGTAGATCTTCTTGGCTGGAATGCATTAGAGAAGGATAACCACTTGTGATCCCACTAATCCTGTTCCAGTCTGTCTGGGGATTTTAGTCAAGCAAGCTGTGACAGAACATTTGTTATCTGTGTACTCACAAAGTGGTTGATTTCTCAGTTTCAGAGTTGGTTTGGATTGGTCTTTTAATTATATATACAGATGCACTTGTTTTCAATGTTTGCTTTTACTCGTCTGTCTTTTTCCTGGGCTTGCAGAATTGCCAGTGGTGCTAAAGCATAGTATCTTTGCTTGGAATTGCCACTAACTATAATTAATTACAATTTTTACATTATGCTCTTTTTCTGACTTTATATCTTCCAAGGTGAGAATCCCTCTACTGATTTACAAGACTTCTCTTGCTGTCTATTCCATCTTGATAATTTCTATTAGAGTAGACTTCTACATCTGCCAGGTTAAAGACTATTGTTCTATGAAATCCATAGAGTTGATAAGATGGACACAGAAAATAAGACTACTACCTCTTGTTCATTAAAATAACGTGTCAGAGATGAAGGAAATACTATTTGTAGTAAGAACACATTATTATGAGTACTTGACGTTCTGCCTTCCACAAAAATTTTCACTTGTTTTGTCTCTTTCACCTGTTAAGTAATATTCAAAGTATCTTCCCCATGAAAACTTTGTTCATTCACCTGGTAGCTTGTTCTTAAAGCAAAAGTATGCCTTTCTATTTTATCAAGTTACCTTCCCTCCTAATTTATCATCTTTTATCAATATTGGAAATATGATGCATTGCATCTGTTGCAACAGATTGTTTTCCTATTTAACCTGCAAAACAACCAGAACTTGGAAGGAAGTCAATCCATTTTTAGGAAGGGAAATTGCTGAAGGGCCTGGCTACCCCTAAAAATAGGTTTACCTGAAATAATGTGGAAAGACCTGAGATTAAATATCAGTTTATATGGTCACATTGCCAACAGTTTTTCAATTGAGACCTTATTGCAAATGCAGATGAGGTTTTCTGAGTCCACACTGTTTTTCTGTGTATTTTCTCAGTAGAACTGCTCCTAATCTACTCAGACTCATCCTTCTTTACAAAACTGTACATAACAAAAATTTGCTAAACAAACACTGGAGAAGTGATTTGGCTTAATTTAGCTCAAGAGGTTTCTGGCTCTGTGTACCTCTAATAAAATCATACAGAGAACACACAGCAAAAAGCATACAGAGAACAATAATACAGCCATACCAGTCTGGACAAGGCATAACAAAACAGGATTGAAACATTTCATACAGGCTCTTCTATTACCCACAGCTTTCACGTTAGCTCTTCATCATGTATGACTCTGAACATTTGAGGCATCCCTCTAAGTAGCCTATAGGTACCAAATGACTCCAGATTGTTAAAAGCAAAAAGCATTCTTAAGGTCCTGCACCACTTAATTCCAATATATTTCCCACAACAATGCACATATAATATTATCATTGACAAACATCTTGCAACAGTTATCCTGCCTTAATCATCTTATCTTTGGCATATTTCAGATAGCGTATAGTAATAATTAATACAATGGCTGAGAATGCAAAGAAAAACAACAGTTTCTAGATGTCATTTCTGGATTACTCAGAAGCTGCAACTGTGATGAGTGGCTGGGTCTGGAAAGCTGATTTGAAACGGTCTTACACCTCCGAGAGAAAAGAAACACCTGAAATCACAATCCTCTAACATGGTGAGTGCTATTTAGAACCAGACCTTCCCAAAATTATATAAGGAGCTTTGGCAGAATTTAAGACCCAAGTCCAACACCTGCAAGCCTGATACTAAATCTGAAATTCAGTTTTCATTTAAGCTCTGGTCTGGTGCAAATTGCTGCAACATGTGATTGCTTCACAAACACGTATCACACTATCTAGTGAGATAGGGCAGAGTCATAACCCGATTCTATTTTGAAAGAGAGAAAAGGCAGCTTTGGAAATTCACACTGGTGTGTTTCAAATATTTCATATCACACCTGCTCTAGCAGTAAGACTAAGGAACTCCTTGTTACTTGGTGAAAAATATGAGTTCAGGTAAATTCAAATAAAAACCTGAGCCTGGTCTCTCAAATCTGAAGTGAATAGTCCAGTCACTCAGATTTTCAGAATAAAATTACCTTCTTTCACTGTTTTGAGCTGCTTCTCCACTGATTTTATTATAAGTGCTACAAATTATGTATTTCATAGGGTGGGAAAGAACTGGTTTTTATAATAAACAAATCTTTGGGGTATATTGCAACAGAAAATGAATGTGATAATTTTAAATTGATTTTTTTTTTTTTGCTTCCTTGCTTTTGATACTTCCACATTTGAGATGGATGATCAGACTCAAACTTGAGGTCAGTCATTTCCTAATTGCGAATATGAAAATCAAGCCTTTATTTTTACTTTTTCTCCTCTATGAAAACGAATATGAAATTTGGCTATGTGCCTAACATTTTTTTAAACAGTTGCATTAGCTGTATAATGAAATTGCTACACCAAATTCCTTTACATTATTTTTAAATTCAAAATACAGTCCTGAATAATTCTCAAAAAATACCAGTTAGCATAGTTACCCTTGCTTAAAATTGAGTTGCACAGGTCATTAATTTGGGAGGTGTCATCTGGTTTCTGCCAACTTTGCATCTCACAGAGGATCCTGTAGAGGAGATGAATCCCTCTGCAAACACCCCTTCGACAGCCCTCTGGAATCTCCTTTGAGATAAGAAAAACTTGTTTAGAATGACTCATGTTAGAAAAATGCAAGCTCTTCTTCTTATCTTTTGAGAATATTATTGGTTAGGTTTGGTTCTTTATAATTGGTTGTCCCAAACAAAGAAAGATAATGTAGTTGGCCAAAATGTGTTAAACCTATTTTCCATTGGTTTACTTGTGATCCCCCCAAACCCTATAAAAGTACATGTGTGATCCCCCATCTTTGGATTTGTAGCCTGACCCCTTCACAGACGATAATAAAGCCTGTGGAAAAAGTCTGAGCTGTTCTCCCGGTCTTTTTATTCCAGCTGGAAAGTAAAGTTTTTTGTGAGAAACCATGAAGCTGAGTGCCTGAAAGGCCAACACTCACAAACCTTGGAACTTTCCCCTGCCCAACAAAAACTTACAGGATCCCTTGACAATTAGTTCAGAAAATACAGTTTTGACTTAAGCAACCCTGACCATGCTTGCAAATAAGGTAAACCTACAAAATGAAAGAGAAAATGAGGGAAACACAAAGGAGAGAAAATAGTGAAACGTAGAGAACAGAGTGAAACACTGATAGAGATTGAAGACTATCTGGTAAGCAAAGAAAAATCATTAATTAAAAAAGAACTAGAAGGAAAAGAATTTTCTTACAAAGTTAAAGGGGAAATCTCTAAAGGGGATTAAATTTGCTTATGCAGAGGACAGAACTGATTGACTATCAAGAACAAAATATTTAGATTGATTGAAGAAACAATACCTCCCCCAGGAACACTCTGTTTGAGCTACAGTCCCAAAATTACTGAGAGTATGGACAGCTGGGCATTCCTGGGTTATTCACCTTTGACACCTACCTCACTTGCAATGGCTTTTCTACAGATTAGTTTGCTCCAAAATATATATTTTTTAAAAAAAGTTGAGATTTTTAACATGAGAAAAATGAGAAGATTATCTTTTACACTGAAAAGTAGAATTGCTGGTTTTTTTCTGATGAAGTTTAGAGCTTGTTTGAAATTCTCTGCACGTAAATGCATTGTAGCCTTGAGCATAGACAGAAAAGTCCAGGAGTATTTTCTATACACAGTTTTTCTACTGTTTCTCTGGCTTAATGGAATAATGAATTGAATAAATCAAAATGTGCAAACAGCAGAAATGATGAAAAGTATATTCCACTGCATTCTATTCAGTTCAATAGGGAGGTTTAAGTACTTCTAATTCCAGACAATTGGACCCTTGCTTTTACAGAGATCAGTCTTCTGGAAGAATCAATAGAAGTGCCTAAATCTTGAAATCCTTATCCATTGATTTGTTTTCTTCTTCTGTCTCTGAATCATAGTAAAGTGCCACCTTTATTCTACATTATTTGCATTTAAACATGAGAAAGTGGGAAAGAGGAATGGTTTTTAAGCTCCCAAAATGTAGTAAAGTTTGTTATGCCATCTTTTTTAACATATTTTTTTTCTATCTGAAACTGCGAAGACAAAATAGGACTCCTAGGATTTGTATTGGACTATAAACTACAGGAAGAAAACAGTACGAGCACACGCCGAGTTTTACAACAGAATTGCAGAAATGGTGAGTCTGAGCCTTGGAGGCAATTTGTGAATGCACAGCCAGAGCAAGCGCAGTCCAGCGACACAATCATAACATTAAAAATGAGACAGGGCAGCTTTAAGAGAGAAACAGGAAGCTGTAACTAGAATCCAGCTGAATTCTGAGCTGGGGCACTTTACCATGAGGCTGCAAATGAAACAGATGTGCTTGCTGTGAATTTCTGTAGCGCCTGGAGTTTTTGTACTGGAGGTGTCAATACTTTCCTTCCTGTGATTTCTTTTTTTATTATTCTTTTATTTTTCATATACTTTCTATAAAGGGAAAGAAATGGAGAAGTTGAAGAAATACATATCAGTAAAAGATGAAGATCACTTTTATCATCAGGGAGCTGTGGAGCTGCTAATCTTTAACTTTCTACTCATTCTTACAATATTAACAATTTGGTTTTTTAAAAACCATCGATTCCGCTTTCTGCATGAAACTGGAGGAGCTATGCTTTATGGTGAGTATAAATTCAAGTGCCAGCATAATATCAGACTAGTTGCATATTTATGATCAGGCACTTGAGATCAAGTGCTGACAAAGCTCTGAACGTGCTGAATTAAATGTCATCAGCTCCATTAAGTGTATGGTAAAATAATGACTTGACAGCATCTGCCCTGAAGTAGCCAGAGGCCACCTTGATGGGGGGGGGCACTGTGATGAGCTGGTCATGCTCAGCATGTGCATTCTGCTCCTCTGTGGTCAGACAGCAGAGCTGGGGAGTCTACTGTTCACAAAAACAGTTTACTTGGGGTTTTATAACATTCAAAGCTGTTAGTCTAAGGAGCCTTGTGGATACAGACATGTTGTCTAATAAAGCTTAAATGATCTTGAGAGCTTTCTTTTGGCTTTGCTCTGTGCCTTTGGAAAATGCACTGAACAGTGTGTCTCAAGTTTGCTCTCAATGGTGTCATTGTAAGGGAACTTTAGTTTGCCTGTCTAGTTCTAATCTTTTATGAAGCTTTGCCATGTTGCATTTCATTCTCGTTTCTCAGAACTTTCCACATTGTCCCCTAAGTACTCTCTGGTTTAATGGTACACACTTAGACACGCAAGGATTTCTCTTGTCATTCTCTTAGTGCTGTATGAGACCCTACTGCCGTAAGACTCATACAGGAGGGCAAACTGTCAAAACAGACGATAGAAATCAACAGCTCAGTCATTATCTGAGTGACAGCCTGTTCTGACACATTCTGGGCACATCACATCCTCCAGCAGTGTAATACCCAAAACTGATTTTGTTAAGATGGGTGCCCCTACTACTGCAGTAGCTTCCTTCTCACTGTTGTGCTGTTTGCCATGTGCAGCTGATGGCATTTTCTGAAGATTAGGCAAAAGCCAGTCCAAACAGAAATGAAACATGGGAGAATACAACAAAACAAAAGTAAATAAGTATGGAATTAGAGTTTGATTTGTCATTAGGTTCTGTTTTGCTGTCTGCTCAGAACGTACTCTGCACATCATGAGGATATTCTTTTGATTGGTTAAGAGATTAGTGCTCCCGCAGGTCAGAGCTTTTGAATTATTAAAGCATTCCTCATGATTGTAAATAAACTATCTCTTTAGTCTTGCATTATTTATGGCAACCTTCAAACTGGAAAAAAGCTTGTCTGTTGGATCCAGAAAGTTAATGATGTCCTTCCCATTCTTCAAAATTTTGGAGAGGGATGTAGTTATCGTTAATGCCATAAAATGGCAATATTAAAAAGAAAGTGAAATTTCAGAGGTCATAAGAAGTAGTCAGATCAACAGGCAGTAACTTCAGGAGAAAATCTTTAAGAAAGCAGACACTGACACTGGGACAAGTCCTGTCCCCACTTAATTTTGCCTTTCCTATCCAAACAACATTCTCTGCACAAAAAGAGGTCCCAATCCTTACAGTTTGCTTTGCTCCAGTCCATTGCAATATTTATTAGATATGTGGATAGCAATGAACTGATAATTTGGCTTCAAGTGATAGGATATGGGCACTAATTGCAGAGTGTGTCCCACAGGATGACAGGTGGGTCCATATTCCTCGACTGTGCCCTTAGGGGAGTAGCAGTGGAAAAGACAAGGAAAGCAAAGTATGAGGAACACCAGGGGAAAAGAACAAACATAGAAAGACAAAACCAGGAAGTTTTACAGTAACTGCAAAGTGCTGAACAGCCACAAATTGAACACAGCCTGATAGAAAGTTCTATTTAAAGTACAGAACAGATGAAAGAGTGGGTTGCCTTTTTTTTTTTATTTTGCATAGATTCTATAGGAATATTCAGTTTTAGGCTGAATAGTTCCAGCTAGGAAAAAAACAATCCCATACTGTCCATTTAGAAACTCGAATAACTTTAGTGCATTCATTGCTTTTTTATCAAAGCAATGGTTCAACAAGTAGGGCTATATTTAATACCAAAAGCATTTCAACTAATGCAGAATTAATTCAACATTATTTCACAAAGTGTGTATATATATATGTAGAGAGAGAGAGACACCAAGGGATTTAGCTTGAAGGCATTTAAAGACTCAGGTTTGTTTGTTCTAATACCAAACTGAAAAATCACTCACAAACAATGAGGAAGAACACAGACTTACCTGTTCATTCATTCCTTGGTTTACCTGAGTCTCAGAGAGCAAGTTTCTCTGCACCTTGTAGTTGGGTTTGATAAACAGACCCCAAATAGTAAAGTCAATTTAATTCCTGATTTCTGCTTACCAAGGAGACAGGTGGTAATGAGAGGGCTTCCTATACAAGAGCACACTCAGCAATAGTGTGAGAGTTGATCTACACCAGCACTGATGAAAACAAAGCCACATGCCTAGGATCAGAGCAGGAGACCCCTCTCATAACACCAGGATGTAGCCTCCTAGTGCTGGAAAAGACACAAGAACCCAATAAAACACCAAAGTGCCTGTAGCCACTTCCTGCAAGGCCAGATATCTTTAAATACCTCAGCCATAAACTATTAGGTACCAAATTCCAATATAAAGTGCAATTCATGGCCCTTCACAGTGCAGCAATAGTCCACACACAGTGACAAACTGAGTGCAAGTATCCGAATTCCTCATTCTTCCCAGAGCTCAGCTATCAGACCCAGAGAGAGGTACCACCACTCAGCTCTAAGAGGCCAAAACACTCTTGCAACTAGGCAGGCAGAATTGAACTCCAACAACAAAAAAAAAAAAAAAACAAGCCAGCAACAACCCTAGCTGTGCCTTTCTGTGCCTTTTATATGGGAGGTTAATTACCAAATTTAAATTGAAATTGTTTTCAGCTTGAGTAATTTTCACCCCTGGGGAGTTGGTGGTAGCCCCTAGGTGGAGGTCAGGCTGGTTGCAGATTTTCCAGTCTTCAGTGTTGTGCTCCACGGGATTAGTTGGTCAGGCTGGAATGAAAACATAAAAAGGGTGAATGACAGAAGAGCCATTGTGGTGCTCACATAAAATAGCTTTGGGTTGCAGTGGTTAGAAGTGTTCCACCAGGTTTTGAGGGGATAGGTTTTGCCAGGTGTGCACAGGGAAAGCTGACTCACTGTAGCCCTTTGCAGCCCCTTCTGAGCATCCCATTTAGTGCATCTGGAGTGAGGCACAGTCACTTCTGGATTCAGCTTTGGTGGAGGTGTCCAGTGATGAACACTGTGATTCTTAACCTTCTAAATCCAGTATGCCTCTTGTGTGAAATAACTGTGGTTGCTTTCTGCTGGTGTGTTCTGAGTATCCCTATTTCTCACAAGCAGAAATGGATGGAACAGGTCCCAGAAAGAGGAATCTCTGAACCTCAATAAAACAGCGTACTTTATTGCCTTCCTGATTACAACATTCACAATGAAGAAAGGTTGTTGGGACTCAGAAGACAGTATCACAAATGTGGGAGAATCACAATTAAGTCAGGAACTGACATTTTGTAGTGGTGAGGTGAAGAGAGGAACATCATTCTTGAGACAAAAAAAATTTGAAAGAAAATCTTAAATATTTGGAAAAAATCAAGTGATTACTAAAAACTGCATCCCTCAGTGTTATTACTATGGAAAGCATTTAACAGCTGACTAGATGAAATCCTGGGGAAAGAACGTTCCTGTTTAGCTCAGGAGTTTGGCACAATCACTTAAAAAATCCCTCCAGTGGTCACATCTATGATTAACGATTTTATCCTGCTTCCACTGAAGAACCTGGAAAACCTGCATTGCCTTCAGTTGAAACATGACTGAGCTGTAGTTAGAGTGAGATTTTGCTGCAAGATCTGACTTCAAACAACAGTTGAGACGTTTTTAAAGAAATCTGTAATATTAGTGACACCCTTTTCTGTATCAATGCTGGATTTAAATAAATGTGCTTAAAGCACTTTTTAAATAATCTTTTTCTGCCAGTATCTTTGCACAGGCTTTGGTGAATGTCTACAAAATATTTCTGTTACCTGAGCAGATTAAGTAATAATACCTGGTAATAGAAGTGTATCAGAGGCTGTAGTTTAAAACATTGAGTCATAAGGACAAAAATGGTAAAGGAAGACCTGTAAGTTTTCTGCTCCACAGGATGAAAAACATCAAGTTTTGTTCAAGCATAAAATTAAGTTGAATTTTTAATGTATTTGAAATTGAATTTAAAAATTAAATATGTGATTCTTCTAGAGAAAATCTAATAAAAGTAAGCTGAACACCCTGACAGTTTTAACTAATGAATGGTTTCCTGGTTTCTGACTCATGATTTTGGACATCTGGTCTGACCACTGCAGAACTCATATTTCATAGCTGCACATGCAGTGCTTGCTTCCCTCAACATATACATATTTTCCCCTAACATTTTGAGGAATACTGTCTTTTACTACAGCTAGATTTATTATCTGATTTATTGCATGAATGTTGTATAACTTAAGAAAGAGGTTTTGGAATTTTCCACAGCTTATTGAAATCCTCTATCATTTACAGAAAGTAACCATACTAAACAATAGATTCTAACCAAGTACAAATGCATGTACACACTAGAACAGGCAATGCAGCTGTTACTCAGCATCACTCCAAGAAGCTACAAACTTGACTCATAGGTATGCCAGGAATCTGCAGTTAGGAGAAGATGTGACAGTAACAAGGATTCTCAAGGTCCTTGTGATCACTTGTACCCCTTTCTGCTTATGGGATCAAAATGTAACATCATATTTTGCAGATGCTTCTATGATATCTCATGTAATTTAATTTCTTTCTTATCTTTTAATAGTAAGTATATCTATCTAGATGTTTACGTGTCTTCCATCAATGTTTCATGTGAGCATTCTTAGCATTTTATGAATGTGTTAATAGCAACTGTAAGGCTGTTCATTATATTCATGGGACTTAAAGCATACAGGACATCAAAGAAGTATGGCAAATAAATTTGAAACCAAATTGAAGTCTCTGAGGGTGGAAATAATCTCATTAATGTTATCTAGCTAAATATTTCCTCTCCTGTAGTAAACATGCAGCCTCCCACTAGAGCCAACAGTAAGAGCCACACCATGCAGAGGATGGCTGCAGAAGTACATTTTCCTTTCTGTAAAATGTAAAGGGAAACAAAATATCTGTCTTAGGTAAGAGCCCTAAATTGTAGATAGTCTTATTATTCCTTCCCTTTTTCTTGTCTCAAAAATGAGATCTTCTACAGAAAGCAGAATGTGCCTGAGGATGTGTCAGAGTTTTGTCCCCACAAATGAAGTGTGTAAAATACCCAACAGCACAGCTGATCTTTATGTGCTCAGTTCAGCACATGAGTTGTGCAGACATCTCCCTGCTCTAAATAAGTATTGGAAATGCAGTGGATGAGAAGCTCAGTTAATAATTATGCCAGCAACTGGATCACAAAAATAGGAGTATGACTGTTTTTCTGTCAAACCAACATCTGCATTCTAATGAAATTTCCATTTTGGAAGAATATATTGTGGTCATCCATGAAGTGTTGAGAGAGGTTCTGTAAATGTAGAAACATTGAGAAGGTGTCCTAGCTTTGGCAGAGCTAATTTTTCTCAAAATGTGCCGCATCAAATACTTAAAAGTACTTGAATATCTTTAATTTTCTTTTTTTTTCTTTTTTTTTTTACTCTCCAGGCCTTGTAATGGGATTAATTATACGTTATGTGACAAAATCACCAGATGTTGAAAGTGGGACTGTTTATGAATGTGAAAAGCTGAAATCTGGGCCATCCACTCTGTTTGTTAACATAACTAATCAGGTCTATGAATATCAATACAAAAGAGAGATCAGCCACCACAATGTCAATGGTCACCAGGGCAATGCAATGCTTCAAAAGGTAAAGCCTATCTCATTTTTGCTCTAAATTGGAAGATATTTATTTTCATGCTTGAGAGAGTAAAACAAGCTTCAAGTTAAAATGAGACAGAGAGAGACTCTATTCTAAATTTAGAGTGGGCAAGGTAGGTGAGGAAGAAGAACAGTAAAGGAAAGGAAGTGTGGTAGAACCCTGACCATCATTTAGCTCCAAGCTGACTGTGCACTCACAGAATGGTTGCCTGAGCTGTGTCAAATGACAGTCCCAGCTCCTGCAGACACTGAGTTCATTGCAGACACAGCTGTTAACGTGAATTTATTACCACTAGACCTTTATAAATGCCACTGATATCTTTATTTTTCCTGTGTCTTCAAAATGACTTGCTCTGGCAGGATAATGCAAGGGAAGGCTACCTCCTGTGGATAACACAGGAAACTAAAACAAACTAAACATTTTTCAAAACACAAACTTGTAAATATGTACTTAATGTACATTTAAATTCATCACAGCATTCCCATACATTCTTCCACTCCTGCAGTGGTCCTCAGTAGAGACTTCACTGCCTTGGGGCAGTTGCACTGAGGCAACTCAGGCTGGATGCAAACAGGGAAGTGTGGGAGAAAATTTGCAGTCTTTCACAATGTCATGGTCTTTTCTTTTTTCCAGTATATAACAAAATATTTTACTTTGCTAGTATAGCCTTTCCCTGTCCATGAAATATTTGCTTCTTATAATGTGCACTTTTTTTTAAATGGCACCTATTTGAAGAACACTGGAGAGCAGAGGCACATTTTAAAACCTGGATTTTGTGCTCAAAGACATTGTATATTCACTCCTAAGATCTTACCAATTTCTTTTTACAATACTGCAATATATTATTTTGCTTTTTTCCCAAGCATTATTGTTTGTCTAGGACAGTAATGCATGATCCTGTGTGTTAAACGGTTATCATTAGGAAAACTTGTAAGTTATGTTTAGAATGTACACTGGGGAGCTCAGCAGAATTAGGATTTAACCATCTGCTCAAATTTCTTGCTGATGCAGCATCATTGTGTGCCTGTCTGCTGTTACTGCCAGACTTGCCCTTCTCAGAAAGAACTCCACTGTCAAGGACCATTAGAGTTGTGGTGGGTGGAGACAGGAAAACACTCTGGCAGTCATACTAGTCAGGTTTTGCTGAATCTCCATCCTTTTTCCTGCTAGTTGGTGGCAGTTGCAGCTTTGTCTTAGTCAAAGTGCATGTTTAGTTTCCAGGGCATATGTACTAATCCATTACATTTGATCATCTTCACCAGACCTGGTAGTGATGCTGACTTAGGAAAAAGGAGCAATGACTTGCACAGAAATTTCTCTTGCCCTTACAGGGAACTGCCTGATGATGTTTCCATAGTCTCACTTTGCTGGAAAGCTCTTGAAAGTCTCAACTGTGAATTGTAGTTCCTTTAAGTTATTGGAGAGACCTCAGTCTGCCTGGATTTTCACTTGTTTTTCCTTTAAAATTACCTGGCAGATGCCCTCTTGAAAAGAAAATAAATAAAAAAGGAAAGGGGGATTAATTCAGCTGTATTTAGGACACTATAACAATGCCTGGCAGACTTCCTGACTGGCAAAAGCAGTAATGTGAAAACAGAAAGCATGATCACACCACGCTCTGGGTTTTGTACAACTGCAATTCCCTTTTGACTGCACTAAAAGCATTTACTTACTGTCTTTTATCCGAGAGAATAGATTGTGCCACGACTTACAAACATGTATTCTTCACAACATGATTTTGAATAATAAAACAATACAGTCAGGATTTCTGATGCCCACAGAAAAAATATTTTAACATATGTGCTGAAATAATTCAAAAATTAATATTTGAGAATGTTAGTTCATAAATGAAGGAAATACTTTTTCCATCAGGTTTTCAAGGATGGTACCAGCATGGTTAATATTGCTGGCAGGTTATTTAGCTAGATTTTTTAGCTTTATAATTCAAAGTGAGCAGGATGAAAAAAAGTCTCAGCTCTCACTTCCTGTTTATTGAATCAAGCTGACTGTTAGTAAGAAGGCAGAAGTAATTTTGTAAGCAGGTCTTACTCTTTTGAAGGGAAATAATCTAGAATACTGTAGCCTTAAAGTAGCACTTCATCTGAACAAAGGAGCTGCAAGCCTTTGCACTAATTACTTCCTCTCTCTTAAAAGTATTGATATAATATAGCCCACTGACAGAACACTAGGCAGTACACAGGCTTATTTAAATTGGGGAGTTTTTTGTCTCCAGAAATGCCATAATTTTAAAGAGAATTCTATTCTATTGAAAGCTATTTGTAATAAATTGCAATGGCTGAGCAATGTCCTTGGTCTTTCTCTGTGCCAGAAGTTGAAGGCAAATATGATCAGTGTACTTCCTCATTCTAAAATCCTCTCTTTTGATGGCTGTTTTATAAATCATTTCCTTCAAAGGAAATGTTACATTAGTTTTGGTGGTGTAGGCCTTTTATTACCCTTCTGTACATGCAGAATTGAGGCACAGCTCTGCTGATGTGTTTTTCCTGAAAGTGACCGTGAGATCCATGTCTGAACCAGGAGTTATGTCATGGGATGCCAAGTTGGATGTCTGGTAGGGCAGCTGCTGTCACTGGTAATGCTGCTTTTATCACTGCCCTGTAATGCAGCACCTGACTGATTTCCTTCCTGAAGGAATACTTTCCAAGTAGCAGTCTGCATAAATAAGCTGTAAGGAACTATACATTTGTACTTGCAACAAAAATTCAGAGTAATCCTGCAAACAGTGGAGGTGAACCTGAGATCAGTCCTGATATGAAGATACAATTAAGAACTATCATATCAAATTAAATGCTACTTTATTTGTCCTTACCCTCTCTTTTGTCCTTCCTAGCAGATGACCTTTGATCCTTCCATCTTCTTCAACATTTTGCTGCCACCCATTATATTTCATGCTGGATATAGTTTGAAGAAGGTATGTGTCTTTTCCTGCTGTGACAAAAGGGACTGAGTGTGGCTGCTGCTCTGTAGACCCAACAGGCCAGTGACAGAGGACCGAGTCAGCTAACAATTTTATTGCCTGGGAAGGACTTGGCAGGAATGGATTAAAATGAATGATTCATGGCCCTCATACTGCTCTCTTTCTGTCCCTTTGCAAAGATCTGAGTGTGCAGTTTATAACACTTAGGCCTCCCTGTTTTCAGAGAGACCGCTTTGAATGCTGTGAACTGCAGGCAGGAGCAGCCTGTGTTTCATATCCTGTCTGATCAGCACTTTGTTCAAGGCATGGGGCTATGATACCATTTGCATCAGGTTCTTCCAATGTGAACTTCTGCTATGACCCTGAAACATTTGGTCAGATATATAAAAAAGAGGGAACTTCGATAGCATTCCACCAGGGGAAAAAATATTAAACACCTTCCAGTTGTATTTTCCAAAATTAGTGAAGTGGCCAATATTGCTCCATCTTCTATATGTGTTGTAACAAATGGCACTTCTAGATATGTTTCTACTTGGTCTGAATGCTTTTTTATTTACTGTATAACAAAGGACTTCCTTTCAAACTTTCCTCCCCAGAGACATTTTTTTCGTAACTTAGGATCAATTTTAGCCTACGCCTTTTTGGGAACTGCCATCTCCTGCATTGTCATAGGGTAAGTGAGTGCCTTCTGCTATTACCACATGCTTGGTGTTTCTTTCAATTAAAAACTAAACTGTAAAAAGAATTGCAGACCTTGCATGATCAATATACTTAGCAACTGGTGTATCAGATAAAGTAATTCATTCTCAAGGAATGCTGAGATGGAAGAGGCAAAACCTGTGGATAGCCAAGAACTGTCCCAGGCATTGAGAAAATGCTGTCCTTCATTTTTGGTCTATGACTGGTGTTAGCACAAACACTCCATAGCTTTAACCATCTGTCCTGAGAAATAAGACTGTTCTCTCAATTGAAATTCCATGTTTCTAACTGGAATTTCTTCTATAAATGGGCAGATCTCTAGCAGTAAAGGAAGGACTTTAAATCTCAGAGGCAGTAGGAATAGATACCTCCTGGCATGTATATAAAATAACTGGAGTAATTTCAAAGGCTAAGTGAAATTTGTAGTTGAAGATCACATGAAAAGCCTCAGTCTGGAACTATGTGTGAATTGAGCCTGGGTGTGACTAAACAACTTCTACAGAAAAAGAAGAAGGAAAAAAGCAGAGTGTCAAAGCATCCTGTTTTATTTCCAGGCCTGCTTAGGGAAAAAAATTCTAGTTCTGTGTCAAAATTTGCCTAACTAAAGAAAATATTTGCTACTCAAAAATTGATTCTATATTTCCAGGCAGACATGGTGTGAAAATTATGTTTGTCTATGTGATTAACTCACTCAAAATTAAACAAAACATTTCAAAGTCCTTTTGGACCTTTAAATTTCAAGTTTTTAATAACATTTATGAATATTACACAGACACTTCGGCTCTCACATTCTGGGAAAATTCCTGATGGAGTTGAAAACGAAAGAGCAGAGTTGGACTCTGCAGTGAGAGGATCTCTGTGCCTGCCCAGAGCCTTACTGTGAGGAGCAGGGCACTGCTCCCAGTTTAGCCTGAGCACCACAGACATCCCCTGGCATTTCTGTGCTGGGCACTTGCTGGGTAGCTGAGCTACCTCAGGCTGGGTGGTCTGGGGAGGTGATGGAGCAGTGCTGCATGGAAGTGAATAAGCCTTGCTGAGAGGCCTTGATCTCGCTGGTATTGTGCAGAGTTAAATTGGCAAAAAGTCACAGAACTCTCTGGTGTTCAAGCTTTAGACTAGGAAGCACAATATAATTTGTAGGCCTTATTTGAGGGCTTGGGCTGTAGAAGTCTGAAATGTACCATTTAATCTCTGCATGATATGAAAAGGCATGTGGAAAAACCTCGGGTATTGTGAGGGTGCGTGAATTTAAAACTGGTCAAGATTCAGTACCTCTTGACAGCACTGTCAAATTATAGAAGCAGTTAATTTTTTAATGTCTGTCTTTCTCTTTCGTTATAGTAAAGATGTATGTACTGCACCAAGGTATAAAGCCCTTACTGGAATGTGATGCAACTTTCTCCTTTAGTGTCATTTTAATAATAGTAAAATACATGAATGATCTATAACTTTGAGTTCAATGATTTTAAAGCTATTCTTTTATGGGTATGTCATCATATCTATCTTGATATCCTAGATTTCTAATAATCAAGCTTAGTAAGCATAATGCACTAGAGGCACTGTGGTATTAAAAGTCCTGCAAGCCATGATGGCTCCAAGTGCCAGGAAAATTTAGACTCTGCAATCAAAGTATGATCATTTTCTGTGCTGAAATACAAAGGAGTGTAAACTCTCAATGTGGCTGTCTCTCCTTCATGTGAAAAAAAAAAACAAACCAAAACAAAAACCACTGAACATCTATGGGCTCAGGAAAAAGGATGCCTTCAGTTTCAGACCCAAATCTGTAACTACAGGAGGCATTGTGCCATGTGTCCCATTTATTGGAGAGGAAAAGCTTAATCTCATTTTTCATTCAGAAATTTTGCTTTCCTCAAGAAATGGCACCTCATCACTTCTTGAAGTTCACAGCTTGGACAGCTACATCACTCATATTTTTCTCCTGTCTTTATTTGCATTAACCTACCTGCGACCCTTGCTCTTGTTTGTTTTCATACCCATCTATGGCAGAGAGCACCCCTAAGACTGAAATTATAAACTCAGTAAAAAATCTACATCCAAACAACAGTTTGAGCCAAATGGTAGCACATTTCTGAGTTAACAGTGGTTCTGGACCTCAGTAGGACTCTTCCTGTGCTTCTTGTACAAACCCACAGCCCCCACTGGAATCACTGCAGAGAAGGCAGTAATATATTCAGAGCAGGGCTTGTGTGAATGTGAAGCATGTTTGCATGACGTACATGTCAGGATCAGAAGGAGATAACGACTGCATGAAGAAGAAAGATGATATGAAAACTTCACTGAAGGGAATGAAAATTAAGTCCTAAAAGAAAAATGTGTCCTAAGAGAAAAAGGGTGGAGAACTAGTTGCTGTCACAAAAGAAAGGGCAGAACCCTGTGCTGTAGACAAATATTTTGTGCACAGGTATGATTAAACATGTGCTTTCTTCTCATTATATGAGCACAACACACATATATGCAGCACCTCAATATCCACAGGCTCAAGCTCTGGTGTCTGCAGCCTCTCCCTGGGGTTTT